>NC_060126.1:27626461-27934878 GCF_021461395.2 Schistocerca americana | reverse complement strand
ATTTTATAAAAGACACACACAATCAGACTCTCAGAATGAAATGAAAACACCGCCTGAAACTTACTATTGGAAGAACTGGAGGCAATGATTGCTATTACATACACCTGCCACATGCCTTTGATGTTGAAGATATTTTCTTGGCTGACTTTTGTAAACATTTGTGGGTGCCTAATTTCATCAGGGATAAAATGATATTAGGCGTGCTCCATAAACTTGTAATTCCTTGACTTTGATGAGAAGTCATTCTGAGCTCGACATATCCCTTCTGAAAAATTCACTATTATTCCTGAAACATTAAATAACTTCATGCAAAACTGTTTCTGATGTTGCACCCTGATAAAAAGCAATGGCTTTCAAGAAAATTGAAGTGTGTGTTTCCTATGTATGTCAAACAGACCTACCTGACTTTGATGAGAAGTCATTCTGAGCTCGAGGTATCCCTTCTGACAAATTCACTGTCATTCCTGAAATATGAAACAACTTCATGCAAAACTGTTTCTGATGTGGCACCCTGATAAAAATATCACACTTGATGAGCATTGGCTTTCAAGAAAAGTGAAGTATGTGTTTCCTATGTATGTCAAACAGACCTAAGATATGCATTCAATTTTTGTATAGCTGCATATATGGCATCCAAGATGAGTTTGTTTGCTTGACCATCCTCTGCAGCAAGGACAGAAATATTTGTTTTGTTAATAAAAAAACATCTTCTCTTGCTGCCCTGTATTTTATTATTCCCAGATGCTTGGATATCTAGAATGATACGGTTTTGTTTTGATGTGTTTTATTAGTAGCTTATAAAAAAATTTACATTTCTTTTTTATGTAAATAAGTGATTACTTACAGTTCTTCATTTTTTTACCTGGCATCTATCATCAGGTCACATGTTGGATGTTGCACTACAGTTCTATTTAGGAGACATAAGCATATTTTTATCTTCAGAAATTTTTTACAGGCATCCAAGATAATTTACAATTCCTTCTTATGCCATGGTTAGGAGGAACACTGACCAGATAACCAACAACTGGGAGAGTATGCCATTCTCTGCCTCATGGAGCCATTTCTAAACTCAGGAAGGAACTTGACAAATGACAACTTCTTCACATGCCTTCACCTTTCCAAGAACTTCAACAGAAGAAAAAGTCATTACTGAGGAACAGTAAACAAGATTCACTGCAATATCTCCAACTCCATGATGAAGGATAGTTCTGACTTGCATTCCAACATCATACTGAAAAAGACCGGTAAGCCCAATTGCACTGATGATGCAGTGTACCTATAGAAGAGCGATAAGTATTTCAGTATTCTCTGCACACTACATCCGGATGTAACAGTGAGAAAAGAAAGAAAAAAAAAACAGAAGAAACTATAAACTGTTACCCCCAATAATGAAACAAGTTATGGTGTGGTCATCATTGATCAAATGATTCATAAATATTGAATTACGTTGCTTGCAGGAGATGACTGACACCTACCTTTTACACTAACTAAACATGGCAGTAATAAATGGGTGGATAATCTACATCAAATACTCAAAAAATAACCTGATAAGGAAGGTGTTTGTTCTTCAGCTGATAAATGAACTCATCTAACAAGAAACACCAAAGAGTGGGACAGGATAAGAAAACCAATTAAATGAAGATGCAGCTGTAGGACTGGACAAATAAAAAATTGAAAGTGTCAAACTGGAATGTGAAACAAAATGAGATGAATGAAATTTGCAAGAAATACAAGTATGCCATCTGTGGAATCCCCAATAATCTATTCAAAGTGTAATTTCAGTGTTTAGAAACAAACAAGTGAAATAAACGAAGAATGTTAAGAACTTTAGAAATTGATTACACCTCTGGGTAGACATGTACATTTTGTATCCAAAACAGTGATCTGAAGCTGTTCACCTTGAAATAGTATAGGATTTTCTTCAGTTATGTTTTGGATTTTTAATATAATCTCATGAAAGTCAAATGAACAAGGTCATGTGAACCCTTCCTACTATACTAGGGGTACTACAGTTCCTGTTGTTCTACTGATAAGTGTTTGAAGAATTTTTTTCCATTTATTTATTATGTCCACTAGTGATTTCCCATGGCTTTACCCACAAAAGTGTATGGCACATATGTTGCTCATGTCTACTCCTCCCACTCTCTTTATCCATCTCCTCCTCCTCCTCCTCCTCTTCTCTCTCTCTCCATCTCTTCCTCACCCCTCTCTATGTCCATCTCCCCCTCCTGCTGTTTGTACATTTCTTCCTTCTTCACCCCCTTCCATCTCACCCTCCTCCTCCCCTTCCTGTCAGTCTCCTCCTCCCTCTATCCTCTGTGCACTTCATCCTCCCTGTCTTTCTATCCACCTCCTTCTCCCTCATCCTCCCCCGCTCTCTACTCAGCAATGCTCATCTGGACATATAGCCTGTGGATCGCAGTCCAATACTATGCACACAACGTGAATGTCGTGCAGGGAGTGTAGAGGTCACAGGTTAGCAGTCCTTTTCACTCCCACCCCTCAGGAAGCTTTTTGTTTCTTTATTTGTAAAAGACTGTATTTTATATAGAGAGAAATTCTACAAAAAGATTAGAATACATGAAGCCAAGCTTAAGTTCGTGGAATCCAAATGCATGCAGTACAAATTATTTGGGAAGAGTCTTGCAGAAGTTTGTCCAAATAAATTGTATATTAACCACTGCTCCTCAGTATATTAAGTTATCAAATGAGTCATGAATACTATACATCTCAAATCAACAACTGAGTTCAGAAGGATGTGCAAGCTAATGGACTGAGTTAACTTACTGACCTGCTGCTTAAATCTGTGCACAATAAGTCTTATGAAGTTACTCAGTTGAAAGTCTTGCTGTAATTATTAATGGTGGAAAACTGCTATTAAATAATCTATACAACACTGTGGAATCGGTTTTTTGGTTTCCTCCACATTTATTCTCACACATTTCATTGCAGTGACCAGCTTTGTAAATTGTAGGATATTTATAGATTTGTAGAAAGCAGTAAGCTACACAAACTTGTAACTTGCTCTGAAAGTTTACTGACAGCAACAACAAACAAAACAGCTATACATGTTAGTGATTTGTTATGGACCTAACAGATTCACAAATATTAAAGATACAGCTTAAATCTGAACAATACATAGCAGGAAACTTTTATTCAGAGATGCTGTCATGATCTCTTAATACAGCCATGATAATTGGACTAACGCTTGTGGCAGACTGAAATTATCCAAAGAAGTTCACAAATATATAATAGATGAGTATGTACCATTAACACATTGAATTCTGGCCTCCAATTGCTTATGAATACATGAACTAATGTGAAATGCTAGTACAGTGACTGTTCTATGGGGGACATTATCTATACTCAAATATATAATGTGAACCAAACTTTCACACAGATATGGTCATGACCTTACTGGACATAGACTTCAATAATACTGATACTATGTCAGAGTAGTATCTGGTGAGCACACTTTATGCCTTTACAGTAGTTTATAAACTTACATGTAAAACTATGTTCGAAATTTTGTAACTAATTCAAATTCTTAATTAATTGATTAATTGAATAACAATCTTGGTTACTAATTTCTCTCAGTTAATACAGTTCCAAACAAACCTAAATATGTCACTATTGTCAGCATGCAGAAAACTACACCATGAGTAGTAATGTTCCACATTCTGGGTGTTTTTATATATGGAAAACACATAATTATGTTGCCTGTTAGTTAACCATTGTTGAAAAATGATAAAACAATTTATGCCAACACTAAATAGGTGACCTCTTGATGCTCTCAGAATGTGTCCTATCAACTGATCCCTTATTTTTCTCAAATTATGCAACAAATTTCTTTCCTCCTCAGTTCTAGGCAGACCCTCCTAGTTAGATACACAATCTACCGATCTAATTTTCAGTATTCTTCTGTAGCACCACATTTCAGAAGCTTCTATTTTATGATTGTCTTAACTGTTTATTATCCACATTTCACTTCCCTACAAGACTACGCACTAGAAACATACCTTCTGAAAAGACTTCTTAACACTTAAATCTATGAGTGAGTACCTGAAAGAAGTCATACCAACTTTTTGGTGGGCAGAGCTTGTGTAATACCACATTTTTCTGCTAGGAGTGCATAGAGGAAATATTCTAGAGTTTGCTGAAGAATGTCAGGTATAGTTCCAGCAAAGTTCATAGTGACAACTGTTTTGTGTAAGTGTTGTTTTTGCAATGGCAGATTTTAGTGAACAATGTGAGGCAGTGAAATTCTGCTTTTTGCTTGAAAAAAAGTGGAACAGAAACTCTTCAGATGTTAAAACCAGCATACAAGGACATAGCTACCCCCTAGGGAAATGGCAGCTGAGGATATGAAAGGACACCATTTGCGCACAGTTTGTATGCCAGGGGGCCTCATTCTGTATGCTGAAGAGGCTATTCCAGCAGCCATTGAGAGAACAGGTGCCATCAGCTGGAGATTGTGGCACACATTGGAACAAGCTATGCCTGTTGCCTTGGCTCTGAAGTCATTCTTTGGACATTCCAGTGACTGGCAGGAAAGATTGAGAAGACCAGCCTTGTGCATGGAGTTTCAACAGAGCTCACAATTTGCAGCATTCTCCCCAGAACTTATCACGGCCCTTTGGTTCTGAGTCAAGTGGAAGGACTCAACCAGAGACTTCAGAAGATCTGTGATGAACTAGGCTGCAAATTCCTGGACTTGTGCCATAGGGTTGAGACCTGTATGGTCCCTCCAAATGGGCCAGATGTGCACTACACATCAGAGGCTGCTACTCAGGTAGGTGACTATGTATGGGGTGCACACAAGAGTTTTTTTAGATTAGGTGTCTCTCCATCCAATCCAGATAATAATAGCTGAAGGAAACCAAGAAGTATCAATGTAAGACTGGAAGAAATGTCTCCCACAGGTGAGAGTATTAAAATCCTAATGGTAAAATGCTGAAGCATTCACAACAAAGTAACTGAGTTTGAAGCACTCATGAAAAGCAGTGAAGCTCACACATTGCTAGGTACAGGAAGCTGGTTGTAACCTGAAATTGATAGCAGTGAGATTTTTGGGGACAATTTAAGTGTATATCATGGAAAGTAGAAAATAATTTAATCACCCATCAGACTCATCTCCTGATATAACCAAAAACTTTAGAGAAAACCTCAGTTCACTTGCACATAAGTTCCCCAATCGTACTGTAATCATCAGTGGAGACTTTAATCATCCAACAGTTAATTGGTAAAATTACAGTTTTGTTAGTGGTGGGCATGTAAGACATCCTGTGAGACTAGCTAAATGCCTTTTCCGAAAACTCCCTTAAACAGATACTTAGGAATACCACTCGTGATGAAAATTCATTGGGTCTAATGGCAACAAATAGACTTGACACCTCTGAGGATGTCCACCTCAAAACTGTTATTAGTGACCACAATGCATGATCACCAAAGTTCAAAGAACAACTAAAACAACCAGAAAGATATATATGTTCAGTAAACTAGATAAAAAGTCAGTAATGTCATATCTCAATGAGGAGGTAGGAACATTCAGCACAGGGCAGAAGCATGTAGAGGAACTTTGGTTCAAGTTTAAAAGAATAGTTGACCATGCACTAGATAGATATGTACCCAGTAGAACAGTTCATAATGGTAGGGAACCTCTTTGGTGTACGGCCACTGTAAAGAAACTTCTAAAGAAACAGAGATCACTACATAACGGGTGTAAAACAAAACATAAGGCTATAGATAGAGAGATGCTGAATGAAATGTGTCTGGATGTGAAGAGAGCAATGACTACTGTGGAAGAATATTGTCAAGTGATCTTTCACAGAACCGAAAGAAAGGCCGTAAGTGGCACTACAGTTAGTGTTCAGTCTGTTGTGAGACAGGAACTGAAACTGAGGGTAGCAAGGAAAAGCTGAAATGCATAGCTCCATTTTCAAATGTTCATTTACAAAGGGAAACCCACGAGAATTGCCCCAATTTAATCCTCGTATCACAGAAAACATGAATGATATAAGCATTTTCATCAGTGATGTCAAGAAACAGACCAAATCAATAAAATTGAATGAAGCTCCAGGGCTCAATGGAATCCCTGTCACTTCTCTACTGAATTTGTGCCTGAGTTAGCCCATCTTTTAACTATTATCTATTGTAGATCCCTCAAATAAAACACCATGCCCAGTTCTTGGAAAATGGCAGAGGTCACACTCATCTACAAGAAGGGCAGTAGAAGTGATTTACAAAACTGCTGTCCAATATCCTTGATATCAATTTTCTGTAGAATCTTACAACATATTCTGAGCTCAAACATAATGAGATATCTTGAACAGAATGACCTCCTTAGTACCAACCAGCAGGTATTCCGAAAACATTGTTCATGCAAAACTCAACTTACACTCTTCGCACGTGACATACTGAAAACTTTGCATCAAGGCAATTAGGTAGATGCTGTATTTCTTGATTTCTGAAAAGCTTTTGACTCAGTACCACATCTACACCTATACTCATTGTCAAAAGTACAATTGTATGGTATCAAGTGAAATTTGTGACAGGACTGAGGACTTATTGGGAGGGAGGGGACAACATGTTATCTTGGATGGAGAGTTATTGTCAGATGAAAAAGTAACCTCAGGTGTGACCCAGGAAACTATGTTCGGACTTTTTCTGTTTGTGTTGTATATTAATGACCTTGCGGACAATATTAATAACAAAATCAGTCTTTTTACAGATGATGCAGTTACCCTTTATGAAGTACTATCTGAAAGAACCTGCAGATCAGTCAGATCTTGATAAGATTTCAAAGTGGTGCAGAGATGGCAACTTGCTTTAAATGTTCGGAAATGTAAAATTTTGCACTTCAAAAAACCAAATAAAATGTAGTGTCATATGACTAATGTCAATGAGTCACTGTTGGAATCAGCCAACTCATAAAAATACTTGGGTGTAACACTTTGTAGAGATATGAAATGGAATGGTCACATGGGTTCAGTCATGGGTAAAGCAGGTGGTATACTTCGGTGTATTGGTAAAATAGTGGGAAAGTGCAATCAATTTACAAAGGAGATTGCTTACAAATCATTCATGTGATCAATTCTAGATTACTGCTCAATTGTGTGGGGCCTGTACTAGATAGGCCTAAAAGGGGATGTTGAACATATACAGAGAAGGGCAGCATGAATGGTTACAGAGATACTGTAGGAATTGAACTGGAAGACTCTTGAAGTATACATGAACTATTAAGTCTATTAACAAATCTTCAAGAAACAGCAATAAATGTTTACTCTAGGAATATACTACAGCCCTCTATGTATCACTCACATAGGGATTGTGGAGATAAGATTAGAATAAATACAGAGGCATTCAAACAATCATTCTTGCCACACTCCATGTATGAATGAAACAGATAGAAACACTAATAACTGGTACAATTGGGCATACTCCCTCCCATGCACCTCATCTACATGTACATGGATACTCTGCAAATAACATTTAAGTGCCTGGCAGAGGATTCGTGGAACCACCTTCACAGTAATTCTCTATTATTTCAATCTCATACAATGCGTGGCAAAAAGTTTACTCCTATATGTGTCTGTGCAATGTCTGATTTCCCTTATTTTATTATGGTGACCATTTCTCCTGATGTAATTTGGCATTAACAAAATATTTTTGCATTTGGAGAAGAAAGTTGATGATTGAAATTTCATGAGAAGATTCTGCCGCAACGAAAAACACCTTTTTAATCATATCCAACCCAAATCCTGTTTCATTTCAGTGGCACTCTCTCCCATACCTCACAGTAATATAAAACGTGCTGCTCTTCTTTGAACTTTCTCAATGTGCTCTGTCAATCCTATATGGTATGCATCACACACCATGCAGCAGTATTCTAAAAGAGGACAGGCAAGTGTAGTGTAAGCAGTCTCTTTAGTAGATCTGTTACATTTTCTAAGTGTCCTTGTAGAGTGTAGATGTAGATGTAGATGCTATGGGGAAAACAATAATGTTTGAGTGGTTTTCCCATTCCAAAAATTATGAAATATTAATTGATGACAGATCTTGTTCTGGTCACTTTTCCATGGTCTAAACACATGAAAATGTTCAAAACATTCATGCAGTCATCAATGAAGATCAACAACAGACTATTTAAAAAATTTTGGAGTTGCTGGGAGTGTCTTCTAGATCATTGCAGCAATTTATAACCCAAGATCTGGGTATGAAGAGGGTGCCTCCAAATTTTTGCCATTACTGCTGACTGCTGAACAAACACAAGGTCATAAGGAAACATACTGTGCTTTGAAAAAAGGGGTTTGAAATGATCCAAACTATTTTCAGAAATTATCACATATAATGAAACTTGGTGCTGTGCTTATGATTTTTTTTTTTTTTTTTTTTTTTTAGGAGTTGTCCATTCAGCATTTGTTGCACAGAGTCAGACTGTTAATGAAGCTTCTCTACTTCAATGTTTTGAAAACATTGCACAGTGGTGTGTGGCAGAAATGGCCTGATCTGTGGCAGTTTGGTGAATGACCATTCCATCACGACAATCTCCCTGCTCACACAGCCCTGTCTGTATGATAATTCATGACCAGAAATGGTATGACCCCTGTTCTTCAGTCCCCATACCAGACCTTGCCCTGTGTAATTTTTTGTTTTGCTGATGTTGCTGAGGCAAAGAAAAAAATGACAGAGACGCAAATTGTATTGAATTGAATGAAATTTTATTGTTGTTTGGCTATTACAGCAATTGACAAAGTCAAGTTACATAAATACAAATTCTACAGCATATATACATGGGTTGAAGATCAATGTCACTATTGGTTTTCCATATAATACAATATTTAAAATCAAATAATATGGCAAGCATTGCATCATAAATTACTCAGTTAAAGAAATTATGCTGAACTCTCCAACCTGGTACCACTATGGTATTTTACAGTCATAAAGTTCCTGAAGTAAGTAGCAAGGATTTGCAGCTAACCAACGGAACAATTTGTCTTTAAATAAATCAAATGGAGCTTCTACCCATTCCAGTGGCAATTTGTTAAACATCTTCATACCCATTACTTCGTAGCTGTTCAGTGACTTGGATAATCTGTAGTAAGGTATGTCAAGATGGCTAGTATTTCTGGTTACATGAGAGTGTACATCTCTTCTACACTGGTATTCTGATAAGTTGCTCTTTATATGCAGTAGGGCAGTGTAAATATATACCATCTTTATAACAGTTAATATTTTTAGGTTGATAAACAATGGTTTGCAGTGGGCCAGTTTATCACTGTTTGTTATAATTCGAATTACTTTCTTCTGAGGTACCAAAATGTCCTGAAGGTGTGAGCTATTGCCACATATTAAAAGCCCCTAAGATATAATGCTTTGAAAAAAAAAAAGCAAAGTAGGCCATTCTTACATAGGCCGCAGGTACGTGGTTTTTTAAATTCCTTAACAAATACACCACTCTAGACAGCCTTGCACTAATGTATTTAACATGTGGCTCCCAAGTCAATTTACTATCTATAACAATACCTAAGAACTTAACACTATTCATGAAGTCTACTGCTGGCAGATCTCTTAAACTAAACGCGATCTTTTGAGTTTTACTCTCATTTAGCAAGAACCCATTTGCTTGAAACCAGACTGATGGCTTGTGATATTATGTCATTTGCCACAGTTTGGAGCATATCCATGTCTGAGCTGATATTGAAAAAAGTGGTATTATGTGTATAGAGAATGGAGTGAGTATTTATGTAAGATGGTAGATCGTTTGTCATTAGGATAATTGGCAGATGTCCTAATACTGAGACTTGTGGCACACCACACTTAATTTCAGCTAGCTGTGATCTCTGTTTACCAATACAAACAATTTGTTTATGGTTGCTGAGGAACCTTCCCCATGAACCATGGACCTTGCCGTTGGTGGGGAGGCTTGCGTGCCTCAGCGATACAGATAGCCGTACCGTAGGTCCAACCACAATGGAGGGGTATCTGTTGAGAGGCCAGACAAATGCGTGGTTCCTGAAGAGGGGCAGCAGTCTTTTCAGTAGTTGCAGGAGCAACAGTCTGGATGATTGACTGATCTGGCCTTGTAACACTAACCAAAACAGCCATGCTGTGCTGGTACTGCGAACGGTTGAAAGCAAGGGGAAACTACAGCCGTAATGTTTCCCGAGGGCAAGCAGCTTTACTGTATGGTTAAATGATGATGGCGTCCTCTTGGGTAAAATATTCCGAAGGTAAAATAATCCCCCATTTGGATCTCCGGGCGGGGACTACTCAAGAGGACGTCGTTACCAGGAGAAAGAAAACTGGCGTTCTACGGATCGGAGCGTGGAATGTCAGATCCCTTAATCGGGTAGGTAGGTTAGAAAATTTAAAAATGGAATTGGTTAGGTTAAAGTTAGATATAGTGGGAATTAGTGAAGTTCGATGGCAGGAGGAACAAGACTTTTGGTCAGGCGAATACAGGGTTATAAATACAAAGTCAAATAGGGGTAATGCAGGAGTAGGTTTAATAATGAATAAAAAAATAGGAATGCGGGTAAGCTACTACAAACAGCATAGTGAACACATTATTGTGGCCAAGATAGACACGTAGCCCACGCCTACTACAGTAGTACAAGTTTATATGCCAACTAGCTCTGCAGATGATGAAGAAATTGAAGAAATGTATGATGAAATAAAAGAAATTATTCAGATAGTGAAGGGAGACGAAAATTTAATAGTCATGGCTGACTGGAATTCGGTAGTAGGAAAAGGGAGAGAAGGAAACATAGTAGGTGAATATGGATTGAGGGTAAGAAATGAAAGAGGAAGCCTCTGGTAGAATTTCGCACAGAGCACAACTTGATCATTGCTAACACTTGGTTCAAGAATGATAAAAAAAGGTTGTATACATGGAAGAAGCCTGGAGATACTGGAAGATTTCAGATAGATTATATAATAGTAAGACAGAGATTTAGGAACCAGGTTTTAAATTGTAAGACATTTACAGGGGAAGATGTGGACCCTGACCACAATCTATTGGTTACGAATTGTAGATTGAAACTGAAGAAACTGCAAAAAGGTGGGTGGGACCTGGATAAACTGAAAGAACCAGAGGCTGTAGAGAGTTTCAGGGAGAGCATAAGGGAACAAATGGCAGGAATGGGGGAAAGAAATACAGTAGAAGGAGAATGGGTAGCTTTGAGGGATGAAGAAGTGAAGGCAGCTGGGGATCAAGTAGGTACAAAGACGAGGGCTAGTAGAAATCCTTGGGTAACAGAAGACTTATTGAATTTAATTGATGAAAGGAGAAAATATAAAAATGCAGTAAATGAAGCAGGCAAAAAGGAATACAAACGTCTCAAAAATGAGATCGACAGGAAGTGCAAAATGGCTAAGCAGGGATGGCTAGAGGATAAATGTAAGGATGTAGAAGCTTATCTCACTAGGGGAAAGATAGATACTGCCTACAGGAAAATTAAAGAGACCTTTGGAGAAAAGAGAACCACTTGCATGAATATCAAGAGCTCAGATGGAAACCTAGTTCTAAGAAAAGAAGCGAAAGGAGAAAGGTGGAAGGAGTATATAGAAGGTCTATACAAGGACGACGTACTTGAGGACAATATTATGGAAATGTAAGAGGATGTAGATGAAGGTGAAATGGGAGATATGATACTGTGTGAAGAGTTTGACAGAGCACTGAAACACCTAAGTCGAAACAAGGCCCCGGGAACAGACAACATTCCAATAGAACTACTGACGGCCTTGGGAGAGCCAGTCCTGACAAAACTCTACCATCTGGTGAACAAGATGTATGAGACAGACGAAATACCCTCAGACTTCAAGAAGAATATAATAATTCCAATCCCAAAGAAAGCTGGTGTTGACAGATGTGAAAATTACCAAACTATCAGTTTAATAAGTCACGGCTGCAAAATACTAACATGAATTCTTTACAGACAAATGGAAAAACTAGTAGAAGCCGACTTTGGGAAAGATCAGTTTGGATTCTGTAGAAATATTGGAACACAGGAGGCAATACTGACCCTACGACTTATCTTAGAAGTTAGATTAAGGAAAGGCAAACCTACGTTTCTAGCATTTATAGACTTAGAGAAAGCTTTTGACAATGTTGACTGGAATACTCTCTTTCAAATTCTGAAGGTGGCAGGGGTAAAATATAGTGGGCGAAAGGCTATTTACAATTTGTATAGAAACCAAATGGCAGTTATAAGAGTTGATGGGCTTGAAAGGGAAGCAGTGGTTGGGAAGGGAGTGAGACAGGGGTGTAGCCTCTCCCCGATGTTATTCAATCTGTATATTGAGCAAGCAGTGAAGGAAACAAAAGACAAATTCGGAGTAGGTATTAAAATCCATGGAGAAGAAATAAAAACTTTGAGGTTCGCCGATGACATTGTAATTCTGTCAGAGACAGCAAAGGACTTGGAAGAGCAATTCAACAGAATGGATAGTGTCTTGAAAGGAGAGTATAAGATGAACATCAACAAAAGCAAAATGAGGATAATGGAATGTAGTCGAATTAAGTCGGGTGATGCTGTGGGAATTAGATTAGGAAATGAGACACTTAAAGTAGTAAAGGAGTTTTGCTATTTGGGGATGAAAATAACTGATGATGGTCGAAGTAGAGAGGATATAAAATGTAGACTGGCAATGGGAAGGAAAGAGTTTCTGAAGAAGAGAAATTTGTTAACATCGAGTATAGATTTAAGTGTCAGTAAGTCGTTTCTGAAAGTTTGTGTATGGAGTATAGCCATTTATGGAAGTGAAACATGGATGATAAATAGTTTGGACAAGAAGAGAATAGAAGCTTTCGAAATGTGGTGCTACAGAAGAATGCTGAAGATTAGATGGGTAGATCACATAACTAATGAGGAGGTGTTTTACAGGATTGGGGAGAAGAGAAGCTTGTGGCACAACTTGACTAGAAGAAGGGATCGGTTGGTAGGACGTGTTCTGAGGCATCAAGGGATCACCAATTTAGTATTGGAGGGCAGCGTGGAGGGTAAAAATCGTAGAGGAAGACCAAGAGATGAATACACCAAGCTGGTTCAGAAGAATGTAGGTTGCAGTAGGTACTGGGAGATGAAGAAGCTTGCACAGGATAGAGCAGCATGGAGAGCTGCATCAAATCAGTCTCAGGACTGAAGACCACAACATCAACAACAATGTAAACTGATACACCCCCATGAACATGCTGGTCTCTGCTAAAGCTGTTTGCTAAGTGGAAATCATCTAGTACATGAAAAGATACCTCATTTCTCTTTCACCAGTGCTCACTCAAGCATAATGCATCAAATAGGTTCTCATTTTCAAATTCGTTTAAAATTATGTGTTTTCCACATATACTTTCAATATTGAGATAACCTATCTTGAGAGACTGAGTTGGTGAGTAATTTTTTTTTTTTTTTTTTTTTTTTATTGGGGCAATCATCATTACTGATATATTTCTCTCTAGTTTTACCGACATTTATTATATTATTCTAATCTTTAATCTGGTCTTCCGGTGTGAATCTGGGAAAACCTGTTAGTCTCAGCCCTTCTATGCTACCTCTAAAAAAAGAGTTTTCCCTAAATCTAAGTGGTATTGACTAAGAGCTATCGGTTTTTGCTGTGCCTAACTATTGGCTACTTTTATGATTTCATTACTCACATGCCTCTTTCCGAGTTGATTCAGATGGAGACCATAAGCAATGTGGAATCTTGTACCTAAGTTAGTTATGTTTACAAAACAGACATTTTTTTAAAGTATTTACAAATTTTCTTCATTTCTTCATTTACTCTTCTCACTTCAACATTCACACAAGACCAGGATGGAAGATCGTGCTGACATGGTATTGAAAAGATGAGGATTTTTACATTTTATAGTTCCTGCAGTTTCTTCTTTAATGATAACAAAAAGTCTTTTCCTTCATTTCTCACTATGTCATTTGATCCAGCCAGAAAAACTGCCAGTTCCATAGCTTCTGCTGATGAAGAACCTGCTACATCTTTAAATTATGCACTAGGTTTTATTGTGGCTGAGATATGGTGGCTTGAATTGTTCTGAACTATATCTCATAATTTCCTTCCTTGACTGTCTGCATATAAATGTATTTTCACAGGCCTAGGTCTGCAATTGCGGCTTGCTTTCTTGGGGTTTTCGGTTTCATTACTTCTATTGACAGTTGATTTAATATTTTCACTGCACCCATTATTCACTTCACTTCTATTGTTGTTGTTGTTGTGGTCTTCAGTCCTGAGACTGGTTTGATGCAGCTCTCCATGCTACTCTATCCTGTGCAAGCTTCTTCATCTCCCAGTACCTACTGCAACCTACATCCTTCTGAATCTGCTTAGTGTATTCATCTCTTGGTCTCCCTCTACGATTTTTACCCTCCACGCTGCCCTCCAATGCTAAATTTGTGATACCTTGATGCCTCAAAACATGTCCTACCAACCGATCCCTTCTTCTAGTCAAGCTGTGCCACAAACTTCTCTTCTCCCCAATCCTACTCAATACCTCCTCATTAGTTACGTGATCTACCCACCTTATCTTCAGCATTCTTCTGTAGCACCACATTTTGAAAGCTTCTATTCTCTTCTTGTCCAAACTGGTTATCGTCCATGTTTCACTTCCATACATGGCTACACTCCATACAGATACTTTCAGAAATGACTTCCTGACACTTAAATCTATACTCAATGTTAACAAATTTCTCTTCTTCAGAAACGCTTTCCGTGCCATTGCCAGTCTACATTTCATATCCTCTCTACTTCGACCATCAACAGTTATTTTACTCCCTAAATAGCAAAACTCCTTTACTACTTTAAGTGTCTCATTTCCTAATCTGATCCCCTCAGCATCACCCGATTTAATTTGACTACATTCCATTATCCTCGTTTTGCTTTTGTTGATGTTCATCTTCTGTTGACAGTTGATGTAATATTGTTGCTACACAAATTACTCACTTCACTTTCATTAACCTTTCTTGTGTTAAGCACCTTGACTTGTGAGTCTACTTTAATGTTTTTTCCTGTAGCATCAACATGCTCAAGGACACTAAATCTGTTTTCCAAGGGTGGGAAGTTTACACAGTTTCTACCGTGTTTTGTGACAGGAACAGCCTGCCATTGTCTTTGTAGACAGCCTCCTGGCCTACATTGATTGCTTGGATCTGTGCACAGGACACTAACCTCCTCTTGGGAGATTTGTTTAATGGTTTTCGGATCAGGATCAGCAGCATCACATGGAATTTGAATATCTCCTTGTTGAAGTTCAGAAGTGGTAACGCTTTCAGGAAGAGTTACTGTAGCATTCGATGATTGAAAATGTTCTGTAGGAGCTTCAAGTGCATCATCGTTACTGTCTACATCGAGCACTTCAAATCTGTTTGTTAGCAGGATATTTGTGGCCATTTTTAGTATATCAGTAGTCCTACACATATTACACTTCCATGTTTTTGTAAATTTTTCATTTCCTTTCAAATGGCAGTCCATCTTTGCGCATCGAAAGTCATATTTTATTTCACAATTTACACAAATGTTTTGAAAAATGGAATAAAAGATTATACAACTGTATTAACGCATGTGGAGAGTACTTTGAAATGGATTGAAGGTTTGTGCATAAAACGTAAATAAACAAGATGTTTCTTTTGGGTATCCCCGCATACATACACTGTTAGCAAATTTCTCTTCTTCAGAAAAAATGGCTAATCTAGGATGGACACTTTTCTTGTCATTGACAGTCTACATTTTATGTTCCCTCTATCTTAGCCATCGTTAGTTATCTTACGGCCCATAGCAAAACGTATCTACTACTTTTAGTGTATTTCCTAATCTAATTCCCTAAGTATTACCTGATTTAATTTAACTACATTTCATTACCATTTTATGCTTTTGTTGATGTACATCTTATATGCTCTTATTTAAGACACTGTCCATTTAACTGGTCTACCAAATCCTTTACAATTTTGGTGGTGTCAAGCAATAGGTTCAGCACTGGCTTGGCTGGACCAGCATGCTGCATGCCATAGACTGCCTCCCCAAGGAAGGATGCATTCTCAAATAGCCTTTCGTTCATAAGGGACTCTGTTCTTCAAGAGGAGCTGATGTTAAGCTGAACATGTCTAGCGACCAAATGGTAGATTTGCACAGGGTAGGTAAGGCACTACCAACTATGTCCCGGAAGCTTGTAGGCACCTCAGAGACAGTTGTAAGGTTGTGTAGTGTGCTAATTTGGATTTGCACTGTCCTTACTTCTATGCTTAAGTGAGCTCAGGTAAGCCCTGTTGATGTGAACAATTTTTGTAATCAGTTATGTGTGACAAACGTTTACTAAAATGTGTTTCTTTTTCTGCATGTCACATGTATTTGCACCCATGGTGTAGTAATCCAAACATCCTTGATCCCAGGTTTGAAACCCTCCACCACTTAAATTTTGATTAATAATCTACTTTTGGCAGCTGAAGACTTTCAGCATAAATAGTCACCCTCATTTTGCCAAAGGCCTTCTCAAAGAGAGTGGAGGAGCAGATAGATGTTCAGGGCACTCTCTCCCTTTGTGTGGGAAACTGCCCCTAAAGGCAGAAGAATCCAAAATGATCAATAGCAAGAGGATGCAGAAGGCAATGGAAACCACTGCATTAAAGACACACAATGTGTACTACAGGATGTGTAGCCTGAAATTGAAGAAGTGTCATGACGATCACTCCATTGGCAAAAGATTCTGGAATTGACTCCATCCAGATCTCCAGGAGGGGCTGCCAAGGGGGAGGTGACCATGAGAAAAAGAGTGAATAATCAATGAAAGGATAACGTTTTACTAGTCAGGGCACGGAATGTCAGAAGCTGGAAAGTGATAGGGAAGCTAGAATATCTGAAACGGGAAATGCAAAGGCTCAATGTAGATATAGTTGGGGCCAGTGAAATTAAGTGGAAAGAAGACAAGGATTTCAGGTCAGGTGAGTATAGGGTAATATCAACAGCAGCAGAAAACAGTATAATGGGTGTAGGATTTGCTATGAATAGGCGAGTATGACAGAGAGTGAGTTAGAGCGAACAGTTCAGTAATAGGGTTGTTCTTGTCACAGTGGACAGCAAACCAACACCAACGATAGTTCAGGTACACATGACGACGTTGCAAGCTCAAGATGAAGAGATAGAGAAAGTATATGAGAGTATTGAAAGGCTAATACATTACATAAAGGGAGACAATAATCTAGTAGTCATGGGGGACTGAAATGCAATTGTAGGTGAAAGAGTAGAAGAAAAGGTTACAGGAGAATATGGGCTGAAACAGGGAATGAGAGAGGAGAAAGATTAATTCAGTTCTGTAATAAATTTCAGATAGTAATAGCAAATACTCTGCTCAAGATTCACAAGAGGAGGAGGTATGCTTGTTAAAGACCAGGTGATATGGGTTGATTTCAGTTAGATTACATCAAGCTCAGACAGTGATTTCAAAATAAGATAAAAGTCTGTAAGGCATACCTAGGAGCTGATATAGACACAGATCACAATGTTGTAATGATGAAGAGAAGTCTGAAGTTCAAAAGATTAGTCAGGAAGAACCAATAAGCAAAGAATTAGGATACAGAAGTACTAATGGATGAGACACGCTTGAAATTCTCTAAGGCTATAGATACAGCGGTAAGGAATAGCTCAGTAGGCAGTACAGTTGAAGAGGAATGGACATCTCTAAAAAGGGCAATCACATAAGTTGGAAAGAGAAACATAGGTACAAAAAAGTTAACTGGGAAGAAACCATGGGTGATAGAAAAAATACTTCAGTTGACAGATGAAAGAAGGTAGCACAAAATTGTTCAGGGAAGTTCAGGAATACAGAAGAACAAGTCGCTGGGGATGAAAATAAATGGGTGTGCACGAAAGCTAAGACGAAATGGGTGCATGAAAAATGTGAAGAAATCGAAAAAGAAATGATTGTTTGAAGGACTGATTCAGCATACAGAAAATTCAAAACAGCCTTTGGTGGCACAAAAAGTAAGGGTGGTAACATTAAGGGCGCAACAGGAATTCCACTGTTAAATGCAGAGGAGAGAGCAGATAGGTAAAAAGAATACATTGATGGCTTCCATGAGAAGGAAGATTTTACATATGTAGTAGAAGAAGAAACAGGAGTCAATTTAGAAGGGAGGGTGATCCAGTATTAGATTCAGAATTTAAAAGAGCTTTGGAAGACTTAATATCAAATAAGGCAGAAGGGATAGATATCATTGCATCAGAATTTCTAAACTCATTGGGAGAAGTGGCAATAAAAAGAATATTCACATTGGCGTGTAGAATGTATGAGTCTGGGGACATACCATCAGATGTTTGGAAAAGTATTATCCATACAATAATGATGACTGCAAGAGCTAACAAGTGTGAGAATCATCGTATAATCAGCTTAACAGCTCATGCAACCAAGTTGCTCACAAGAACAATATACAGAAGAATGTAAAAGAAAATTGAGGATGTGCTAATGATGATCAGTTTGGCTTTAGAAGAGGGAAAGCCAACATGGAAGCAATTATGATGTTGAGGTTGATAATGGAAGCGAGACTAAAGAAAAGTCAAGACATGTTCATAGGATTTGTCGACCTGGAAAAAGCATTCAACAACATAAAATGGTGCAAGATGTTTAAAATGGGAGTAAGCTATATGGAGAGACATACAATATACAATGTGTTCAAGAGTCAAGAAATAATAATAATAGTGGATGACAAAGTATGAAGTGCTCAGGTCAGAAGGGATGTAAGACAAGGATGTGGTCTTTCCCCCCCTACTGTTCAATCTGTACATTGTAGAAGCAATGATGGAAATAAAGGAAAGCTTCAGGAGTGGAATTAAAATTCAAAGTGAAAGGATATCAGTGGTACAATTTGCTGATAACATTGCTATCCTGAGTAAAAGTGAAGAAGAATTACATAATATGCTGAATGGAATAAACAATCTAATGAGTCCAGAATATGGACTGAGAGTAAATCGAAGAAAGATGAAAGTAATGAGAAGTGGCAGAAATGAGAACAAGAACATCAGGACTGTTGGTCATGAAGTAGATGAACTTAAGGAATTCTCTACCTTTGCAGCAAAATAACCAATGATGGATGGAGTGAGGAGGACATCAGAAGCTAACTAGCCCTGGCAAAAAAGGGTATTTCTGGCCGAGAGAAGTCTACTATTATCAAACATAGGCCTTACCTTGAGGAAGAAACTTTGGAGAATGTGTGTCTGGAGCTCTGCATTGTATGGTTGTGAAACATGTATTGTGGGAAAACCAGAACAGAAAAGAATCGAAGCATTTGAGATCTACATCTACATCCATACTCCGCAAGCCACCTGACGGTGTGTGGCTCCAGATCAGTGTTGAAAATTAGGTGGGTTGATAAGGTAAGGAATGAGGAGGTTCAGCACAAAATTGGAGAGGAGAGCCATATGTGGCAAACACTGACAAGGAGAAGGGACAGGATGATACGACATCTGTTAAGACATCGGGGAATGACCTTTATGGTACTAGGGGGAGCTTTAGAGGTCAAAAACTGTAGATGAGGAGAAGGATTGGAATACATGCAGCAAATAATTGCAAGTGGTACTCTTAGATGAAGAGGTTGGTACAAGAAAGGAATTCATGGCAGGCCGCATCCCTCCAGTCAGAAGATTGAAGACGCCTCCCCCCCCCCCCCCCCCCCCCACCACCACCAAAGAAAAGGGAAAAAAACGTTTATTTGAGAAAGTTTCTGAGAAGGTGTTTCAGCAATGTTCCCCCTGAAACTCGGTGAGAACATGCTCCACCATTTTTAAAATTCTATGATATTATTGTTAAAGCATTGTATCACAAAAACTGTTGTAAAATAAAGGGCTTTTAGTTGGACCCCGAACTGTACAAGTGTTAACATTTATGAGTGTACCTTGTGTCGTGAAAAAGCAAACACTCAGTTCATCATTAAATTTCTATCTTTGTTAAAGTCTTTATTTGACTAAGTTAGTGAAAAATTATTTTTCTGAACATTGACTTTGCTGAAGTGTCTCCAATAACTTCCAGTTGAATGGCAATATTGAGATGTATGTAAAACAGAGGCCTACTGAAATTTCTGAAGGCATTTCTCATAATTGAACTGTGTTTTCTGAAATGTTTTGTATCACACAATTCACAAAGTCGAAGCAGATTGAATTTTTTCATGAATGTGATTCTGGGACAGTTTTGACAGAAAGTGCATTAATAATAGTGATTTCATTAATATGAGAAAGAGAAAAAGTGATAAGTCAGAATTTTTGAAACTGCTTTGTGATAAATAATTGAAGAGCTTAATTGTCAGAAAGTGCTTCATGTCAGTTTCAATCTACACAGTTACTAATTATCAGTCTCTTATAAGTTATGTACAAGAACATTATCACCTGTTTTTCAGGATTTTAACTATTGCAGTGAATCAGAAGGGACTTCTGAAACAAATTAAAGGAAATAACTTCCTTTTAATCAAGTTACAGTGACTAAATATTATGATAAACAGTATTTGAATATTGTAAGTTAATCATTACACTACAGGGCAGTTAAACAATATCGCTCACAGCCAGAATTTTTCTAACTCGATGCTGCATTGTTTTATGTAACTTATACAGAAAGAGACCTATAGCTATGACATATAAGCCTCAATTTGAAACTTCCCTTCTCTCTACATCAGAAGAACAATCCTGAGAAGTTCAATCGACTCAGTCCGGACTAAAATTACCAGTTAACTTTTTCACCAAGCAAGGATAAAAACTTCAAGTGAGGTTTCATCCCACTCAAAGATAGTCAGGATTGTAGGCAGAGGAGTATATTACAAAAGAAGACAGCTTCTTAACATCATAATCCAACATTTAATGTGGCAGTATACCTCAGAACCAGGGGAATATTACGAACTAAGAGATTGCATACCTTGGCTTAGTCACCTCAGTAGTGAAGAAGGAACCTCTTTCCATGTACATCATGCATTTTGGCTTCTGAACAGTACTTTGAAGTCAAGCAGAAATCATAGGGTAGTGGACATGGGAAATTTTCAGCAGCACAGATTGATAGATTGAAAGAGAAATTTGTCGGATGGGCAACTTTGACAGTGCAGCTTGAAGGACACTTCATAGGGTTAGAAAAGCAAAATTAGATATTGCAAAAAAAAACCATAAGTCCTGTGCCTCCATAAGGATCCGACCAACTGCTGGAGCACACTGGAAGAAACTTCCCTTCAACTAGTTGCAACACTTTTCATCCAACCAAAAGAGGATAATGATGTCAGAGATATTGGATAAACATTTGTTAAACCAATAATAGTCATAGGAAAGGAAAAGATGAAAATTTAAAATATTCAGATTCCAAGAAACATCCTTATAGTAGAGGTAGCTACCCAGAATGACTTCTTAAAAATTTAGAATAATAAGATGTTAACCTCAGAATATAGCTATGAAATGCACAGGAAAAGATGCTCCCTGCTAATAGTGTATGATGTTCCATCATACATCATGGAGAAGATGTGTATGAAGCTGTATACAATTGTAATTTTGCAGAGGAATATACTAATGAACAATTTAGCACAGATTTTAAGTTGAGGTACAGACATGGAGTAAATGATAATGGAACACTATATCATTTGTTAGAGACAGTCTCTCAGCTTAGAAAGAGATTTTTGATGACAGGTAGATGCACATAGGATACAGCTACGTGTCAGTTAAAGAATATAATGCAGTACCTAGCTGCAATAAATGCTATGATATTAATCACCTGGACAAACATTTTCCAAGAATGCATAAAGAGGCACTTTGCATACCTTGTAAATATAGGAGGGAAACGTGGTGAACCAGGACCAGAGTACCCAACTTACAAGATATTTTTAAATTGATTAAAGCAATGAATACATTATGGCTAGTTCTATTGGTGACACATTGAAATGTTGTCCAAGTAGAGAAGGAGAAGGAGGAGGAAGTAAGGAAATGCAAGAGAGAAGATCCAAAGGAGAAGAAAGAAGATGGAAAGAATCCCTAGAACAGGTCAAAGATGTAAAGGTTGAGCCTTAGACATTTTGCATTCATAGTTTCAGTTATAATTGTATTGTCAACTTGAATAGTGTCCTGAGTGTTATATATAATCACTACTTAATATGAGTAGAATTTTAAATATTCTACAATTAAATGCAATGTGAAGACAGCCAGTGACACTAGAGATAGAAAGTTACTGAAGAATGGCAAACATATCTAATTTGCATTCAGGAGCCATATGCCTGGTGGGGTAAGCTTTCAAATACACTTGTTACATCTCAGGCTGGGGCACAGGAAAAAATCTGAATGACAGCTGTAGCAGTATTAAACAAAAATATGTAAAGATAAGTCGGTTTTGTAATGAACATATAGTTGTTATAGGAGTTTTATTGTCAATTAGCCATTGTTTCACTGTTAATGTGTATATTCAATATTTCCACCCAATTTGCATTGAGAGAATGTAATAACAGCACTTGATGCAAATGCAAAATCCCCTATGTGGTTCAGCTGCCCTTGAAGATTTGATAGTGGAGTGCAGGTGACCTGCATGAAAGTAGGAAGGGAACCCTCTCACATATAGCAACAGAGCAGACATACATACTAATACAGGTGTTACGCTGGCACCAGACTTGGTGGTGGCTTAAGTCAAGAGCTGGAAAATTCTGGATGGAACCACCACAAGCGACAAAAATGTGGGTGAGCTTATCTTGGAAGGTCACCATGCTGAGCCACATGGATGGACTAATGTAAGGAGTTTTCTAAAACTGACTGGGAGCTGCTGCTCATGTATTTAATTCCTCAGACCAAGAGAGCAATCTTGATGTGAATGGATTTCACAGATCAGGTTACGGCTTGTGTAAATAGGGCTATGTGCTGCAAGTCTGGTGCGATGGGCCACAAAACTCAGTGAACTCTACCAGCCAGTGCAACAGTCTACAAGGAGGCATCAAAGAAGCTTAGTGTCCACTCTAATGAGGAAAAGAAAGTTTATGAAACCACAAAAAATTGGGCCAGTATTGGAAATATCTTGTTAAACATCCTTTTACCAGATGACAGTCCCTTAAATGACACTCCTGATGAAGCATGGATCAGAGTGAGACTTCAGTTCAGGAGCCCTATCATAATAAGTTGTTGATAAGTTATTAATAGATTAAGCAGCTTCAAAAAGGGCAAAGCTCCTGGATCAGTTGAGAGATCAGTTCATGTGTTACAGTGATTGGCACCCAAGCTTGCCCCACTACTTGCCTTATTATTTAATACTTATCTTGAGTAGCAAAAAACATCCCAAAATTTGGAAATGAGCCACTGTTGTAATTCTGAAGAAGGTGCCTGATAAGGGTCCCATGAACCCTAAATTGTGTAGATCACTCTGCTTTTTATACAATTTAGGGGAAACCTTCAAAAAATTACTGTGCAACAGACTAACTAGCCATCAGGAGCTGTATGTATTAGATTATAGCATCTTTGTATTCCGTGAGGGAAGGTCAACCAAGGATGCCATCAACAATGCTCTCAGCCTTGTACAAGTGTCTGACTGTAAGTATACAATGGGGATGATGGTGGACTTCACAGGGTCCTTTGACAACTTTTAGTGGCCAGCACTCTTCTCTTGCTTGTGAGAGATGGAGTGCCCATAGATTAGTATTGATTGGCCCTGGCTAAAACTTGGCGATAGTCAGTAGAGCGATGATACTGTTATTAGGTAAAGACAACATTACAAAAAACAGTGCTGAACTGAACGCTCGACGTGTGCGTGATACTTCCTTCACCAATTGTGACCAATATTATGCTACTCGTCATAATTAACTCATTTATATTTGATGGTTTATATTAATGATAAATTCAATTCAGTTCCACTGACACCAGCTTCCCCATAGTTTGGTTGTAATTTCAAATCTCTAATAAGTCATAACATTGCGATTGCTTCCTAACATCAAAGAGTTTCTATATATGCACCGAGCACTTCAGTCAAATATTATGGTAGCACGTAAAAGATCACAGTTATGTCTCTAAACAATTTTGTAATTTGGAATCGCAAATGTGTAAACTGGCATGAAAGGGTGGTTTATTTCACAATAACAATCACTTCCTAACAAGGCCGTGAGGAAGAAGCTTTCCCAGGTGGCGGGGAGGGGGGAAGGGGGGAGGGAATTTATAAATTATGTGCTTTAAAGCTATTGCCAAGTTTCAGAGTCCATTTCCAATTACGAATGAAGTTAATTGTCTATCACTGTTCAATGCCTAGCTAGAGTTGAGTTCATGTTATCTAATTAAAAAGTTCACTTCAGTCTAATATAAGGTAGTCCTCTATCTGAATTCCAAACGATGTTATAGTTGAAGTGAATGTTTTGTTTCACTGCATCATAGTAGATCGCAATTATCCTTCCTTGAAAAACAGTCTAATGGCGCCTACATATACAAGTATTCAAACAAGTCTGATCCGCTTTGGCTAACCCTCGTAACGTAGTGACAATGGTTCAAATTTTCCTTAGCCATTACTCATGATTCTCAAAGAGTACTCACACAAAGTATTGTTTGAGAGCGTTGGTTCTACTTTGGTAATTTTAATTATAATGATTTTGCGATTTACTATGATTTTGAGTTTGAGTTTACTGAGATTCTATCTTTCTTTTGTAAGTTGATAAATTCCTAAGTATAAGGTTCTTATTTCAATTACTGGTTATTATCCAAATAATAGTGTTAAATGGAACTTTGGTTACTTGTTCACTTTTCATGGAACTTGGAACTTGTTTTAGGGAAATTTTTGGGGTATTGGTTGCTATTTTTTTCTTTTTTCAATTTTTGTTCGAGGAAGTGGAATTACATCCGCCCCCCAGACGATTGTCAGTACATTCCCTTTTTCATACACAAGAGTGTGCTTTGATTATCGGACAAGTATTGGTACTGGTTGCTTCCTCATGGCTCAATACATTCTATGTCATAACAGAACAGTATTTGAAAAAAAAATTAAATATGGGCCTAACAATATTGAACTCTAAAATTTCACCAATTCTAAACTAATAATTTAAATATTTCACCACTAATATTATAAAGGCCTAAGGAATTCACCTGTTTAAAAATTTCACGCTTAAGTATTTCAAGCATGAAGTAATTTAGAACTATCATTAAATATTGTCATCATGCAAGGTCAAATAATTTAAAATTGGTCTCATTTCATTGTCATATCTA
This sequence comes from Schistocerca americana, assembly GCF_021461395.2. Classification (NCBI taxonomy): domain Eukaryota; kingdom Metazoa; phylum Arthropoda; class Insecta; order Orthoptera; family Acrididae; genus Schistocerca; species Schistocerca americana. The sequence continues at coordinate 27,909,705 of NC_060126.1, read as the reverse complement.
TGAATTGCATCTGAAAATCAACTTCATTACATCTTAATCATTACAAAATAATCAATTTTATAATTCCGGTTTTTTCTTCATCGGAAAGTGTGCAGACACGGCATCTGGAACGTTTGTCTGTATGTGGTGGTCAGCTCCCCATCGGGATGTTTAGCATGCAAGAGAGTCGGACCAGACTGTGCGGGCAGGGATCACAGCAGGAACCCAAGCGACGTGCCATTTCAGTATATGCTACCTCTTAATTGGTAAGTAGCAGATGTAGATCTTCTCGTCTGCTGCCTCTTGATTGGCTAGCAACAGACATATATCTTATTGTTGGCTGCCTCTTGAATGGCTAGCAGTCGACACAGTTCTTCCAGTCAGCTGCCTTTTGAATTTCTATCAACCGACATATTTTTTTCTTGTTGGTTGCCTCTTGAATTGCTAGCAACCAACATTGTTCTTCATATCTGCTGCTTCTTGTCAGTTGCCTCTTGAATGGCTAGCAACCAACATTACTCTTTGCATCCAGAAGACTATGAATGTGTGTTGAATGAACAGGTGAGCCTCCTATACTCACGGTGTCTTCTTTCACATGAGCAGTGGTTGTTAAACAGTGGCCCAAAGTCTCGGATGTGCATGAGAAGCAGCAGGAAACAGCTATTTTCCTTCTCTAATGTTGACCACGTACGTGAGTGCCCCCCAGCAGTTTTACTTCCATTTCCGGTAGGGTTGGCATGACATGAAGGCACCAGTGGTCATCTGGTGGCTGCTACTGGTCTTCCATACTCAAACAGTTGCATGGAACAAAAATCTCATTAATATGCCCAATCACATATAGTACACAACAGTCATGATATTTTCGGGTGGTCCATCTGTATGGGATTCAATCACACAAGTTTATTAAAGGATGCATTGTCTTCAGTCCTTTGTTTAATTTCATAAGTATATAAGTTTGTCTCGCATACCATCAAGTTCTAGTTCAAGGAGATGACATCTATCAGTGACTTGTATTTACAGTGCGCCTACCTCAGTACATCACATGAATTAACACACGACACTTTTCACTTATACGTGTTAGTCAGTATTATTCAACTCTTTTCCTCTGTGATTGTAACAACTCAGCTTAGTCAGTTTTCTGTAATGAAAACACACCTAGTCCTACCATTCTTTAGTTGCCAATCGTAACATGGAAATCGTTGTACCATTAAATGTTCACAAGTATGGTTACATACAATCTCCAGTTACTTAAATAACTATTTAACTCATAAATAAGGTATACACATATGAGTGTCTTTTTCTTAAAGTTCTTGTACATAGCTTACAAGAGATCGATAATTAGTGAATATGACATGAAGCACTTTCTGATAATTAACCTCTTCACTTATTTATCACAAAGTAATTTCAAAAATTCTGACTTATCACTTTTTGTCTTTCTCAAATTAATGAAATCACTGTTATTAATGTACTTCCCCTCAAAATTGTCCCAGAATCACATTCATGAAAAAATTCAATCTGTCCAACTCCATGAATTTCATGATATGAAACTTTTCAGAAGCTACAGTTTAATTCTGAGAAATATCTTCAGCACTTTCTGTAGGCCTATGTTTCATTATACATCCCAAAATTGCCTTTCAACTGGAAGTTAATGGAGACACATCAGCAAAGTCAATATTCAGAAAAATAATCTTCACTATCTTAGTCAAATAAAGATGAAAACAGAATTTCAATGATGAGCTAAGAGTTTAATTTTTCACAATACAACATACACTCAAAAAATTAAAGACCTGTACAGTTCGGGAGTCCAAGTAGAAGTCCTTACATTTTACAATATTTTTTGTGATACATTGCTTTAACAATAAATTCATAGAATTTTTAACAATGGTGAAGTGATGTTCTAACACTAACAACTGCTGGTTCTATCAAATGAAGTGCTCCACACTGCCGCATGCTGATTCAGGGCGAACACTGCTGGAACACCTTGTCCAAAACTTCCTAAAAAACATGTAACAAACGAAAACAGAAACATATTTTAGTATAAAGTTTTCACATACAGCTAACTACAAAAATTATTTAAATAAACAGTGCTTAACTGAGTTCACTTAAGCATAGGAGTAAGGACAGTTGCATCCAAGTTAACGCACTGGGACACCATAATCGTCTCTGAGGCACACTACGAGTTTCTGGGAAATCCTGTGCAACTCGACCCTTTGGTCATTGGACAAGTTCAGCTTAACATCAGCACCTCTTGATGATGGACAGAGTCCCTTAAGAAGGAAAGGCTATTCGAGAATGCGTCCTTTCCTGGGAAGGCAATCTATTACCTGCACTGCAGAACATTTCCCCAGCCAGGCCGGTGCTGTATTGCTTGAGACCACCCCAATGGATGCAGATGGTAAAGGATTTGGTTGAGTAGTTGAGTGGACAGTGTCTTAAAAAGAGGATACAAGATGCACATCAACAAGAGCAAAACAAGGGTAATGGAATACAGTCAAATTAAATCAGACAGTACTGAGGAAAATAGATTAGGAGATGAGATACCAAAAGCAGTAGATAAGTCTTGCTGTGTGCCATAACATAAGTAATGTAGGCTAGAGTAGAGAGAATATTAAATGTTGACTCACAATGGCAAGAAAAGTGTCCATCCTTAATTAGCCATTTTTTTTCTGAAGAAGAGAAATTTGCTAACAGTGAATACAGACATAAAAAAAAGTTTTTCATCACCCCAGTTCTCAGAGCTCCTGAAGACAGACATTGACTGTGTATGTTGTATCACAGACACAGTCCCTTTGAATGTTCAGAGATGTCACTAAACCTGCCCAAAGATCTAAACAACCATGCATGAGCAGCACCTATTAGATGTAGGGGGACTGACAACCGATTCGTTCCAGTCATTCCACTAGAAAGGAGGTACACTGCTCGTCTTGTGTGTAGTTCAACCACTCCTAGATAGTCAATACTGCAGTTCAATCACATCCACATTGTTACTTTGTGCCAGGAAGGGCTCTCAACAAGGGAAGTATCCAGGTGTCTCGGTGTGAACCAAAGTGATGTTGTTTGGACATGGGGGAGATACAGAGAGACAGGAACTGTCGATGAAGCACCTCACTCAGGCCACATAAGGGCTACTACTGCAATGGATGACCACTACCTATGGATTATGGCTTGGAGGAAACCCTGATAGCAAAGCCACCATGTTCAATAATGCTTTTCGTATAGCCACAGGACCTTGCGTAATGACTCAATCTATGCGCAACAGGCTGCATGATGCGCAACGTCACTCCCGACATCCATGGCGAGGTCAATCTTTGCAACCATGACACCATGCAGCGTGGTACAGATGGGCCCAACAACATGCCAAATTGACCGCTCAGGATTAGCATCATGTTCTCTTCACCGATGAGTGTCGCTTATGCCTTCAACCAGACAATCGTTGGAGACGTGTTTGGAGTCAACCTGGTCAGGCTGAACACCTTAGACACACTGTCCAGTGAATGCAGCAAGGTGGGTTCCCTGCTGTTTCGGGTTGGCATTATGTGGGGTGAACATAAGCCGCTTGGTGATCATGGAAGGTGCCATAACGGCTGTACGATACGTGAATACCATCCTCCGACTGAGTGTGCAACCATATCGGCAGTATGTTGGCAAGGCATTCATCTTCATGGACAATAATTCATGCCCCCATCGTGCACATCTTGTGAATGATTTCTTTCAGGAGAACAATATCGCTCAACTAGAGTGGCCAGCATGTTCTCCAGACATAAACCCTATTGAATATACCTGGGATAATTGAAAAGGGCTATTTATGGATGACATGACCCACCAACCATTCTGAGGGACCTGTGTCAAATCGGTGTTGAGAAGTTGGACATTCTGGACCAACAGTGCCTTGATGAATTTGTGGACAGTATGCCATGACTAATATAAGCATGCATCAATGCAAGAGTATGTGCTACTGGGTATTATAGGTACTGGTGTTTACAGCAATCTGTACCACCGCCTCTGAAGGTCTTGCTGTGTGATGGTACAACATGCAGTGTTTTGGTTCTCGTGCAATAAAAACAGTGGAAACAATGTTTATGTTGATCTCTATTCCAATTTTCTGTGCAGGTTCTGCAACTCTCGGAACCGAGGTGATGCAAAACTTTTTTTGATGTGTGTATATATCAGGGTACCCAAAAGAAACAGAACTTTTTTTAACTTGTTTGTTCACATTTCATGTACAAACCTTCAGTCCCTTTCAAGGTACTCCGCCCTTTCATTGATACACTAGTCTATTCTTTTATTCCATTTTTCAAAACATTGCTCAACCTTTTGCTGTGCATGACTGCACCTCTGTTGTTTCTTTCTTCACCTCAGCATCATCAAAGAATGGTTCAAATGGCTCTGAGCACTATGAGGCTTCTGAGGTCATCAGTCCCCTAGAACTTAGAACTACTTAAACCTAACTAACCTAAGGACATCACACACATCCATGCCCGAGGCAGGATTCGAAGCTGCAACCGTAGTGGTCGCTCGGTTCCAGACTGTAGCACCTAGAACTGCTCAGCCACCCCTCAGCATCATCAGCAAAACGCTTTCTTTTCATATCTCCTTTCATTCTAGAAAACAAAAAAAGTTACTTAGAGGAGGGTCTGGTGAGTATGGGAGCTGAGGAACAGGGAGCATACCTAACACAATAGACCCCTGCTCTGTTTATTTGCATCAGTTCAGAAAAGTTTCCCTATCCCTAGCCAAAAGCTTGTCCCATGTACTTTTTCTTAAATGCTGCATAAGCCAAGGTATCCTCCCCCCCCCCCCTCCACCACCACCCCCTCCCCAATGGCCTAACCACCTAACCATAAAAATTTCTGGATCCCACCGCTCCTTTCACAATGATCTTCACCTTTTCAGTTTCCACCAGTCGCTTTCCCTTACAAAACTTGTTCTACAAAAGCACAGCTCCATGGCACAGGCATCCCTGAACCACCTCCACTCCCTGCAGAAAATACTGCTACTATGTGATCCCCATGACATACACCTCATCACCCAAATCGAAATCCTGATATACCAACACCTAGAAGAACATCCAAACATCCCCTCCACAAGTTATCCAACTTGCTGATATCCTACTACCACCTATGGACACTACTATCCAACCCCTACCCTACTTCCAGTGTTCTTCATCGTTGACTCCTCATAGCACCCAGACCTTGCCTAACTGGTCTTCTCAACCTAACACACCCTCCGAAACCCCCCACCAGTACTCCACGAAATCCAGAACCAAAACAATCCCAAATCTGACTGTTGTTAAGCATTTCACTGAAATGCTCAACCCCACAGAAGTTTCAGTCATTTACAAGGCCTCACATTCAGCCCTACTCCAAGGTTTAACCATGTTGGACTTGTGAAATACTTACTCTCCTTTTCCCTCTCCCTGTTCCCTCAATGGTTGCTGGAATAGCCTCTTCAACATGTAGAATGAGGTCCCCAGGCATACACACTGAGTGCACCTGGTGCCCTTCCCTGTCCAATGCTGCATTTCCCTAAGGGGTAGCATCATTCTTGTATGCAGTTTTTAGCATTTGAAGAGTTTCGGATCCACTTTTTTCTGGGAAAAAAGCAGAGTTTCACTGTCGCACATTGCTCACTAAAGTCAGCCATTACTAAAACAACATTTACACAAAACAGTTGTCACTATTAACTCTGCTGAAACTAGTCCTGACTTTTTCTTCAGCATAGCACTCAGCTTACTGACTACAATATTCACTCTATATACTCCTAGCAGCAAAATGTGTTATTATGAAAGATCTGCCCATCATAAAATTCCTTTGGGCACCCCCTCATAGAGTAAGTGTTACAAAGCCTTTTCAGAAGGTATTTTTCTGGAGTGTAGTCTCGTATGGAAGTGAAATGTGAATGAGAAACAGTTCAGACTTTGTCACCAACCCATCCAACCAAAGCCAATCAAAACGTAACATCAACTGTCCCAATTCATACCATCATCCAACCATGACCCTCCCACACTTCCGCTTAACCATTCCCTGATCACCTTCCAGGAATTCCTAACTCCCAACCTGGCCTCACCATCATTCCACAGGTCTCTTCTTAAGAACAACAAACTTTCAACAGAAGAAAGGACTGCCCTACACAATCTAAAAACGGATCCTGACCTGATCATTCTCCTGGCAGACAAAGATTCCATCATGGTGTGATGAACCATAGTGACTACTTGGCTGAGGGCCTGTGCCAGCTGTCTGACACCTCCATCTACAAACTCTGCATCCCAGGAGTCCAACACAATCTCCAGCCTCTGCTGAAATCCTTAGGCCTTTCCCAGAAGCCCTCTCCCAAATCCATCCCCTTCTCACCCCTATGAAAGCCTGCACACCCATCTTCTATATGCTCCCCAAAATCCACAAACATAACAAATTTGGGCATCCCATTGTGACTGGTTATGGTGTCCCCACCGAAAGAATCTTGGCTCTTGTTGACTAATATCTGCAACCAACTGTCCAAAACCTAGCCTTCCACATTAAAGATACTGAACACTTCTTGTACCAGTTCTCTACCAACCCCATACCCTTACCTCCCAGATCACTGCAGACGCAACCTTCTTATCCTCCAACATCTCTTATGCCCATGACCTTGCCATGATTGAAGACTACATCTCTGAATGCCCTGCAGATTCCACACTCATTACTTCATTCCTTGCACACCTAACCAACTACTTCGTCACCAATAACTACTTCACCTTTGAAAGGAAGATATACAAACAAATTTGTGGCACAGCTGTGGGAACCTGCATGTTACCTACCCTCTTATGCCAACCTCATCATGGGCCACCTAAAGGAAACATTTCTATCTTCCCAAAATCCCAAATCCCTGATCTGGTTCAGGTTTATTGATGACATCTGTATAATCTATACACAAGGCCAGGACGCCTTATCCTAATTACTTCACAATCTCAAAACCTTCTCTCCCATCCACTTCACCTGGTCCTCCTCCACCCATCATGCAACTTTCTTAGATGTTGATCTCCTCTCAGATGGCTCCATCTACATCTCAGTCCACATCGAACCCACCAGTCACCAAGCTTCTGAAGCATCTCTGCCATTCGCTAGAAAGACTCTAGAAATACTTTAGATCCCAGATGAGAGGCATTATGTGTTCCAACATGTGCCACAATCTGCAATTGTTTGGTCCCTGTTCCCTTGATGGGTGCTGGAATAGCCTCTTCAACATGTAGAATGAGGTCCCCAGGCATACACATTGAGTGCACATGGTGCCCTTCCCTGTCCATTGCTGCATTTCCCTAAGGGTAGCATCATTCTTGTATGCAGTTTTTAGCATTTGAAGAGTTTCTGTTCCACTTTTTTCTGGGAAAAAAACAGAATTTCATTGTCGCACGTTGCTCACTAAAGTCAGCCATTGCTAAAACAACAATTACACAAAACAGTTGTCACTAAGAACTCTGCCAAAACTAGTCCTGATTTTTTCTTCATCATAGCACTTGGCTTACTGACTAGAATATTCACTCTATGCACTCCTAGCAGCAAAATGTGTTATTATAAAAGATTTGCCTATCAAAAAATTCCTTTGGGCACCCCCTCATAGAGTAAGTGTTACAAAGCCTTTCCAGAAGGTATTTTTCTGGAGTCTAGTCTCGTATGGAAGTGAAATGTGTTGTATGGAAGTGAAATGTGAATGATCACCAGTTTAGATGAGAAGAAAACAGAATCTTTGGAAATGTAATGCTACAGAAGAATGCTGAAGATTAGATGGGTAGATCACATAATTAATGAGGAGGTATGGAATGGAATTGGGGATAAGAGGAATTTGTGTCACAGCTTGACTAGAAGAACAGAGAGGTTGGTAGGACATGTTCTGAGGCATCAAGGCATCACCAATTTAATATTGGAGGGAAGTGTGGAGGGTAAAAATCATAGAGGCAGACCAAGAGATGAATACATTAAGCAGATTCAGAAGGGTGTAGGGTGCAGTAGTTACTGGGAAGTGAAGAAGCTTACACAGGATAGAGTAGCATGGAGAGCTGCATTAAACGAGCCTCTGGATTGAAGACCAAAACAACAACATAAATTAAAGTTTGGGTTTTATGTATGTTTTATAGAGGAGGTTAACTACTGGAATGAGTAATATATTTTTCTGAATACAGCAGTACCTGTCAAAAGTTGGGTACATATTGAATGAACAAGTACCCACATGGTTGTTAACATCTACAAAGGTGATTGACAGAGGCATTAGGACAAATGACAAAAACTAAATTATGAATAAATTTTCAGTTCAGTCCTCTGCTGGCTATCCATAGGGATGGGTTAGGATCAATTTTCGGGATCTGCGACAGTGGAACTGTGACAGACCATTCTATAGGAAATGCTGACCATCTTTTCCCTCCAGCATCACAGTCAAGAAACTTAGCAGAAGTGAAACCTTTGATCTGTCCAAATCAGGATTGTCCTCTGGCTCTGAGGGATGAAATACCTGAGGAGCAGCTCCCAGTCAGTTTTAGAAAACTCCTTACATTAGTCCATCCATGTGGCTCAGCATGATGATCTTCCAAGATAAGCTCACCCACATTTTTGTCGCTTGTGGTGGTTCCATCCAGAATTTTCCAGCTCTTGACTTAAGCCACCACCATGTCTGGTGCCAGTGTAACACCTGTATTAGTATGTATGTCTGCTCTGTTGCTATATGTGAGAGGGTTCCCTTCCTACTTTCATACAGGTCACCTGCACTCCACTATCAAATCTTCAAGGGCAGCACCCTTTTCTTCTTGTATTGTGCTGAACCACATAGGGGATTTTGCATTTGCATCAAGTGCTGTTATTACATTCTCTCAATGCAAATTGGGTGGAAATATTGAATATACACATTAACAGTGAAACCATGGCTAATTGACAATAAAACTCCTATAACAACTATATGTTCATTACAAAACCGACTTATCTTTACATATTTTTGTTTAATACTGCTACAGCTGTCATTCAGATTTTTTCCTGTGCCCCAGCCTGAGATGAAACAAGTGTATTTGAAAGCTTACCCCACCAGGCATATGGCTCCTGAATGCAAATTAGATATGTTTGCCATTCTTCAGTAACTTTTCTATCTCTAGTGTCACTGGCTGTCTTCACATTGCATTTAATTGTAGAATATTTAAAATTCTACTCATATTAAGTAGTGATTATATATGACACTCAGGACACTATTCGAGTTTACAATACAATTATTACTGAAACTACAGACGTAAAATATCTAAGGCTCAACCTTTACATCTTTGACCTGTTCTAGGGATTCTTTCCATCTTCTTTCTTCTCCTTTGGATCTTCTCTCTTGCATTTCCTTACTTCCCCCTCCTTCTCCTTCTCTACTTGGACAACATTTCAACGTGTCACCAATAGAACTAGCCATAATATGTTCATTGTTTTAATCAATTTAAAAATATCTTGTAAGTTCATCACATTTCCCTCCTATATTTACAAGGTATTCAAAGTGCCTTTTGATGCATTCTTGGAAAATCTTTTTTCACACCACAGTGTGCACCCACTGCCTTATCTATAAGACAATGTTTTGCCAGGTGATTAATATCACAGCATTTACTGCAGCTAGGTACTGCATAATATTCTTTAACTGCCACGTAGCTGTATCCAATGTGCATCTACCTGTCATCAAAAATCTCTTTCTAAGCTGAGAGACTGTCTCTAACAAATGATATAGTGTTCCATTGCATTTACTCCATGTTTGAACCTCAACTTAAAATCTGCACTAAATTGTTCATTATTATATTCCTCTGCAAAATTTCGATTGTATACAGCTTCATACACATCTTCTCCCATCATGTATGATGTAACATCATACACTATTAGCAGGGAGCATCTTTTCCTGTGCATTTCAGAGCTATATTTTGAAGTTAACATCTTATTATTCTAAATTTTTGCTAGTCATTCTGGGTAGCTACCTCTACTATAAGGATGTTCTTTGTAATTTGAATATTTTCAATTTTCAATTTTCTTTTACTGTGTCTATTGGTTTCACAAATGTTTATGTGATATCTTTGATATCATTATCCTCTTTTGGGGGGAAGAAAAGTTTTGCAACTAGTTGAAGGGAAGTTTCTTCCAGTGCTTCTGCAGTTGGTGGGATCCTTATGGAGGCACAGGAATTATGGGAGTTTTCTGCAATATCTCATTTTGTTTTTCTAACTCTATGAAGTGTTCTTCAAGCTGCACTGTCAAAGTTGCCCATCCTAAAAATTTCTCTTTCGATCTATCAATCTGCGCTGCTGAAAATTTCCCATGTCCACTACTCTAAGATTCCTGCTTGACTTCAAAGCACTGGTCAGAAGCTGAAATGCATGATGTACCTGCAAAGAGGTACCTCCTTCACTACTGCGGTGACTAAGCCAAGGTACGCAGTCTCTTAGTTTGTGATATTCCCCTGGGTCGGCAGTATACTGCCATATTAAATATTAGATTTTGATGTTAAGAAGCTGTCTTCTTTCATAATATACTCCTCTGCCTACAGTCTTGACTGTCTTTGAGTGGGATGAACTTCACTTGAAGTTTTTATCCCTGCTTTGGGAAAAAGTTAACTGGTAATTTTAGTCTGGTCTGAGTTGATTGAACTTCTTAGGATTGTTTATTCTGACCTAGAAAGAAGGGGAGGCTCAAACTGTGGCTTTTATGTCATCACTGTAAGTCTCTTTCTGTATAATGTTACTTAAAACAATGCAGCATTGAGTTAGCAAAATTCTGGCTATGAGCGATATTGTTTAACTGCGTTGTAGTGTTGTAACAATACAAGTCAAGATAGATGTAATGGAACTTGAATAGCGTATTTGCCTCTATTGGTTATGGTAGAGAGATCAATCTTTCAGTCCTGTCTGTATATTTCTGTATAATATTGCATAAATAAAGGCTGGGCGAGTGTAAAGCTATCATTAAAAACGCACACCGTGTGACTTGTTATGATTTGGTCAGTAATAATAATAATAACATGCTTTTGAATACAAATAAAATATAATGGCGATACCTGTTTAGTGTTATTGGAAATAATATGCAGTAAATTAATGAGTAAGGTAGCCAATCCTATAAGAAGAGGTAAAATTGGGCATATTGAGGTGTTTTGCTTTATATCAACGAAGCCGATGATAAGGCATCATTTTTTTCATTTACTCTTAGAAAAAAACAAGTAAAGAAGAGCTGATTGTGCGTTGTGAAAAAATATAGGGACGAGTTTTAAATAACTATGGTATACAATCAGAGTAAAAAAAAGGACAGTTACACGAAATCGCGGATAGCTAAGTGTGGTCATTAAATTGAGTACACCTACAGGGCGGTCAATTCCGGGATAAATCTATCTCATGAGGGACGCGGTATTGAGGGCTTTTTTTTTTTTTTTTTTTTTTTTTTTTTAAATATACACTCCACATCAGAGTGTAAATGAATGATGAATGTGAAATAAAACTGTGAACAAAGTTACCTTAAATAAAACAGAAGAAACAATACAGTTTGGTCGTATCTGTTATTATTCCATAAACTGTAACATTTCTTATCGTTGTACAAAGCCTTTATAGATGATCGTTATGACACATTACTTCGAAGGGATCTCGTTGCGAGTTAAGTTTTGGGAACCTGGTCAAGACGGGGTAGTTCGTGGATCCTAACTACTGTAGCTATTCTGGAATCAGGTGCTACCGGGACCATTGTGTGTTGTCAATGACTTAAGGTTACCATATCTCATGCTCTAAGATCGACGCACCTTTACACTTGGTATAACAGTGCCTCACGGCAACAACAACAACGCTGACAATGAAGGAAGATACGGTAGAGTGTAAAGATTAACTTTCAGTATTCAAATACTGTTTATCATAATATTAAGTCACTGTAAACTTGATTAAAAGGCAATTTTTTCCTTTAATTTGTTACAAAAGTCCCTTCTGATTCACTGCAATAGTTAGAATCCTGCAAAATGAATGATAAAGTTCTTGTACATAACTTATAAGTGATTGATAATTAGTAACTATGTAGATCGAAATTGACATGAAGCACTTTCTGACAATTAAGCTCTTCAGTTATTTATCACCAAGCAGTTTCAAATATTCTGAGTTATCACTTTTTGTCTTTCTCAGATTAATGAAATCACTATTATTAATGCACTTTCCCTCAAAACTGTCCCAGAATCACACTCCTGAAAAAATTAAATCTGCTTCAACTTTGTGAATTGTGTGGCACAAAACATTTCAGAAAACACAGTTCAATTATGAGAAATGGCTTCAGCAATTCCAGTAGGCCTCTGTTTCACAATACATGTCATTATTGCCTTTCAACTGGAAGTTATTGGAGACACTTCAGCAAAGTCAATGTTCAGAAAAATAGTTCTTCAATAACTTAGTCAAATAAAGACTTCAACAATGATAGAATTTTAATGATGAACTGAGTGTTTAATTTTTCATGATCCAACATACAGTCATAAATGTTATCTTTTGTACAGTTTGGGGTCCAACTAGAAGTCCTTTAACAATAATTTCATAGAATTTTAAAAATGGTGGAGCTGTTCTCATCAATAGAAACCATTAACTCTATCACTGCCAGATGCTGATTCAGTCTTCTGACTGGTCTCTTGCAGCACACCATGAATTCCTCTCCTGTGCCAACCTCTTCATCTAAGAGTAGCACTTACAACTTACATCCTCAATTATTTGCAGTATGTATTCCAATCCTCCTCTTCATCTACAGTTTTTGCCCTTTACAGCTTCCTCTAGTACCATGAAAGTCATTCCCTGATGTCTGAACAGAAATCCTATCACCCTGTCCCTTCTCCTTGTCAGTGTTTTCCACATATTCCTTTCCTCTCCATTTCTGTGCAGAATCCCCTCATTTCTTACCTTATCAATTCACCTAATTTTCAACACCAGTCTGTAGAACTACATCTCAAATGCTTCGATTCTCTTCTGTTCTGGTTTTCCCACAATACATGTTTCACAACCATACAATGCAGAGCTCCAGACACACATTCTCCAAAGTTTCTTTCTCAAGGTAAGGCCTATGTTTGATACTAGTAGACTTCTCTCGGCCAGAAATACCCTTTTTTGCCAGGGCTAGTTAGCTTCTGATGTCCTCCTCACTCCATCCATCATTGGTTATTTTGCTGCAAAGGTAGAGAATTCCTTAAGTTCATCTACTTCGTGACCAACAATCCTGATGTTGTTGTTCTCATTTCTGCTACTTCTCATTACTTTCATCTTTTTTCGATTTACTCTCAGTCCATATTCTGGACTCATTAGATTGTTTATTCCATTCAGCATATTATGTAATTCTTCTTCACTTTTACTCAGGATAGCAATGTTATCAGCAAATTGTACCATTGATACCCTTTCACCTTGAATTTTAATTCCACTCCTGAAGCTTTCCTTTATTTCCATCATTGCTTCTACGATGTACAGATTGAACAGTAGGGGGGGAAAGACCACATCCTTGTCTTACATCCTTTCTGACCTGATCACTTCATACTTTGTCATCCACTATTATTATTACTTCTTGACTCTTGAACACATTGCTATTATATGTCTCTCCATATAGCTTACTCCTATTTTAAACATCTTGCACCATTTTATGTTGTTGAATGCTTTTCCATGTTGACAAATCCTATGAACATGTCTTGATTTTTCTTTAGTCTCACTTCCATTATCAACCTCAACATCATAATTGCTCCCATGTTGGCTTTCCCTCTTCTAAAGCCAAACTGATCATCATTAGCACATCCTCAATTTTCTTTTACATTCTTCTGTACATTATTCTTGTGAGCAACTTGGTTGCATGAGCTATTAAGCTGATTGTACGATGATTTTCACACTTGTCAGCTCTTGCAGTCTTCATCATTGTATGGATAATATTTTTCTGAAAGTCTGTTGGTATGTCCCCAGACTCATACATTCTATACACCAATGTGAATAATCTTTTTATTGCCACTTCTCCCAATGAGTTTAGAATTTCTAATGCAATGCCTTATTTGATGTTAAGTATCCAAACCTCTTTTAAATTCTAATTCTAATACTGGATCCACTATCCCTTCTAAATTACTCCTGTTTCTTGTTCTGTCACATCTGAAATATCTTCTTCCTAATAGAAGCATTCAGTGTATTCTTTTTACCTATCTGCTCTCTCCTCTGCATTTAACAGTGAAATTCCTGTTGCACTCTCAATGTTACCACCCTTAATTTTTGTGCCACCAAAGGATGTTTCAACTTTTCTGTATGCTGATTCAGTCCTTCCCAAAATCATTTCTTTTTCGATTTCTTCACATTTTTCATGCAGCTATTTCTTCTTAGCTTCCCTGCACACTTATTTATTTCCGTCCTCAGCAACTTGTACTTCTGTATTCCTGAATTTCCCTGAACATTTTTGTGCTACCTTCTTTCATCAATCAACTGAAGTATTTTTTTGGTTACCCATGGTTTCTTCACAGTTAACTTCTTTGTACCTATGTTTCTCTTTCCAACTTCTGTGATTGCTCTTTTTAGAGATGTCCATTCCTCTTCAACTGTACTGCCTACTGAGCTATTCCTTACTGCTGTATCTGTATCCTTAAAGAATTTCAAGTGTGCCTCATCCCTTAGTACATCTGAATCCCAATTTTTTACTTATTGGTTCTTCCTGACTAATCTCTTGAACTTCAGCCTTCCCTTCATCATGACAACATTGTGATCTGTGTCTATATCTGCTCCGGTGGTATGCCTTACAGACTTGTATCTGATTTCGGAATCTCTGCCTGACCAGGATGTAATATAACTGAAGTCTTCCCGTACCAGCCAGTCTTTTACAAGCATATCTCTTCCTCTAGTGATTCTTGAACAGAGTATTTGCTATCACTAATTGAAATTTATTGCAGGACTCAGTTTTTTTCCTCCCTCATTTCTTGCCCCAAGCCCATATTCTTCTGTAACCTTTTCTTTCACTCCTTCTCCAACAACTGCATTCCAGTGCCCCATGACTATTAGATTTTCATCTCCCTTTAGATACTGTATTGCCCTATCCATATGCTCATATACTTTCTCTGTCTCTTCATCTCGAGCTTGCAACATTGGCATGTATACTTGAACTATCTATGTTGGAGTTGGTTTGCTGTTGATTCTGACAAGAATAACCATATCTCTGAACTGTTTACAGTTACACACTCTCTGCCCTACCTTGTTATTCATAATGAATCCTACTCTTGTTATACCATTTTCTGCTGCTGTTGATATAACTTTCCACTTAAATTCACTGATCCCTACTATATCTATATCGAGCCTTTGCATTTCCCTTTTCAGATTTTCTAGTTTCCCTACCATGTTCAAGCTTCTGACATTCCATTCCCTGACTTGTAGAACATTATCCTTCTGCTGATTATTCAATCTTTCTCTTATGGTAACCTTCCCCTTGGCAGTCCCCTCCCAGATATCCAAATGGGGGACTATTCTGGAATCTTTTACCAATGGAGAGATCATCATGACGCTTTTTGAATTACAGCTTACATGTCCTGTGGATACATGTTATGTGTCTTTAAGGCAGCGGTTTCCATTGCCTTGTGCATCATCTTGCCATTGATCATTGCTGATTCTTCTGCCTTTAGGGGCAGTTTTCCACCCCAAGGGCAAGAGAGTGCCCTGAACATCTATCTGCTCCTGCACCCTCTTTGACAAGGCCGTTTGCAAAATGAGGGTGACTTCTTATGCTGGAAGTCTTTGGCTGCCAAATGCAGATTATAAATCTAAATTTTAGCATTGGAGGGTTTCGAAACTGGGACTGAGAACGTTTTGATTACTAGACCACTGGTGCAAGTACATGTAACAAGCACAAAAAGAAACACATTTTAGTATACATTTTTCGTGTATAACTAATTACAAAAATTAATGATATGAATATAATAGAGGGAAACATTCCACGTGGGAAAAATATATATAAAAACAAAGATGATGTGACTTACCAAATGAAAGCGCTGGCAGGTTGATAGACACACAAACAAACACAAACATACACACAAAATTCAAGCTTTTGGAACCAACAGTTGCTTCATCAGGAAAGAGGGAAAGAGAGGGAAAGACGAAAGGATGTGGGTTTTAAGGGAGAGGGTAAGGAGTCATTCCAATCCTGGGAGTGGAAAGACTTACTGTAGGGGGAAAAAAGGACAGATATACACTCACACACACACACATATCCATCCACACATACACAGACACAAGCAGACATTTGTAAAGGCCAAATTACAAAAATTATTCACATAAACAGGGCTCACCTGAGTTCACGGAAGCATAGAACTAAGGACAGTGTGCTCCAAATTAGTACATTACACAACCTCACAACTGTCTCTGAGATACCTACGAGTTTTCGGGATATGGTTGGCAGTGCCTTACCTACCGTGTGCAGCTCTACCCTTTGGTCTCTGGACAAGTCCAGCTTAACATCAGCACCTCTTAAAGATGAACAGAGTCCCTTAAGAAGGAAGGCTATTTGAGAATGCATCCTTCCTTAGGTAGGCAGTCTATGGCCTGCAGCATGCTGGTCCAGCCAAGCCAGTGCTGAATCTATTGCTTGAGACCACCCCAATGGTAAAGGATTTGGTAGACCAGTTGAATGGACAGTGTCTTAAAAAGAGGATATAAGATGTACTTCAACAAAAGCAAAACAAGGGTAATGAAATGTAGTCAAATTAAATCAGGCAATACTTATGTAATTAGATTAGGAAATGAGACACTAAAAGTACAAGATAAGTTTTGCTATGGGTTGTAAGATAACTAATGATGGCTAAGGTAGAGAGAACATGAAATGTTGACCCACAATGGCAAGAAAAGTGTCCATCCTGGATAAGCCACCTTTTTTCTGAAGAAGAGAAATTTACTAAGAGTGAATGTATGTGGGGGTACCCAATAGAAACATCTTGTTTATTTACGTTTTATGCACAAACCTTCAATCTACTTCCAAGTACTGTCCACATGCTTTAATACAGTTTTATAATCTTTTATTCCATTTTTTGAAACATTGCTTGAATTAATATTTCTGGTACTTGACTGTGTCTCTGCCATTTCTTTCTTCACCTCAGCAAAATCAGCAACATCAGAAAAAGTCTACTTTTCATGGTTCTTTTCACTGCAGGAAATGAAAAATACTGCACAGGGCAAGGTTTGATGAGTATGGGGCTGAAGAGCAGGGGCCATACCATTTTTGGTCATCAACTATCATACAAACAGGGCTGTGTGACCAGGGAGATTGTCGTGATGCAAAGACCATTCACAAAACTGCCACAAATCAGGCCATATCTGCCACATACCACTGTCCAATGTTTTCAAAACTTTGAAGTAGAGAGCTTCATTAACTGTCCAACACTGAGCAACAAATGCTGAATGGATGACTCCTCAACACCAACAAAATAAATTAGAATTGTTTTAACATTTGATTTCACCTGATGAACTTTCTCGGTGTGAGGCGAACTTAAAATCTTATTGCTTTGAGTCAGAATCGTAAGTATAGCACCGAGATTCATTACATGTGATAATTTTTGAAAAAAAGTTTGGATAATTCCAGACTCTTCTTTCAAAGCACAGCATGTTTCCACATGACCTTGTGTTTGTTCAGCAGACAGCAGTAATGGCATGAATTTGGGAGGTACCCTTTTCATTCCCAAATCCTGTGTTATAATTTGCTGCACTGATCTAGAAGACACTTCCAACAACTCCAAAATTTCTTAAGTAGTCTGTTGTTGATCTTCATTGATGACTGCATGAATGTTTCGAACATTTTCATGTGTTTAGACCATGGAGGGGTGACCAGAACAAGATCTGTCCTGTTTTAGAATACTGCTACAAGGCGTGTGATCTTTACCAGATAGGATTGATGGAGTGCATTGAGAAAGTTCAAAGAAAGGCGGCATGTTTTAATTCCTGCAAAATACAGGAGAGAGTGCCACTGAAATGATACAGGATTTGGGTTTGTTATGATTAAAACTAAGGTGTTTTTCATTGCAGCAGAATCTTCTCATGAAATTTCAATCATCAACTTTCTTCCCCAAATGCAAAAATATTTTGTTGATGCCAAACTACATCAGGAGAAATGGTCACTATAATAAAATAAATGAAATCAGACATCGCATAGAAACATACAGGAGTACACTTTTTGCCACGGGTTGTACGAGATTGAAATAATAGAGAATTATTGTGAGGGTAGTTCCATGAATCCTCTGCCAGGCACTTAAATGTGATTTGCAGAGTATCCATGTACATGTAGATGAGGTGCATGGCAGGGAGTATGTCCAATTGTACCAGTTATTAGTGTTTCTTTCTGATTCATTCACACATTGAGTGAGGCAAGAATGATCGTTTGAATGCCTCTGTATTTATTCTAATCTTATCTCCACAAACCCTATGTGAGTGATACATAGAGGGCTGTAGTATATTCCTAGAGTAAACATTTATTGCCGTTTCTTGAAGATTTGTTAATAGACTTTCTCGGGATAGTTCATGTATACTTCAAGAGTCTTCCAGTTCAATTCCTACAGTATCTCTGTAACCATTCATGCTGCCCTTCTCTGTATATGTTCAACATCCCCTGTTAGGTCTATCTAGTACAGGCCCCGCACACTTGAGCAGTAATCTATAATTGATCACATGAGTGATTTGTAAGCAATCTTCTTTGTAAATTGATTGCACTTCCCCAGCATTTTACCAGTACACTGAAGTATACCACCTGCTTTACCCATGACTGAACCTATGTGACTATTCCATTTCATTTCTGTATGTATTTGCATGAGTTGGCTGATTCCAACTGTGACTCATTGATATAAGTCATAGGATACTACATATTTCTGTTTTTTGAAGTGCACAGTTTCACATTTCTGCACATTTAAAGCATGTTGCCAATCTCTGCACCACTTTGGAATCTTATCAAGATCTGACAGATCTGCAGAATCTTTCAAATAGTACTTCATCATAGATAACTGCATCATCTATAAAAAGCATGGTTTTACTATTAATATTGTCCACAAGATCATTAACATACAACATGAACAGCAAGAGTCCTAACACACTTTCCTGGGTCACACCTGAAGATACTTCTCCATGTGACAAAGACTCTCCATCCAAGATAACATGTTGCATAAGTCCTCAGTCCAGTCACAAATTTCATGTGGTACCATATGATTGTACTTTTGACAATAAGTGGAGGTGTAGATGTGGCTCTGAGTCAAATGCTTTTCAGAAATCAAGAAAAACATCATCTACCTGATTGCCGTGATGCAAAGCTTTCAGTATGTCATGTGAGAAGAGTGTGAGTTAGGTTTCACATGAGCAATGTTTCTGAAATTCGTGCTGGTTGGCACTAAGGAGGTCATTCTGTTCAAGATACCTCATTATGTTTAAGCTGAGAATATGTTGTAAGATTCTACAGCAAATTGATGTCAAGGATGCTGGACAGCAGTTTTGTGGATCACTTCTACTACCCTTTTTGTAGATGAGTGGTACCTCTGCCATTTTCACAGTACTGGACATGGTTTTCTTATTTGAGGGATTTATGATAGATTATAGCTAAAAGATGGGCTAACTAGCCACAAATTCAGTACAGGATCTGACAGGGATTCCATCGAACCCTGGAGTTTTATTCGGTTTGAATGATTTTGGCTGTTTCTCAACATCACTGATGATAATATATCATTCATGTTTTCAGTGGTACAAGGATTAAATTTGGGGCAATTCTCCGGGGGTTTTCTTTGAAAAGGAACATTTGAAAAAAGTTACGAATTTCAGCTTTTGCTTTGTTACCCTCAGTTACAATTCCTGTCTCACTGCGGACTGAACACCAACTTTGGTGCCACTTACGGCCTTTCTTTCGGTTCTGTGAAAGATCACTTGACAATATTCTTCTACTGTAGTCACTGAAGGCATCACACATTGCTCTCTCGACAGTCAAACACATTTCATTCAGCATCTCTCTATCTATAGCCTTATGCTTTGTTTTACACCTGTTATGTAGTGATCTCTGTTTCTTTAGAAGTTTCTTTACAGTGACTGTACACCGCAGAGGTTCCCTACCATTATGAACTGTTCTACTGGGTACATATCTATACAGTGCATGGTCCACTATTCTTTTAAATTTGAACCAAAGTTCCTCTACATGCTCCTGCCCTGTGCTGAGTGTTCCTAGTTCCTCACTGAGATATGACATTAATGCTTTTTTATCTAGTTTACTGAACATATATATATCTTTCTGTTTCTTTTAGTTGTTGTTTGCAATTTGATGATCATTGTTGCCACAAATACATCGTGGTCACTAATACCTGTATCGATGTGGATATCGTTGGGGAGGTCAGGTCTACTTAGAGCCAATATATTTCCATCACGAGTGGGGTTCTTAACTATCTGTTCTACGTAGTTTTCAGAGAAGGCTTTTAGTAAGATTCACAGAATGTCTTACATGCCCACCACTAACAAAACTGTAATTTTACCAATTAACTGTTGGATGATTGAAGTCTCCACTGATGATTACAGTATGATTGGGGAACTTATGTACAAGTGAACTGAGGTTTTCTCTAAAGTTTTGTGTTATGTCAGGAGAGGAGTCAGATGGGTGATATGGGTGATAGAAGGATTCAGTTATTTTCTGTTTTCCATGATACACACTTAAATTGTCCCCAAAAATCTCACTGCTATCAATTTCAGGTTACAACCAGCTTCCTGTACCCAGTAATGTGTGAGCTTCACTGCTTTTCATGAGTGCTTCAAACTCAGTAACTTCGTTGCGAATGCTTCAGCATTTTGCCATTAGGATTTTAATACTCTCACCTGTGGAGAAATTTCTTCCAATCTTACACTGATACTTCTGGGTTTCCTACAGCTATCGTTATCTGTATTGGATGGAGAGTCGCCTAATCTAAAAAACCCTTGCGTGCACCCCACACATAGTCACCTACCTGAGTAGCAGCCTTTGATGTGTAGTGCACATCTGGCCCATTTGGAGGGACCATACAGGTCTCAATCCTATGCCACAAGTCCAGGAATTTGCAGCCTAGTTCATCACAGATCTTTTGAAGTCCCTGCTTGAGTCCTTCCACTTGACTCAGAACCAAAGAACCATGATCAGTTCTGGGGAGAATGCTGCAAATTGTGAGCTCTATTGAAACTCCATGCACAAGGCTGGTCTTCTCAACCTTTTCTGCTAGTTGTTGGAATGTCCAAAGAATGACTTCAGAGGCAAGACAACAGGCATAACTTATTCCAAACTGTACCACAATCTGCATCTGGTTGCACCTGTTCCCTCGATGACTGCTGGAATAGCCTCTTTGGCATACAGAATGAGGCCCCCAGGCCTACAAGCTGAGTGCAAATGGTGTCCTTCCCTGTCCTTTGCTGCCATTTCCATAAGGGGTAGCATCACCCTTGTGTGCTGGTTTGAACATTCAAAGAGTTTCTGCTCCACTTTTTTTTTCAAGCAAAAAGCAGAATTTCACTGCCCCTCAAGTTGTTTCCTAAAATCAGTCATTGCAAAATCAATGCTTACATAAAACAGATGTCACTGTGAACACTACTGAAACTAGCCCTGACATTCTTGAGCGAACTTTGGCATATTTCCTCTAGTACTCCTAGCAGCAAAATGTGGTACTACAAAATCTCTGCCCACCAGAATGTTTGTATGATTTCTTTTGGGCAGTCTTTTCAGAAGGTATTTCTCTAGTGTGTAGTCTTGTATGGATGTTAAATGTGGATAATAAACAGTTCAGACAAGAATAAAATAGAAACTTCTGAAATGTGGTGCTACAGAAGAATGCTGAAAATTAGATCCGTAGATCGTGAAACTAATGAGGAGGTACTGAGTAGAACTGGAGTTGCGTAATTTGAGAAAAAGAAGGGGTCAGTTGACACAACACATTCTGAGAGCATCAAAGGGTCATCAATTAAGTGTTGGGGTAAATTGTTTTCTCATTTTTCATCAAAGGTTAACTAAACAGGTAACATAATTATGAAAAGGAGTCAGCTGATTAATATTTCCATATTTCTCATGTCATTAAAATCATATAGTATCAGTACTATTGAAATTTATGTCCAGTAAGCCCACAACCAACATCTTTGTGAAAGTTTGGTATACATTATGCAGTTCAGTATGCATAAAGTGCCCCATACAGCACTCACTGCACTAGCATTTCCCATTTGTTCATCTATTCATAAGCAGTTGGAGGCCAACATTCAGTGTGTTAACTTTTTTTACTTACCTATATTATATACTTGTGAACTTCTTTGGTTAATGTGTGTCTGCCACAAACTTTGGTCCAATTAACATCTCTGTGCTAAGAGATCATGACAGCATTTCTGAATAAAAGTTTGCTGCTATGTATTGTTCACATTTAAGCTGTGTCTTTAATATTTGTGAGTCTGTGAATTCTATAGTAAGTCAGTAACATGTATAGTTGTTTTGTTTGTTGTTGCTGTCAGTAAAGTTCAACAGGCTACCAGTGTCTGTAGCTTACTGCTCTCTACAAATCTATAAATATCCTACAATTTGCAGATCTGGTCATTACAATGAACTGTGCTATAATAAATGTGGAAAAAAAAACAGATCCCACAGTGTTGTATAGATTATTTAATAGCACCATTTGTAATTACAGCAACAATATCTACTGAGTAACTTCATGAGATAAATGGTGCCCTGATTTAAGCTGCAAGTCAGTAAATTACACTCAGTCTGTTAGCTTGTTTATCCATCTGAACTGAGCTGTTGATTTGAGATATATAATACTCATGACTCATTTGATAATGTAATTAATATACTGAGAAGCAGTGGTTAATCTACACATATATCTGAACAAACTTCAGCAAGACACTTCACAAATAATTTGTATTACATGCATTTGGATTCAAAGAACTTAAGTTTGGCTTCATGCGTTACAGTCTTTTTGCAGGATTTCTCTTCATATAAAACAGAGCCCTTTACAAATAAAGAAACTCAAAGCTCCCACCAGGAGGAGAAGGACAGGGGGGGGGGGGGGGGGGGAGAATGAGAAGGATTGCTAACCTATGTCATCTAGGCTCCCTGCACAATAGCATATGGGGATTGATGAGTAGAGTGAGGGGTAGGGGGAGGAAGAAGGAGATGGATAGTAAGATGGGGGATGAAGGGGACAGAGAATGGGGGGAGGAGTCTGACAGGAATAGTAAGAGGAGGTGGAAGATATGGACAGAGAGAGGGGCAGGAGGAAACATACAGACAGCAGGAGGAAGAGATGGACATAGAGACAGGAGGAAGATATGGACAGAGAAAGGGGAGGAAGAGATGTACAGAAAGAGTGGGAGGAGGAGATGGACAGAGAGAGCAGGAGGATGACAAGGAGATGGTTGGTGAGAGTGGGAAGAGTAGACATGAGCAATATATGTGCCACACACATATGTGGGCAAAGCCATGGAAAATTGCAGTAGACATAGTAAACGAATGGAAAAAAAAATCTTCAAATATTTAACACTAGAACAACAGGAAATGTAATACCTCTAGTACAGTGGGAAAGGTTAATTTGGCCTTTAATGAGGTTGTATTAAAATCTAAAATATTATTGAAGTAAAACCTATATTTTTTCATTTCACTTCAATCAAAAGCTTTAGATTAATGTTTTGGATACAAAATGTGTATATGTCTACCCAGAGGTGTGATCAATTTCTAAAGTTCTTAGCATCCTTCATTTATTTCACTTGTTTTTTGTAAAAATTTGAAATCATGTTTTGAGTAGAATAATCTGCGGCTCATTCGCGCTGCTGCTGCCGCACACGCAACCGAATTGAACGCCGCCACGATGCCTTACAGGAGAATACGTCGTCATTCAAAACAGACAATTTACAAAACAACTGAAAACATCGAATTCTCTACATCTGCTGCATCTGCTTTATGTACACACTTTCCACAGATGGTATACATGCATTTGTTGCAGATGTCATTCATCTCGTTTTGCTTCACATTTCAGTTTGACACTCAATTTTTTTATTTATCCAGTCCTACAGCTGCTTCTTCATTCAATTGGCTTTCTTACTCCTGTCCCACTCTTTGTTGTCTCTCCTTCTGAGGGTTCATTTACCAGCTTAAGAAAGAACACCTACCCTCATAAGGTTACTTTTTCTGTTTATTATTTGATGCAGATTATCCATGTTTTTATTGCTCCCATGTTTAGTTCTTGAAGAAGGTAGGCATCAGTCATCTTTAGCCAGCAGATTAGTTGAATATTTATGAATCAGTTAATCCATGATGTCCACACCATAATTTGTTTCATTATTGAAGGTAACAGTGTGTGGTTTCTTGTTTCTTTCTCTCTTTCCTTCTGTCTTGCTTTGCTCACTGCTGCATCATGATGTAGTGTGCATAGAGTAATGATATACTTATTGTTCTTCTCATGGTACACTGCCACAGTGCACTCTGGCTTATCAGTCTTTATCAGTATGATGTTGGAATGCAAGTCAGAATTGTCATTCATCATGGAGTTGGGGATATTGCAGTGAATCTTCTTTATTGTTTCCAATAACGACATTTTCTCCTGTTGAATTTCTTTGCAAGCTGTAAGCATGTGAAGAATTTGTCATTTGTCATGTTACTTCCTTAGTTTAGAACATTTTCTCCTGTTGAATTTCTTTGCAAGCTGTAAGCATGTAAAGAATTTGTCATTTGTCATGTTACTTCCTTCGTTTAGAACTCACCCAGTGATTAGTTGTCTGGCCGGTGTTCCTCCTAACCTGTGCATTGCGAATTTCTTGGATGGCTGGAAAAAAGTTTGGAATATAAAAACATGCTTATGTATCCTAAATAGAACTGTAGTGCGACCTCCAGAATGTAACCTGATTAGAGGAAATGCAGAAGCCAACTAAAAAAGTGAAGAACTGTAAGTAACCACTTATTTACATTAAAAATGAAATGTGAACTCTTTTATAATCTACAAATAATGCACATCAAGACAAAAGTGTATCATTCTAGATCCCACTAATGATGCCTTATAGTGAAAAATGGTAAAACGCATCTGGGGGAAATAAAATACAGTGTAGCAAGAGAAGGTGTTTTTATTTACCAAACAAATATTTCTGTACTTGGCTGTGGATGATGACCAGGCAAACAAACTCACCTCGGATACCATGTGTGCAGCTGTTCAAAAAATGGTTCAAATGACTCTAAGCACTATTGGACTCAACATCTGAGGTCCCCTAGTCTTAGAACTACTTAAACCTAACTAATCTAAGGACATCACACACAACCATGCCTGAGACAGGATATGAACCTACGACCATAGCATCAGCACTGTGCAGCTGAACAAAAACTGAACACATATCTTAGGTCTATTTAGCATAAGTAGGAAACCCACACTTTTCCTTTCTTGGAAATCAATGCTCACCAATTGTAATATTTCCATCAGGGTGGCAACATCAGAAACAATTTTGCATGCAATTGCTTCATATTTCAGAAATAACAGCAAATTTGTCAGAAATCAATATGTTGAACTCAGAATGACTTCTCATCAAAGTGAATGAATCACAAGTTCTTGTAACATTTTTAGTGTCATTTTATCCCTGATGAAACTGGGCACCCACAAATGTTACCCAAGCAAACACTTTCAGCATCAAAAGCATATTGACAGGTCTACATAATAGCAACCATTGCTTCCAGTTCTTCCATTAGTATTGTCCAAATGGTGTTTTTATTTCGTTCTGAGAGTCTGATTTTATGTGCTTTTTATGAAATGCAGCACTGATTCATTGGAAAGAACTTGGAACACACTGATGGCAGAGTTATCCACATGATGGCGGACATGTGCGGTGGACCCTCCTCTCTCCTTCAGTGCATTTAAAGCACCCTTCTTCCAGAGGAGAGCATGTCATCAACCTTCTGTTCCATTCCAAATCTAGCTGTCATCTTCACAGTTTGCACCAATTGACTCCTGAGGCTGCTATGGAAGAAACTGAGATGGGGAACATTTACTGATGTAACTCCTCTCCAGTTTCACTATCTTCATTCCCAGTTGTCTGTAATAGAAAGTTGCCATCAGAACCCCATGGTCACTTTCTGATTAAATATCTGAGTTCTCCAGAATATACATAATCACTTCATTAGTAAGACCACACTAACACAATTGAAAATGATGACATACAAGTTTTTCTGACATTTGTCACAATCAGGCAGGAAATGAATTCAGTGGCAGCAAGTGAACATTTGTGCTGGACAGGGACTTGAATCTGGATTTACCATTTTACACAAGTGGTTGCCTTAACCATTTTCGCCATCCAAGAGCACTTCCTGTCCAATGAAAATTCCCAACTTGTGCCACACTACCTACAAAACACCCCCTGTCCACTGTACCCACTGCTCACAGCATCAAGCTGATTTTTGCAAGAGTTAGGAAAAACGAGAGCATCTACATGGAAATGATTTTTAATGGCATTCAAGGTATGTGTATTTTTGTGTGTGGTGTCTGTTCTTTTGGACTTGTCAGAAAGAAAATAAACCACACATACCAGTAACTGAAAGTGCCTCTTAGGGCTAGAAACACTATCTACCTGATGGGTCAAATAACAGTGGCCTACAATACAACCAAATATTTGTGTTACAGTGACCAATGTAATAAACTTTCCGACAATGTGTACATCATCATATGAGACAGCAATTGTTGACAATAGCAAAATTTAACACAATTACCTTTATAGGTATGAGAACAGCAGTATTCTAAAAAGACGTTACGTCAGGGATCAGTTGACTCCATCCACTGTTCTGAGTATATCTCATGGAATTTCCATGAAATTGTGAAAACTCTGTATGTTATAGAATACTATTGTCAAAAGTAGACAAAATGAGGAAAAATCATGAAGTTTGAAGGGAAGATGTGAAAGACAGAATTTGTTACCGCAGAAATAAGAGTTGGAATGTCCCTTTTAACCCCTTTTGCTATTCTAATGTTAATTGTTTCAAACTAACAGAGGTAGCTATATACCAATATTACCTGCAGTCCCATGCACATCATAATAGATATCTGGAACTCTCTAGATACTTGTGAGAGAGTCTTGTGTATTAATCAGATGAAATGAGCTCTTTTATTTCTAACAATTTCCTGAAAGTGAACCCTGGATTCTAACTCGCTTCCTCATTTGAGCATGGATGACTGGAAAACCAGGAAAAACTGCATCGAGGCCTTCAGTATTGTTAATTGCAATAAATGTGTCACTGTGTAGCAGCAATACATGGATGAGTCTAGAGGTCTCTATACATAAATCGTGTTCGATGATTAGATTTCACTAAACTTTTCCATGTTTCTCTCTCATTTTTTAGACAAATATCTCATGTAGCATAGAATTTAAAGTCTTCTAAATATGTATCATCAGTGTCTTCTTGTGTTGTTGTAGGTGATAGGCAATGATGAAGTTGATCGGAATCAGGACTGCAGAATGACCAGTTCAGGATGGGTGTTGGACATGGGTTGTACTTAACCTTCTTTCGGGTTGGTATGGGAATCAGCTCAAGCATGGGACATGGAAAAATCATAACAAGGCAGAAGAATTTTTGAACAGTGATTTTCTATGCCTGTAAGAAATGTATGAGTTGTTGTATATAGTTCATTCTCACGTGACAAATCTGTGCCCTTAGAAAATCAGATAGAGAGTTTGAATCCAAGAATTTAATAACTGATGACACAGACACTTTTTATTATGTGGTCTGCATAAATCAGTGGAAGCTTTAGGTTACACAGATTTTTTTGGGTATTTTTTTAACAACACTGAATGTCTTTGTCACAGTTTTAATTAATGATTATAGCACACAACTCATAGAGATGTTATGTTCTATTGCAACATGACTGTTCATAGGAGTTTGTGTAAATAGATTTGACCACAATCCATGACACTAACTGAGCATTCATGATGGATGACATTACATTGATTACATGGCAGCACAGTCTTCACAAAATTACAGACTGAAAAGTCATGCAGAAATACCAGTTTCAATAAAATTTAAGAACTGTACACATAATAATGTGTCTCTGAAAGTCATTGCACAGGAAAACAGTACACAGTGTTGTTGTCTGAAAACACTGTGTCTGAATCTCCTTAGAAAATAGTGCCACAGTCATTTCTGTTCATGCACACATTCTAACATTCTTTAATACAAAATCAAACAATGGAAAACAAACTTTCCCAACACCTGATGGATTCCAAACCAGCAACCACATTTCTTGTTGCTATGGCCATCTATATCCTCACCTGTAATTACTTCTCCTTTGAAGGCATTACCTACAGTTTCTGAGCACACCACCCAACACAATGTTCTTAATTTCAATTACAGCTTCACAGCCTGTGCCATCTGGATCGTTCCCCTAATACCAGTTTTTCTGAATTGCACAGGTCGGAACTCTCCCTGCAATATAACCTACATTGCCATAACCCTCATGGCCTCAAACTTTGTTAGTCACTGTCCTTACCCACAAAGCCTCTTCCTTGTTTCCATTCCAGTATTATGCAGCCTTCCGTTCCACCAGTGCACTCCCAGTTTTTTTACTTCTCTTGTTCTCTGCTAACCCCCCCCCCCCCCCCTCCCATCCTCCATCTAACCTCTTGACTGCACCTAGCCACCTCCTCCCTGCATGCTCCCACTAGTAGCACTTTATCATCCCACACACCTACCCTGCTATTCCTACCCTCCCTGCCCCAGCTTCCTCCTTACCCACACCCAGTTGCCTCTCCCATCTTGTACTACTGCTCGTAGTCTGGCTTCAGCTGCTAGACTGTGGGCATGTGTGTGTGAGAGTTGCATTTGTGTAAGTGGATGTGTGTCTGTTGTCTATTTTCGACAAAGGCCTTGTTGGCTAAAAACCCATTTTGTCAGTCTTTTTGTTGTACCTATCTATGACTCAGCACCTCTGCTATATGGCGAGGACGAGTAGCAGCTATACTTTTCATAATGTTCCATTCATTCATATATATATAGACACACACACACACACACACACACACACACACACACACACACACACGCACACACAATACTCTACTGACTTATCTCATGTCGCAGCTCGTGGTCGTGCGGTAGCGTTCTCACTTCCCGCGCCCGGGTTCCCGGGTTCGATTCCCGGCGGGGTCAGGGATTTTCTCTGCCTCGTGATGACTGGGTGTTGTGTAATGTCCTTAGGTTAGTTAGGTTTAAGTAGTTCTAAGTTATAGGGGACTGATGACCATAGATGTTAAGTCCCATAGTGCTCAGAGCCATTTGAACCATTTGAACTTATCTCATGGGGATGGGTTTCCTAACATGGGTTTCCTTACACAAAGGAGACAAAAGAGCCAAAAAACACACCCAAAGGAGTCAAATAGACACGTCATGAATGTGTATAGATTAGCAGTAGGTAGACACTACTAATATTAAAGTCTATCATCTTTAAATAAGTGTGCGTATCTGTGTGTGCACTATGTAGGAAAAAATCACTAGCATCCCTTTCATAGACAGTGAGAAGTTATCACTAATCACTTAATACTGAAAGAAATAACAATATAACATGATATCATTTTTGCAGTGCTCGTAGAAATAATTAAAATGAAAAAACTGCAGACTAAAAACAACATAATATCTATATCTATATGTAAAAATTCATCGCAACTAGCGAGTATAATTGTGACTAAACACTAGTACAAAACTTACATTTAAATATTTACTAAACTCATTAGTCATTGATCACATCAGCCCTTTGTATGATAATTTTTCAGACCATGATGACAGTACACTGACTTCACTTTGTTATTACTTTGGTGACCTAGTATGTATGCCCCAGGATTAGGTATAGAACTCATCCTGTAAGATGCTGAGTACGCAAGTTACAATTTCTTGTTCTTGCTTTTAAGCAATGATGCTTTTGGATAGGTCTTTAGTAGTGCTTTTGTGCCCACTTAATATGTCTGTGCTTTTTCTTCAATTGTTGCTCATAATAATTTTTCCTCTGTTGAGCTTTTCTCTTCATTGAGGCTAATGCTCGACAAATCTTGGCCTCACAAGGTTCTTCTAAATTATGTAGTAGTAGTAGAAGTAGAAGTTTATTGTCTCGTTACGTACAATTTCGAGCCACTGACTTAAAAGTACAGGAGACTCATCAAAACACAAAAACTGGTTAAAAATTTTCCTTATAGTATCAGTAATATAATATATAGTACTGAATAATTACTTAACTAAGCAGTTAATAATATTTCATGATATTATCATCTTTCTACACAGCAATTTAGAGTTATTCGAGAAAAACTCTTTCAATCACACGAATAACACGAAAAACAAAGACAATTTTATGCTTCCAAATCATCGCTTAAACCTATATGCGCAGTCTCCTCAGTACATGGCAATGAAAATTCATAACAAGCTAAAAGGAAAGAATGTTCTGAGTATGAACATAGAAACACTGAAAACATAGCTATATGATACACTTGTCAAACGCTGCTACTACACTGTTGAGGAGTTTATGAAGGATGAACTGAACATTTGAGCAGTATAAATTTACATATAGTCTTGTGTGTAAATGTAGCTGTCCTTCACAAAAGGGAGGAAAGAAAAATAAAAGTTTATATTAATGTTAAAATTCTTTGTACCAATTAGGCCTAAGTTGTGTTATCCATTTTTTTGATGTGTCTTTGTACACTAATCATATGATTAGAAATTGTATGTTATGAGATGAATAAAACACTATTCACTATTCACTATACTCTTCAAAAGTAACAAACTTTTAACATTATCAGTCCTAGGTATTTGCTTTCTCTTTCCCAAATTTTCAGGTTGCCATTTATGGTTTCTTGTACTGAATGGTAACATTTCTGCACTAGTTTCTCATATAAGAATTTTTTCCGTGTTTCTAACTTTATGCTGAGCAATTCTCTTCCTTTCACTTTGTTATAAACTTTCATACCCATATAATGTGGAGTTTGAGCATAAAGTTTTAAATGGTGGATGGGCAGCATAAAATTCTTTTGATTTCTGGTGTTGTAATCATGTTGAAAATGATTTGCTACAGATAAATTGGGATTACTATGTACAAAGATAATCAGCTCACATATGTATACTCAGATTTTTTAAGAGTGGGTGACATGATTTTCTTCGCCCTACATTGTACATATTTGTAATGAGGGCTTTCTGAAGTTTTAGTGTTTGACACATATGGTTTGAGGCACCCCAAAATACAATTCCATGCCTTATTACTAACTCAAAGTAGCTGTGATTTACTACTTTTCTTATGGCCACACTGGTAGCATTGTACAATATTTTCATTGTATATGCTAGGCAATTTAATTTTTTTGCAAGGTACTGTATGTGGAACCCCTTGATAGAATTTTATCTAGTTGCATTCCTAGGAATTTCACACACCTAGCTTCCTGCAAATCCTGGTTTCTGTGACTGACCTGAATATCATTTAATTTTGCTTGTTTTGTTTTAAATTGAATTAACAGAGTCTTTTCCATGTTTAATTTTAACCCATTTAAATCAAACCAGGTGTCTTAGTTTTCTAGAGTATTTAATACAGTTTGTGGAATTTGAACTGTAAATTTACTTTCAATGATTAAAGATGTATTATCTGCAAATAAAACTGAGTGACACTCAGTATTAAGTGGCAGATCATTTATGTACAACAAAAACAGAATGGGACCAAAGACAGAACCTTGGGGTACTCCTTGTGAAATGGTTTCCATTCTGAAGTATAAATTCCTCTCTCTGATGTTATAACCACTCTTTGTCTTCAGTTTGTTAGATAGGATTTAAACCATTCCAATACCGTGCCCCTAATTCTATACTTTTTCAGTTTACAAAGTAGCAAGGAGTGATTCACATTATCAAAGGCCTTTGATAGGTTACAAAAAATTGGTTTGGCATGCAGTGAGTTCTCTAGAGACGAGCAAATTTTATCAACAAAATTATTTATAGCGGATATTGTGGTTTTGCCTTTTTGAAACCCATTCTGATTTATTGAAATTATTTTAAATTTTTCTATGAATTTTTGAATTTGTATGGTGATTACTTTCTTAAATATTTTTGACAGTGATGGAAGAAGTGAGACTGGATGATAGTTTCCCATGTGTTCTTTTGTGTCTTTTTTGAATAGTGGCTTAACTCCTGCGTACTTCAGTGTTCCTCGAAAATAACCTTGTTGAAGGAACTGGTTAACTATTGTAGTTAGTGGCTGCACAATTACTTAACAAACTGTTTTTAACACTTTTGTGGTATCTCATCACATCCTGCTGATGTTTTACTTTTAAGTGACAGTATCACATTTTCTATATCTTTTATTGTAGTTTTTGTAAAGGTACTGAAAAATTCAGCATCAAGTTGCTCACCGTTGAAGAAATTTACTGTGTCTGGATACTCTGCTACATTGACATTAGATTTGTTTACGTTTATAAAGATATCATTAAACAATTCAGAAATTGGAGCAGGATTTACAATAGTTTTATCCTCTATCTTGATTTCAAAAATATCATGGCCTCTACATGTGACACCTGTTTCAGCTTTGATCACTGACCATAATGCCTGTGATTCATTTTCACTATCGAATATAACCACCCCATGAACCATGGACCTTGTCGTTGGTGGGGAGGCTTGCGTGCCTCAACGATACAGATAGCCGTACGGTAGGTGCAAGCACAATGGAGGGGTATCTGTTGAGAGGCCCGACAAACAAGTTGTTCCTGAAGAGGGGCAGCAGCCTTTTCAGTAGTTGCAGGGGAACAGTCTGGATGATTGACTGACCTGGCCCTCTAACACTAACCAAAACGGCCTTGCTGTGCTGGTACTGCAATCAGCTGAAAGCAAGGGGAAACTACAGCCGTAATTTTTCCCGAGGGCATGCAGCTTTACTGTATGATTAAATGATGAAGGGTAAAATATTCCAGAGGTAAAATAGTCCCCCATTCGGATCTCCAGGTGGGGACTATTCAAGAGGACATCGTTATCAGGAGAAAGAAAACTGGCGTTCTACGGATCGGAGCGTGGAATGTCAGATCCCTTAATCGGGCAGGTAGGTTAGAAAATTTAAAAAGGGAAATGGATAGGTTACAGTTAGATATAGGGGGAATTAATGAAGTTTGGTGGCAGGAGGAACAAGACTTTTGGTCAGGTGAATACAGGGTTATAAATACAAAATCAAATAGGTATAATGCAGGAGTACGGGTAAGCTAGGTTAGAAAATTTAAAAAGGGAAATGGATAGGTTAAAGTTAGATATAGGGGGAATTAATGAAGTTTGGTGGCAGGAGGAACAAGACTTTTGGTCAGGTGAATACAGGGTTATAAATACAAAATCAAATAGGTATAATGCAGGAGTACGGGTAAGCTACTACAAACAGCATAGTGAATGCATTATTGTGGCCAAGATAGACATGAAGCCCATGCCTACTACAGTAGTACAAGTTTATATGCCAACTAGCTCTTCAGATGGTGAAGAAATTGATGAAATGTATGATGAGACAAAAGAAATTATTCAGGTAGTGAAAGGAGATGAAAATTTAATAGTCATGGGTGACTGGGATTCAACAGTAGGAAAAGGAATAGAAGGAAACATAGTAGGTGAATATGGATTGGGGGTAAGAAATGCAAGAGGTAGCCGCCTGGTAGAAGTTTGCACAGAGCATAACTTAATCATAGCTAACACTTGGTTCAAGAATCATGAAAGATGGTTGTATACATGGAAGAACCCTGGAGATACTAAAAGGTCTCAGATACATTATATAATGGTAAGACAGAGATTTAGGAACCAGATTTTAAATTGTAAGACATTTCCAGGGGAAGATGTGGACTCTGACCACAATCTATAGGTTATGAACTGTAGATTAAAACAGAAGAAACTGCAAAAAGGTGGCAATTTAAGGAGAAGGGACCTGCATAAACTGACTAAATCAGAGGTTGTACAAAGTTTCAGGGAGAGCACAACGGAACAATTGACAGGAATGGGGAAGAGAAATACAGTAGACGAAGAATGGGTAGCTCTGAGGGATGAAGTAGTGAAGGCAGCAGACGATCAAGTAGGTAAAAAGACGAGGGCTAGTAGAAATCTTTGGGTAACAGAAGAGATACTGAATACAGTTGAGGAAAGGAGAAAATACAAAAATGCAGTAAGTGAACCAGGCAAAAAGGAATACAAACGTCTCAAAAATGAGGTCGACAGGAAGTGCAAAATGGCTAAGCAGGGATGGCTAGAGGACAAATGTAAGGATGTAGAGGCTTATCTCACAAGAGGTAGATACTACCTACAGGAAAATTAAAGAGACCTTTGGAGAAAAGAGAACCAGTTGCAAGAATATCAAGAGCTCAGATGGAAACCCAGTTCTAAGCAAAGAAGGGAAAGCAGAGAGGTGGAAGGAGTATATAGAGGGTCTATACAGGAGCGATGTTCTTGAGGACAATCTTATGGAAATGGAAGAGGAGGTAGACAAAGACGAAATAGGAGATATGATACTGCGTGAAGAGTTTGACAGAGCACTGAAAGACCTAAGTCGAAACAAGGCTCTGGGAGTGGACAACATTCCATTAGAACTACTGACAGGCTTGGGAGAGCCAGTCCTGATAAAACTCTACCATCTGGTGAGCAAGATGTATGAGACTGGCCAAATACCCTCAGACTTCAAGAAGAATGTAATAATTCCAATCCCAAAGAAAGCAGGTGTTGAAAGATCTGTAAATTACCGAGCTATCAGTTTAATATGTCACAGCTGCAAAATACTAATGCGAATTCTTTACAGACGAATGGAAAAACTGGTAGAAGCCGACCTTGTGGAAGATCATTTGGGATTCCGTAGAAATTTTGTAACACGTGAGCCAATACTGACCCTACGACTTATCTTAGAAGAAAGATTAAGGAAAGACAAACCTATGTTTCTAGCATTTGTAGACTTAGAGAAAGATTTTGACAATGTTGGCTGGAACACTCTCTTTCAAATTCTGAAGGTGGCAGGGGTAAAATACCGGGAGCGAAAGGCTATTTACAATTTGTACAGAAACCAGATGGCAGTTATAAGAGTTGAGGGGCATGAAAGGGAAACAGTGGTTGGCAAGGGAATAAGACACGGTTGTAGCCTATACCTGATGTTATTCAATCTGTATATTGAGCAAGCAGTAAAGGAAACAAAAGAAAAATTCAGAGTAGGTATTAAAATCCATGAAGAAGAAATAAAAACTTTGATGTTCGCCGATGACATTGTAATTGTGTCAGAGACAGCAAAGGACTTGGAAGAGCAGTTGAACGGAATGGACAGTGTCTTGAAAGGAGGGTATAAGATGAACATCAACAAAAGCAAAACAAGGATAATGGAATGTAGTCGAATTAAGTCGGGTGATGCTGAGGGAATTAGATTAGGAAATGAGATGCTTAAAGTAGTAAGGGAGTTTTGCTATTTGGGAAGCAAAATAACTGATGATGGTTGAACTAGAGAGGATATAAAATGTAGACTGGCAATGGCAAGGAAAGCGTTTCTGAAGAGGAAGTATTTGTTAACATCGAGTATAGATTTAAGTGTCAGGAAGTCGTTTCTGAAAGTATTTGTATGGAGTGTAGCCATGTATGGAAGGGAAACATGGACAATAAATGGTTTAGACAAGAAGAGAATAGAAGCTTTTGAAATGTGGTGCTACAGAAGAATGCTGAAGATTAGATGGGTAGATCACATAACTAATGGGGAGGTATTGAATAGAATTGCGGAGAAGAGGAGTTTGTGGCACAACTTGACTAGAAGAAGGGATCGGTTGGTAGGACATGTTCTGAGGCATCAAGGGATCACCAATTTAGTACTGGAGGGCAGCGTGGAGGGTAAAAATTGTAGAGGGAGACCAAGAGATGAATACACTAAGCAGATTCATAAGGATGTAGGCTGCAGTAGGTACTGGGAGATGAAGAAGCTTGCACAGGATAGAGTAGCATCGAGAGCTGCGTCAAACCAGTCTCAGGAGTGAAGACCACAACAACAACAACATCGAATATAAATCTATTATTTGCCTGCTCTTTGGCTGCCTTTACAACTTTTTTAAAAATATTTTTGTATTCTGTTACATAGGTAACAAAATCAGGACTTTCATTAATGTACTTTGAGTAAACAACTAACACACTCATTGTTCTCTCTCTGTTATTTATCATTCATTCTGTTGGTGCAGACTCAATGATGAATGCATTGAAATGTTATAAATTTCTTAAAATTCCTGCAGATAATCCACCCGCAATGTCTGTTTACAATGGCAATATGTTCTAAATAATGTATCTACTTCACAAAACAACCTCACCATCTAGTTAGCTTCTGGATGGAATCTGGAAATTAAAATTTGTTTAATCCCATTGTCTCATAAATATCTTCTCCATCTGTGTCCCGTAAAATTGTCTGCATTGTTACACAACAAAATGCGTGGCTTTCCAATACGGGGAATATAATCCATTGTGAGTCTGTGGATGATGGTCTGTGTGGCATATACCTTGATTGGATATAATTTAAATATTTAGTGAGTAGATTGTAGAATCCAACAATGTATTTGACATTTACTCTAGAGGCAGCAGTCCCATTACATCCACACTCACAACATATAGCAGTTCTTCAGCAATAATTGGATGTAATATGCCTCTGGCACTATAGTTTGAAAGTTTTGCCTTCTGACATATTTTACACTTCCTCACCATGCTTTGCACAATTCTTCTTATATTGGGAAATTGACAATTTCTTCCAATCTTTTCTAAGCATCTGGATACTCCACAATGTCCCCAAACTACATGTGTATGATATATTAATTTCTGAACATAGCCTTGGGGAATGCAAACACACCAGTTGTTTGATTGCGGATGTCTCCTGTGAAATAAGAAATTATCATGCAATTGATACAGCTCATTTATCCTTGATGAATTTTCTGCCAGAACCCTCTGAATGACATGATTCAAACAATGACCTGATTATTGTAGTTGTGCCATGTTCCTGCACATTCTGAGATATGCTGTTTTTCCACATCCTTCATTAGCAAAAATTTAAATGCTGTTGTTTGGTCTTCTATTTCCATAGCTTTGGTTAGTCCTTCTGGTAATCTTCATAGGGCATCTGCAATAATATTCTTTTTGACATGGACATACGTTGTTGTTGCTGTGGTCTTCAGTCCTGAGACTGGTTTAATGCAGCTCTCGATGCTACTCTCTCTTGTGCAAGCTGCTTCATCTCCCAGTACGTACTGCAGCCAACATCCTTCTGAATCTGCGTAGTGTATTCATCTCATGGTCTCCCTCTATGATTTTTACCCTCCACGCTGCCCTCCAACCCTCCAATACTAAATTGGTGATCCCTTGACGCCTCAGAACATGTCCTACCAACCGATCCCTTCTTCTGGTCAAGTTGTGACACAAACTCCTCTTCTCTGCAATTCTATTCAATTCCTCCTTATTAGTTATGTGATCTACCCATCTAATCTTCAGCATTCTTCTGTAGCACCACATTTCGAAAGCTTCTATTCTCTTCTACTCCAAACTATTTATTGTCCATGTTTCACTTCCATACATGGTTACACTCCATACAAATACTTTCAGAAACGACTTCTTGACACTTCAATTCATACTCAATGTTAACAAATTACTCTTCTTCAGAAATGCTTTCCTTGCCATTACCAGTCTATATTTTATATCCTCTCGACTTCGACCATCATCAGTTATTTTGCTCCCCAAATAGCAAAACACCTTTACTACTTTAAATGTCTCGTTTCCTAATCTAATTCCCCCAGCATCACCCGAGTTAAGTCGACTACATTCCATTATCCTTGTTTTGCTTTTGTTGATGTTCATCTTATACACTCCTTTCAAGACACTGTCCATTCCATTCAACTGCACTTCCAAGTCCTTTGCTGTCTCTGACAGAATTACAGTGTCATCATTGAACCTTAAAGTTTTTATTTATTCTCCATGTATTTTAATACCTACTCCAAATTTTTCTTTTGTTTCCTTTATTGTTTGCTCAATATACAGATTAAATAACATCGGGGATAGGCTACAACCCTGTCTCACTCCCTTCCCAACAACTGCTTCCCTTTCATGTC
Source organism: Schistocerca americana (assembly GCF_021461395.2). Taxonomy (NCBI): domain Eukaryota; kingdom Metazoa; phylum Arthropoda; class Insecta; order Orthoptera; family Acrididae; genus Schistocerca; species Schistocerca americana. The sequence goes on along the minus strand of NC_060126.1, from coordinate 27,871,691 downwards.
CCTGTACTCTTATAACTGCCATCTGCTTTCTGTACAAATTGTAAATAGCCTTTTGCTCCCTGTATTTTACCCCTGCCACCTTCAGAATTTGAAAGAGAGTGTTCCAGTCAACATTGTCAAAATCTTTCTCTAAGTCTACAAATGCTAGAAACGTTAGGTTTGCCTTTTCTTAATCTAGCTTCTAAGATAGGTCGTAGGGTCAGTATTGCCTCACGTGATCCAACATTTCTACGGAATCCCAACTGATCTTCCCCGAAGTCGGCTTCTACCACTTTTTCCATTCGTCTGTAAAGAATATACGTTTGTATTTTGCAGCCCTGACTTCTTAAACTGATAGCTCGGTAATTTACACATCTGCCAACACCTGCTTTCTTTGAGATTGTAATTATTATATTCTTCTTGAAGTCTGAAGGTATTTCACCTGTCCCAACAGTTTACTCTCCATATGGTAGAGTTTTGTCAGGACTTGCTCTCCCAAGACTGTCAGTAGTTCTAATGGAATGTTGTCTACTCCTAGGGCTTTGTTTTGACTTAGGTCTTTCAGTGCTCTGTCAAACTCATCACTTAGTATCATATCTCCCATTTCATCTTCATCTACATCCTCTTTCATTTCCATAATATTGCCCTCACATAGATCGCCCTTGAATAGACCCTCTATATACTCCTTCCATCTTTCTGCTTTCCCTTCTTTGCTTAGAACTGTGTTTCCATCTGAGCTCTTGATATTCTTGCAACTGGTTCTCTTTTCTCCAAAGGTCTCTTTAATTTTCCTGTAGGTAGTATCTACCTCTTGTGAGATAAGCCTCTCCATCCTTACATTTGTCCTCTAGTCATCCCTGCTTAGCCATTTTGCACTTCCTGTCAATCTCATTTTTGAGATGTTTGTATTCCTTTTTGCCTGCTTCTTAACTGCATGTCTATATTTTCTCCTTTCATCAATTAAATTCCATATTTCTTCTGTTACCCAAGGATTTCTACTAGCCCTCCTCTTTTACCTACTTGATTCTCTGCTGCCTTCACTACTTCATCCCTCAGAGCTACCCATTCTCCTTCTACTGTATTTCTTTCCCCCATTCCTGTCAATTGTTCCCTTATGCTCTCCCTGAAACTCTGTGTGACCTCTGGTTTAGTCAGTTTATCTAGGTCCCATCTCCTTAAATTCCCACCTTTTTGCAGTTTCTTCAGTTTTAATCTACAGTTCATAACCTATAGATTGTGGTCAGAGCCCACACCTGCCCCTGGGAATGTCTTACAATTTATAACCTGGTTCCTAAATCTCTGTCTTACCATTATATAATGTATCTGAATCCTTTTAGTATCTCCAGGCTTATTCCATGTATACAGCCTTCTTTTATGATTCTTGAACCAAGTGTTAGCTATGACTAAGTTATGCTCTGTGCAAAATTCTACCAGGTGGCTTCCTCTTACATTTCTTACTCCCAATCCATGTTCACCTACTATGTTTCCTTCTCTTCCTTTTCCTACTACTGAATTCTAGTCTCCCATGACTGTTAAATTTTTGTCTCTGTCCACTGTCTGAATAATTTCTTTTATCTCATCATACATTTCTTCAATTTCTTCATCATCTGCAGAGCTAGTTGGCATATTAACTTGCACTACTGTAGTAGGCATGGGCTTCGTGTCTATCTTGGCCACAATAATGCGTTCACTGTGCTGTTTGTGGTAGCTTACCTGCACTCCTATTTTTTAATTCATTATTAAACCTATTCCTGCAATACCTCTATTTGATTTTGTATTTATAACCCTGTATTCACCTGACCAAAAGTCTTGTTCCTTCTGTGGAACTTCGCTAATTCCCACTATATTTAACTTTAACCTATCCATTTCCCTTTTTAAATTTTCTAACCTACCTGCCCGATTAAGGGATCTGACATTCCACGCTCCGATCCGTAGAACGCCAGTTTTCTTTCTCCTGATAACAACGCCCTCTTGAGTAGTCCCAGCCTGGAGATCTGAATTGGTGACTATTTGACCTTTAGAATATTTTACCCAAGAGGATGCCATCATCATTTAACCATACAGTAAAGCTGCATGCCCTCGGGAAAAATTACGGCTGTAGTTTCCCCTTGCTTTCAGCTGATTGCAGTACCAGCACAGCAAGGCCGTTTTGGTTAGTGTTAGAAGGCCAGGTCAGTCAATCAACCAGACGGATGCCCCTGCAACTACTGAAAAGGCTGCGGCCCCTCTTCAGGAACCATACATTTGTCTGGCCTCTCAACAGATACCCCTCCATTGTGGTTGCCCCTACGGTACAGCTATCTGTATTGCTGAGGCATGCAAGCCTCCCCACCAATGGCAAGGTATATGGTTCATGGGGGGGGGGGGGGGGCATGTACATAGATAATTTCAAAACACAAAACAGTATTCTTGTAGAATGAGCATCCATCTAGCTAATGGAGATATTAATGTTTGCAATTATTCAGAAAGCTTAGTGCCTGGTTATAACAATTTATTCTAGTATATATTCCCCTGCTATATAATAATAAAATGTTCAAAATGCCCATATGCTTCCAATTCTGTGATTGTAGAAGCATGTTTACAGTTAGTCAGTGTTTGACTTGCAAAAGATAAGACAAAAAAGGTATGTACACCATCAACTAACTGGATCTGAAATAGGCTAGCTCTTAATCCATATGATGATGCATCTGTCACTAACCCAAAATTTAATGTCATGTCTGGATTATGTAAGGTAGGTGCATTGACAAGGGTGGTTTTGATTTTGTTAAACACTATCGCACACTCATGAGTCCATTGGCATGACATTATACTTTAATAATGACAACAATGGTTCTCAATTGATTTGAGTTGGTATGAAATGATGATAATATGAAGCTAGGATCCTATGAATGAAAGTAAATCTAATCTAATCTAATTTAATTGGTCTCTATTACATTGTGATGGTGCATTCTCCATTACATTAATCTTTTTCTTTGTATGTAAAATTCCATATGATGAAATCACATGTCTTAGGAATTGATTTCTTGATGCTGGCAGTCACCCCTGATAGTTGTAAATTCTCCAGCACTTGTCTTAAAATCTCAACATGTTGCTCCCAAAAACAGGTATTGCAATTAACATGTCATCCATAAATGGTGTGACCAAATCACATAGTTCAGGTCCTAAGACAGTATCTTGTGCAGAGATGAATACACACAAGCTCACATTTATACTGAATGGTAGTACAGTAAATTGGTAAGTGCATCTTAAGTAAAGGTGGGTGGTATACTTTCTTAGCTGCAAGTCTAATGGGACATTTCAAAACAAGGATCTTAAACCAATTATGGAAAAATTCTTGGCACTAGGAAACTGTTGAATTAATTCCCCCAAATTAGGTGATTGTGTTCTTACAGGAAGAATAATTTTATTTATTTCTATGGCATCCAGAACTAAGCAAACACTCCAATTTCACTAGCGGTACCATGTGTAATGGACTACAATAACTACTATTGGTTGGCTCAATAATGCGCCGGCTAAGCATTCAGTTCATTTCTTGGTCAGTGGCAGATCTAAGTGCCGATGGAATGGATAATACTTATGATAGTATGTTTTATAATGTCTCACATTTTAATGACAGACATATCCTAATAATGATTGGTTTCTCTTCAAACACTACAGTATCATCCTGCAATAATTGTTTTAATTCATGCTTTTGCTGAGGTATTAGGGTGGTAGATTCATTTACTTTTGTGTTAACGTGCTCTAATATGCTTAGGCCTGAATCATTAGTCATTGGGTTGGTAATCATCATGCTATTATCCTGAGTAAGGAGTTTTATCACAATCCTTTGACAATAGCACCCATGTACTTCCTGCTTCTGTACCAGATTAACTGTCAGAGGTACTCCATCTATAGTTAACATGAGCTTACTGGAGATGAAGTCTATTTTTGCATTCACCTCTCTCAGTAACTCATCGCCCAAAATTAAATCCACAACAGGATTAGATACCACTAGGCATGTGAAATCTGTAGCTCGATTTTGATTCTTGCTTGCTGTTTAATTGAATGAGAGCATCCTCCTACAGTACCAAGTATTTCACAGTTTGCCACGGGAGGCAGCATTTACACTTGCGCCCTTGTCTAAGAATGCTGTAACACTGACTCCAACAATGTTCACATTAATAGCTGCTTGTGGCATGCTTTTTGGTTTAAAGTTATAGGGCTTGTCACCATGCAATAATTTTTCCCTAATGTACCTTATCATATTAATACTACTGTCACAGCCCTATTCACTAACTCCGACCAGCCTTTTGGGGCTAAAATTGGTCATGTCTAGTTTTCCTGTCGTCTATGGTTCGGTGCTTGTTCACCTGCAATGTCAGTAATAACTGGTGATTGGTTCTGTCAATCTTTAATTGTTTCACTTTAATTACATGGAATATTCCTATTCTGATTCCAGTGTGACATTCCTGGGTACAGAATCAGAATAAATCACCTATCATGTTTCATGTTCTTGTATTTGTAAATGTGGTTATTGCTGTTTTCATTTCTTTGATTATTGGCATTGATAAATCCTCTGTTGAGCCAACCAATTTTTTGATTTGCATTAGCATTCACATGTTTCTGATACTTGTTTGTATGTCCATTTCCATAATTTGGTCTATTTGACTCATTACGTCCATTGCCATTGTTTCCTCTGGCTCTGGTGTCTTCCATTAACATACCTATGGCATCTACTGCATTCAAAAACTCATCATAATTGATTTCACTGACATGCAAGAATTATGTATGTATGTCCAGTCACCATTTTGCTTTCAGTATTTTAATGAGGTCTTTGGCAGATCCTGGTTCTGTCAAATACTTAGTCTTATTATAATACTTCTCAAAGTATATGCATAGTGTGCCTAAACATGAATTGTAAGTTTCAGTGTTGTATACCTCCTTACTAATCCTCTCTGGTATTGCAGAAGACCAGTATTTCACAATGAATGCATGTTCAAACTCAGCACATGTATTGCAGGTTTTTGCTGCTTCAACTGCCCTTAGGGCTCCATCTTCTAAAATATGCCTCCTCACATTAACTAATCTTGTGGTTTTCCATTCATATTCAACTCCTCCTTTAAATGATCTAGTAAAACCAACTGGGCATACAGTCTTTTCCAGATTATAATTTCTCCTCCATATATTACACTGCATAATCACCAACATGATTTGTCATTACATTCACATATGCTAAAGTCTGTGTATAGACCTGTTCATTAGTCCTAAAAGCTTGCTACACTATGTGTGGATAAGAGCTTTCATTCACAGATAGATTGTTCGTGACAACTGAATAATTATCCTAGCAAGCATGACATAAATTATTTATTTGCTTGCTCACATCTTTGACCAGCCTGCAGACTTCTAGCAAATTTCAGTTGGTTACATCTCTCTCTCTGACATGACATCCTTTACCACAGGCTGAACCTTTTGTTCAAAGTACTAGTGAGCTGCGTCTTGCTCACCTAGCTGGAAAAAGTCTATAAGTTGTTTGCATGAGTTGCACTTTTATAATTCCACACTGACCCTGAGTCACATTATCTACTGCTTATGACAGATCAGCAACAGTATTTGACAGCTCATCTTGGCCTAGTTGCAATTTTCAATCTCTAATTTTAAAGTATTAAAAGCATAACTGCACTGTTGGGTTCAGTTTGTGACTCTACTACTTGATTCTGCAATGTAGTTTTAGCTGCCTGCAATTCGATTTTTAATTCAGTCTAACTGTTTTTAAATTGTGTTTGAAATTCAGTTTTTAGCACTGCATGATTATTCTGCAATTCAGTTCTTACCACTGTTTGGCTGTTCTGCAATTCTCTTCTTAATTCTGTTTTTAATTCTGTTGATATTTGTTCAATATGTGATAACACTAATGTAACTGCATGAGCAACCTCTTGCAAATTTCGCTGTGGAACGTTTTGTTCGGTCTGTTCTAACATTTTAATTTGCTGTCGTGTTCTACCATAAAATTATTAGTATCTTAACACAGATTGTGTGACATAGTATATACAGCTTAAATTAATTGCAACCCGGTCCTCAACAATAGTATACTACAAAAATGTATTTGCCTGTTATGCAACAGCATGCCAGAAACAAACTTAACATCACTTACATAGTGATAACATCACACGGATAGTTGACTCAAATAAACTTTGGTACTAACTATGTCTAATTGACAAAAGGGAAGTACCTATCTACCATTAATTCTTCCCTACAACAGCCATGGAGAAGTCAGTAGAGATAGAGATGAAAATGTATACCTACTTTTCATAGATTGTTGCATAGTGGACTGCTGTTACAATTCCTTGCTCTCCAGCTTTCTATTATGTACACCACTCCATCAATAGTACTTTGAGCAATCATACATGAAAAAGGAATACATTATTAATACCCTACAACTGTAGTATATACAATATTTGTAAAATACAGTACATTATAATGTTCATGTTTCTGTGAAGCTTGAAGTCATCATTACCAATGGATGGCGAGGGAAGCACAGGTCAAGAGCTTGTAGGCTGCTTAAGGAATCACTACAGATAACGAAGGACTCACTGGCGCAGGAGTGGATACGCTTAGGAGCACGGTAAATAGCTTGGATGGGATTTTGGTTTGTACTGTTGGCTTTCAAGTGATGTACTGTTAACTAAACTCATTGTTTGTGTCATATGTTGAGTGACAAAATCTTGGTAAAGTGCTGTTAATACAATTTCATTGCGAGTTCTTCAGGCTGTAAGGAACTGTCGTGTGATTGCAGGTTCATTTGCCACATCTCTCCAAATACACATCAAGGTAGGTATCTGGAACTCTCTAGATATTAATGAGAGTGAAATTGTAGAAGAATAATTAATTTTGAGTCTCTCCTATTAATGAGTTGAGATAAGCTCTTTTATTTCTTCTGATACAATACAATATATCTATAGAGATGTACTAGTTTCAAGATAATCTTAACAGGAACAACAGTCCGAAAAACAATTGTCAGAGTAATTAACATTCCTGATAACAATGAAAATTATATATAAATCAGTGCAGATAGCATTGTTTATATCCCTGCAGTGTCTCTCTGTGATATTATACAGGGTGCGTCAAAAAAATGTATACACGCTTTGAAGCGTCATAGCAAATTTATTTCCCGTTCTACAATGTTAAATTTCTGGAAATGGAAAGCTTAAAGTCCAATTGGTAAAATAAATGTACTTTGCAAATGTGATTAATGTTCAAACTGGTGGCCTTCAGCATCAATACATTTCTGAGTATGAGTCACCACTGATTCCGTACATCGTACCAGTGTCCAATGAGATTTCTGTGCACACCGCCTGAATCTCATTCCAAAGTGTGTCCAGGCTACGTGGTTTACGTTTGTACACCTCATCTTTTACTGTGCCCCATAAGAAGAAATCCAGCGGCATAAGTTCTGGAGAGCGAGCAGGAAACTCGATTGGTCCCCTGCGTCCTATCCACTGGCCTGGCACATTGTGATCCAGGTATGCTCATCCATCCCTATGATAGTGCGGTGGGGCACCATCTTGTTGGAAATAAAACTCATCATTACCGTATAATGCATGAATGGCAGGGAATATGGAGTCAGAAGGCATTGTTAGGTACGTTTCTCCAGTAACAGTACCTTCAAAGCGGAAAGGCCCAATGAGTCCCCTTGCTGACAAACCACACCACACACTTACACCAGGCAAATTCACAGCCTTTTCAACTGTAGTGTGAGGATTATCTTCAGCCCAGTACACACAATTGTGCCTATTGACAGTTCCATTGAGTTTGAATTGGGCTTCATCCGACCAAATTATGCTACCCATAAATCCCGGTTCACGTCTCACCATCTCCTGAACCCATTCACAAAATTCTAACCTTCGATCTGGATCGTTGTCACTTAGCTGTTGCACCAGCCTTGGAATGTACACATGAAACTTGCCTTTCTTCAGGATGCGTAGCACACTACTAGAACTTATATTACTCTCAAGTGCCGCTTGCCTTGAAGATTTTTGAGATGAATGCTGAAACAGTTCCAAGACTGCAGTTGTGGAATCATCACTTGTAGCTGTACAAGGTTGCCCTGATTGACCTTTATGCACATCACATACTGTTCCACAAATTTCGAATTTGACTCATAGACATGTAATTGTTGACCTTGAAGGTGGTTCTGCACCATACTCACTTCTCCACTGTCTTCAAACCGCAGCTACATTCTCAAACTTCCAGTACCACTTAATTATCTGCTTCCATGCTTCAAAGCTCACATGCACATCTGCCATGATGCAGTTACTTCCTTGCCACTGCTGCCACCTGTTGAAGAAACATAACATTACTTTTTCACAGATATTTAACCTTGTAGAACTGGAAATAAATTTTCTATGACAGTTCAAAGTGTGTATACATTTTTTGATGCACCCTGTAGTGTCTTTGATTGCTACATACATCCTACACTTCACTAATAAAATTTTTCATATTAAATTGTGAAATTACAATAATTTGACTGCAAATCTAGTCCTATTCTTAGAGGTGTGCACATATGTGGTTATGAAGAATGAGGTTAACCAAAAATAATCCAACCAGAAGACCAGTGACTACAGCGTGGATCCGGGTGCAAAATTTCAATTCTGAAGTGACTTGCCATCTAAGAACTTTGGTCAACACAGCTCTTTATCTGAAAATGCAAAAATATCCCCTCCCCCCCTCTGCCCCTCTTTATGGAGTTTGTTTGGCAGAATAAATGTTCAGACAGTATCTTTTTACATAACACCATATCAAAATATTTAATAGATTACTAAAATTCACCATAGGCATTGCAAATGTAAACAAACATTGCTACTTCCAAGGGATTACATGTTCAAGCATCCCATGATTGTACAAGCTTGAATGACTCCTTTTTTGCTAGCTAGCTACCTGACAGTGTGAATATCACTAAATTTTCAAATTTCTTTTCCTAGAAGGTGTGTTGTTTCTCTTAACATCTGAAGTCTTTCTGTTGATCCATAGTAGAATTTGAAAATATTTCTAACCAATGAGTAAAAATGCTTTTCAAGATGTTCACATTCCCTATTGACATCTAACACAACTAACTGTAAGCAGTGTGCTTGTAAGTTTTGAGCAAAGAGCTTTCATCTGCACAGCTAATTCTGATTTCCGCCCAAACATATTTTCAGCATCATCAGTACCTAACACTATACTGTATCATTTTTCTCTGTACTCACTTGGGCCTATGGTATTAACTACATAATTTGTAAAAACTATAAAATAACCACAGGAAGGGGAGTCTGGTAGCTCTGTTACACCTAAAATGCCCTTCTTGATGAGGCTGTCATTTGCATTCATGTATGTAACACACATTTGCATGATTGAGTGCAAATCAGTCAGTGGAACTATCAGTTAGAAGGCTGATGTATTTACAGTTTTTTAAATTGTGTATGAGATCCTGCTTCATTCTATCCAATATGAAATGGATTAACTCTGTGCACTGTTTTTTTTATTGCTGTACCATGCTAACATAGTCACATTAAATTTTCTTGCCAGATGCAGAAGGTGCACAAAGTCTTTAAACACACATGATAGCAGGTCTACAACTAATTATATTGAGATACAGAACCAATGGTCAAAAATGCTTTTTATTGTGCTGTGGACATACACAGCATATACTGCACAACAACAACATAAATCATAGTGAATGTATAAACTGACAACAACCAGTCTCAATGCACACATGCATGAAGTTCTGCTGAGTCTGTCTCAAGGATTTCTGGTGTCTATTGTAGCAGGAGACAGGCAACTTAGATCCTAGCAAGCAGGTTTTTGTGTGTTTGTGTGGGGGTTTCATACACCAATGCCTTAACATAACACTATAAGAAAAAGTCCAGATGTGTGGAATCCAGTGTTCACTCTGGCCCTCGAACAAGACCTCCCCTTCCTATCCAATGATAACGGTATGTGTTGTTCAGCTGTTCACAGACATCAAAGTGGCGCAGTCATGCTGAAACCACGTTCTTTCATGGACGACAAGAGATATAGTCTCCAAGAACTGTGGCATCACATTTCGCAGGATCACCAGGTAATATAGACCAGTGAAACAGGAAGGCAGCAACTAAGGTCGTATTAAGTGATCTTGGACAATGCCTGTCCATATGTTGACAGAGACTCATTGCTGGTGGCCACCTATGTGGGTAGTGTGGGGACTGTCATCACTCTAGACATGGCTGTTGCAGATTCTGGAAACACCATCAATGGTGAATGAGGCCTCATCTGTGAACTACACAAACTGTATAAAGAAGTTTGGCACTTTAGCAATGTGGTGGATAATCCATTAGCAGATGTGAAAAGGGGCTCAAAATCCATTGGTCCCAGTGCTTGCACATGTTCTTTATGAGATGGTGTAATACCTGTTCCACTAGTACTTTACACACAGTATTCTTTGTACTGTGCATTTCAAGGGCTGGTTGATGAATGCTTATTGGTGGGCAGTCAGCTACATGATCCAAAACCATCTCCTCAAAGTCTAAAGTTCGGACATGCCTTCTGTGGGAATCTTGGCCAGCTCTCTGTGGTGTGAATGACCACATTTCTCATAAGTCAGTATACACAGAGATAAACTTCTTCCAGTTAGGATGATGTCTGTTGGGCAAGTGTTCTCTGTACATTTTCTTTATAGGCACTATATCCTGCCATATCATACATTAAATGTATGTCTGTCAACTCTCTTGACAAGTAATGTTCCGTCTTTGGCTACATGTCATGCATTTTACACAGTAACATACCTCTCCATGGACACATCACAAGCTGTCTGATGTAATGGACAATGGACACTAGAGATAGTGGTGTGTGTTGTGTTGTGTGTTGTGTGTGTGTGTGTGTGTGTGTGTGTGTGTGTGTGTGTGTGTGGCACAGGTTAATGCACCAGTGCCTTGCATATGGTCATCATGTCACACATGTGCTTTGAGCTAAGTACTGTACAGTATCTCTATTTAAGTGTCATGGATGTATGCTGTTTATCCAGTGTACAACAGACACCTGGGGTCCTTGAAAGTGTGTCGCAGATCTGTATGTGCCATTGCAATACTTGCACTGGGACTGGCAGTCATCACTTCAAACATTTGCTGGGAGCTTCATTGTTGTTATGAAATGTACAATAAATATGCATTTCTGACTACTGGTTCCCAATCTCAGTATAATTGATAGTGGACCCACTATCACCTGTTTCAATTTGACACAAATGTTTTGAGACATCCTATATAGTATGCTATATTAAACAAATTTGTAAGGTGGGTAAACATTTGACTGTCCAATGATATTTCTGTGGGTCTTTTCTTTGCCTTTACAAAAGCAACATTCTCATGGTACATTTTACTCTGAGTATGCACAATGCAGCACTCTTTTTTTTTAAAGGTGGAGAAACACTTTTACCCACTTCTGGTCAACATGACTAACTTGCATCTGTTCACAAAAATTGCAGTATGCAAGCTTTGTTGCATCATCATACAGTAAGTACACAAAATGTCTGAACCAGTCTTTATTAAGTTCCCTTAAGGTTGGGAACGTTGGTGTGGCACTATCATCTTCCCTTTTAGCAGAGCAGGAAGGTGATATAAGCTGAATACTATTACTACTGGCTGATTCTGTCTCACATACAGGGAGCATTCACATTGCCCTTTACATTTTTTTCACTATCCCATTATGTTTGTCACCTCATGATATAAGTAGCTAATGGCCTGTCAGTGGGTTAGAGAGCACAGGCATGTGGTGTATTTAGATTGTAGACCTTTTTACTCTATTTCATTGTTTGGATTCTGTGTTCTCTTAAATTTGAAGACCAACTGCTTAACAGAATATTGGTTCACCTTTGGAATGCAGTATAGGAGTGATTCTGTGTGGCATTAACTCAAGGTGTTCTTTGTGGGTTTTCAGAGACATGTGCACAGGTTATGTAGTTCTCATAAAGTACAATTGTGAGCTTGTCATTTGTGTATGCAAAGCTGGCACACTTTAGCATTCTGATTTGTGCCATCGGGTTCAGATCAGGCAAATACGGTGACTGAGACATCAACATTACTTCACTGTCATTCTCCTCAAGCCACTGTAACATGATTCAGGTCTTTTGACAGGAACAGTTATCCTTACAGAACATAACATCACCATCAGAGAAGATATCATGCATGAAGTAATGCAGGAGTCTGTAATAATATTCATGTAGTCCACAGCCATCATGGCACCTTCAATTGCTACCACAGATGCCACAGTAGCCCAGGTAAAATGTCCTCTATAACATAATACTGTCCCCACTGACCTGACTCTGTGGTACAATGCATGCTTTGAGCAGCCATTCGCCATTATGATGTGCCTATTCATGGTTTCACCACGCTTCAACCACTTACCACAATGCTCATGATTGTAAAATGTGAACAGTAAACCAGCATCACCATTTCTGAGATTCTCATTTCCAGGTACTAAGGCATAGCACTCTGCCCTTCTCTGAGTCATTTATACCAGTGAATTTCCAACTTGGAAAGTAGTCTCACCACTGGAATGACTACGGACTTGTCTCTGCTTCACTTATATCCTCTCTTTACCATGCCACATGTGCGTAATTTCACCAGGTGTGTGTATGTGTGTGTGTGTGTGTGTGTGTGTGTGTGTGGAGGGGGGGGGGAGTGTGTGTGTGTGTGTGGAGGGAAATTTATTATGTGATTTAAGAGTGTGTGAAAGGCTGTCTTCTTGAAGGCTTATTCTGAAATCCAACTTCTGGTTGACCTTGGGTCTTTTTGTTTCATTCAGGCAATTCTGATATTAACAGTGCAGGTTATTACAAAATGTTCTGCATATAGTTTTGTCCCATTTACTTTGTATTCCTGTTGTAGGTTTTCACAGTGTGCAACTAGATGTTAAGGAGCTTATGATCAAAATGCTGATGAAATGTGGCAGCTGCTAAAGAAAAGAAAATTAATTGTTTGTTAAAATAATTCTAGGAAAATGTAACTACCATCCAATGCGTGCAGAATTTACATGCTTCACAGTAGCAGTATGAACTCAAGTTTTACTCTGCAGTTTTTATGGTTTCCTAATACTTACATAAAATTAAGAATATATTTAATTTTTTATTTAACCTGATCTGATTAGGACCAACAGACCCTCTCTTACATCAGAAATTTTTCACATCACAGTTTCTGTAGAAATAACAATTTTAAAATGACAAATAGTATTAAAATGATTTGAGTGTATAAGGTGGCAATGTGCACAAATAATACTGATTACGAATTAATAATTCCATTTCCAAAGAAAGCAGGAGCAGACAGATGTGAATATTACCAAAATATCAGTTTAAGAATTCCTTACAGAAGAATTGGAAAACTGACAGAAGCCAACCAAAGGGAAGATCAGTTTAGATACTGTAGAAACATAGGAACATGTGAGACAATATTGAGGCTATAACTTCTCTTAGAAGATAGGTTAAGGAAAGGTAAACATAGTTATACCAGTTATAGAATTACAGAAAGCATTTGGCAGTGCTGACTGGAATACTCACTTCGAAATTCTGAAGGCAGAAGGAGTAAAATACAGGGAGAAAAAGACTATTTACAATTTGTACAATAACCAGACAGCAGTTATAAGAGTTGAAGGGCATGAAGGCATGAAAAGAAAACTATCATTGAGAAGGGAATGAGGCAGCATTTCAGTCTGCCCCAATGTTATTCAGTCTGTACACTGAGCAAGCAGTAAAGGAAGCTAAATTGGAGTAGGAATTAGATTTCAGAAGACATTGTAATTCTGTCAGAGGCAGCAAAGAATTAGCAAGAGCTGTTGAATGGAATAGACTGTGTCTTGAAAAGAGGTGTAAGACGAATGTCAACGAAAGCAAAAGAATGATAACTGAGTGTAACTGAATTAAATCACATGATGCTGAGGGAATTAGATTAGGAAATGAGACAGTTAAAGTAGTAGATGAGTTTTGCTGTTTGGACATCAATGTAACTGCTGATGGCCAAAGTAGAAAGGATTTAAAATGTAGACTGGCAATTGGAGAAAAAGTATTTCTGAAGAAGATAAATTTATTATCACTGAATATAAATGTAAGTGTTAAGAAATCTTTTCAGAAGATGACTTTCTGGAGTGTAGCAATGTAAGAAATGGAACATGGATGATAAACAGTTAAGAAAAGAAGAGAATAGAAGCTTTTGAAATGTGTTGCTAGAGAAGAATGCTGAAGATTAGACAAATAGATCATGTAACTAATGACTCAGGTTCTGAAGAGGATTGGAGAGAAAAGGAGTGTGTGGCACAACGTAACTAGAAGAAGAGACTGGTTCATCTGGCACAGTCTGAGACATCAAGGGATCACAAGTTTAGTATTGCAGGGAAGTACGTGGGACAAGAATCGTAGAGAGAGACCAGAGACAATTAGCAGATTCAGAAGGGTGTAGGTGGCAGTAGTTATACAGAGATGAAGAGGCTTGGACAGAATAGAGTAGGATGGAGAGCCACATCAAACCAGTCTTCAGACTGAAGATCAAGCAACAGCATGATTAATAATGTTAATCCTGGCAATACTTGTACTACTGCAGCTGCTGCCACATATATTAGTAATAATAGTAATAGTAATAGAGGTAATAATAATAATGACCATAGTAACAATAGTGATAGTGACAGATATACAAAGAATTTATTGGTGTGCAAGATAGATGTTTACTGGTAAAGCAAGTTCTGAGGAAAGGAAATTTAAGGAGACTGCATCAGCTTGGAATACTGGGAAAAGAAGATCTGATTGGAAAGAAGGATGTACAAGAGTAATGAGTGCATACATGGATAACCCTTACTGTTGCTTTAGCAGATGATATGTTTTCTGATGCTGGAGATGTTATTCAGTTCTCTAACATAATCTGGGAGGTTATTCCTGAGTCATGTTCCTGTTACTGTAAAGGACATTGAGAATGTGGCTGAATGATATAGTGGTACAGAAAGGATTTTACTCTGATGGGAATGGTTGCTTCTGCCATGTTGTTCAGATAAGAGCTTTAAGGTTGAGAAGAGATATGAGGGACAGTGTTTGCTGATAACACAATAGAGAAGACACAAGGTATGGAAATCCCTGCACTTTTCTGTACACAGCTAGGGTAACTGTGCATATGATGGTGACATATGATTAAGTAGTTGTACATCACAGGTCTGTACGCAGCTAGAGTAACTGTACATATGTTGGTGATGTACGATCAAGGAGTCAAACATCACAGGTATAGCAGAAACGGGTGTTCACAACCAGTTCTAGGCACCATGAGCTTCCCTGAGAAAGGCCTTGTAGGATAACATTGATGTAATCAATAATTGGAAGTATAAGTGATTATACGAATATCTTTGCAGGCCAAGAGGGGAATTGATTAGATGAGTTTCTTTGCAGGTCATAAGGGGAAAGCTTTTTGTGTTCTTACAGGGCATAGAGAGATGCTGATGCCTTGTTGTACACTGCAGTTACATGCTCAGTACAATTAAGATTTTCATCTATTATTACTCCTAGACCCGTTTCTGAAAGAGAAAAGTTGATATTTGTCCAGTTTAGGGTTAAAGAAGGTGGGGATTTCTAATATTTGAGGCTAATGGGTACTGCTTGGATTTTGGATGGGTTGATGTTTAACACTATATCCTGTGTCCATTTCAATAGTGTACGCAAGTGAGTACTGAGATTCTTGATAGCTGCCTTCAGCATTATTAGTTTTGCCCTTACATACAACAAAATAGACTAATGTCATGCAGCTTAATTAGCTATTTATGTATTTTTTTTTACATTTGTCCAGTGTGTACAACTTAAAAGGTCCCCAGAATGTCAGAATAGGAAAATATATAATCTGCAGCTGACTGAGCCTGAGACTTAGATCTTTAGGAAATTATAATTTCAACAGTGCATGTTTGTATGGACCTAATGTCAGCAGTGACTTGTAACAAATAATGCAGAAGAAAGTGGCTTTATGATAAGAGCATATTTTAAGGCAACTGTATGCCAGCTGTGGTGAGCCCTTAACTTGTACGAATATTTGAAAATTTGAAAAGCTGAGTGATGAGAAATAAGTACCCAAACTCACACAAATGACTATAGACTTTCATACCAGTTATATTCTTGTTACTGAGGGTGAGATTCATATGGTAGGAAAATTTGTGTACATACCAGTTCATGAAATTTGTCAACTTAAAGTAATTAAATTAGCTACTTTTCTTGTATCATACAAGAATATTGTCTGTTTGATGCTTGATGTGTACTTCTCTGGATTCTTGATGTACTAAGTCTGTCCCCCAAGATAAAATAGATAAATAAAATGTACATTTAAGCAAAAACATGGTTCTTATACTGTGTGAAACGGCGACACTTGGCATTGTTCTGAGCTCACTCATTTTTCTGAGCTTACCACAACCAAATACTATGCATTCTCTGGAGGCACATAGGTCATACACTAAGATGACAAAGGTCAAAGGATACCTCCTAATATCACAATGAACTTTCTTTTGCCCGCTACAATCGCAGGTTCAAATCCTGCCTCGGCCATGGATGTGTGTGATGTCCTTAGGTTAATTAGGTTTAAGTATTTCTAAGTTCTAGGGGACTGATGACCTCAGATGTTGAGTCCCATAGTGCTCAGAGCCATTTGAACCATTTTCCTTTTGCCTGGCATAATGTAGCAACTCAACGTGGCATGAACTCAGCAAGTAGTTAGAAGTCCCCTATAGAAACACTGAGCTGCACTGCATCTACAGTCATCCATAATTTCAAACGAGTTGTCAGTGCAGGATGTTTTACACAAACTGACCTCTTAATTATGTCAATTACGTCCCATAATGATCTGTGGGATTCGTTTCGGGCAGTCTAGGTGGCTACATTATTTGCTTGAGTGTCCTGAATGTTCTTCAAGCAAATCATGAACTAACATGGCCCGGTGACATTACATCATTGTTTGTGAACTAGAAGTCCACAAAAGGTTGAGAATGATCTTCAGGTAGCTTAAGAAACCATTTCCAGTCAATGATCCATTCAGTTGAGCCAGAGGGCCCAGTCGTTTCCCTGTTCACAGCCCACACCATTATGAAACCACCACCATGTTGGACAGTGCCTCTTTGACACTTTGGGTCTATGGTTTCGTAGAGTCTGCACCACACTTGAACGCTACCATCACCTCTTACCAGCTGAAATTGGGACTTCTCTGACCAGTCCATAGTTTTCCAGTCATCTAGGGTCCAACCAATAAGGTCACAAACTCAAGAGAGGCACTGCAGGAGATGTCATGCTGTTAGCAAAGTACTAACATCTGTTTTCTGTTGCCATAGCCAATTAACTTCAAATTTCATCACACTGTCCTAACAGATATGTTGACCATAATCCCAGATTGATTTTTGCTACTAATTCACACAGTGTTACTTGTCTGTTAGTACTGACAACTCTACAAAAATGGCACTGCTCTCAGTCATTAAGTGTAGGTCATTGGCCACTGCAATGTCTGTGGTGGGAGGTACTGCCTGAAATGTGGTATTCTTGCCACATTCTTAACACTGTGAATCTCAGAATATCGAATTCCCTAATGATTTCCGAAATGGAATGTCCCTTGCATCTAGATTCAACTACTGTTCATGTTCTGAGTCTGTCAATTCCTGTCACACAGTCACAATCACGTCAGACACCTTTTCACATGAATCACCTGAGTGCAAATGACAGCCCCACCAATGCACTGCCCTTTTATATCTGGTGTTCACCATACTACCACCCTCTGTATATATGCATTTTTCTATTCTATGACTTGTGGCACCTCAGTGCAACAGTTGGGGACAATGCCTGAAAACTATGCACTTTCTTTTTGACAAAACAACATTGTTGTTACGGTCCTCAGTCCCAGTTCCCCATGATAATATGCTAATCTGACCCATGGCCACCAACATCTTTGCATAAAGACTGCAACTTACACCTATCTGAACATGCTATCTGTATCCAAGCCTTCGACTCCCTCTACAATCTTTACCCCCACTACACTTCCCTCCATTTCCAGCACCAACTTGACAGTTCATGTTGCCTCAGGATAGACAATGTCATCACCTTCAAAATACTCACCTTTAAACATAATACAATTAGTGAATCAGTTACTGAAAAGATTTCTTATATCAATCTGCAATGATCAATGATAACTCTTTTCTCATTTTTCTTGACCATCTATGTCATCAAATCATCATCCTTTAGGGGACTGAAACCAAAGCATCACCAGTAATGATGTTAGGGACAAAATCTGGATCTGCTAGGAGCTACCCTTCCAGAATACAGCATCCTTCCACTCGGTGCTCTTTTTTACTGCTACTCACAACATAAGGCAAAAATTTCGTGTCAATGCTACTTTGCTCGCATATCATCTGTAAAATTTGTTGAACCTAGGTTCAAGACAATGTAGTCTGGTCAGTCAGAACATGAGGCAAAAATCTGACATCAGTGCTTCCTGTTGCCAAGTCAGCTGTTAAATTTTCTGAACCAAGTTCCAAGACAACCCAGTTAAGTCTGGTATGTGTTCAGTGGTCCGTTGTCAGTCTTCAGATACAAGTTCATGAATTTCCTAAACATTTTCATCAGTTCAGGCAGTTACCAGATGTCCAAAATGAAGTTTGTCATCAGTTGACTTGTTGCCTTTTTTGTAGTGAGAAAAGCAGTTGTACACTGGGCTTTTACCATAGCATCATACCGTTTTCAATGTCACAACAGTTTCTGAGGCATTTTTATCAGATAGGCAGCACAATTTCACAGCCTTGTGCTGTTCAGATACACACACCAACCCAAAAAGCAAGGAGACAGCAAAACAGCTGTAGCAAAAAAATACACAATGTTTTTAATTATTTATTAGGTACATGGGACCATGTGAACCAAAGCTACTTGGACATATAATGAGTCAGAAAGTATTTTTCAGAACACTGATTAGAAATTTTATTAAAACAAAATTAAAGAAAAAATGAAACATGAAAAATACTGAAAATAGATTATACAAATGAGTAAGAAAAGCTCTCAACTATTATGAGGAACTCCTGACCAGTATAGAAACAGTGTGCCATTTGGAAACCTTTAAAAACAGATCTGAATTCTTGAGGTTCTAACAGTTCTGTCCTTAGAGTCCAGTCAACAAGAAAATTTTAAAATGATATCATCTAAGTTTTCAGATTTCTTTGTCAGAACTATCTCACATGTAAATGTATAACAGTTTGAGGTGTGAAATGGCACTGAGAACAGCAGTTCCAATTTTGATGTTGATTTATCCATAAACAACTGTAATACTCATCCTGATTATTCAAAGAATTTGCAGCTCAGCTCATTGTAAAAATATATTTTGGGATATGAATCTTTAGGAGAGCCATATTTGTAGAGCTTCAGTGAAGATATTAATTTTAAGCTGAAAAATCATCATACTTTATTGTCATGTCTAACTTTTCCAATGATTAACTTCATGTTTTAAATTTTTAGGAACTTGACAGTCACTTTTAAACAGATGTTGATTTCATAAAACATGAGATTTCATTGCTTGCCATAGTTGTAGAATTGTAAAAAAAATGACATGCATGTTACACACAGTGTTCACAGTGACCAGTCCAACAAGTAAAACTTGACTCCATCTTTCATGAAAGCTTCCAGGACTATCACATTTCAGTCCTGATGCTGAGCACCAATGTTATTTCATTCTGGAAACCAATGATATGTTTACACTGAAAGCCTCAAGTAACATCTACCAGAACAATAGTTTTCAAGACATAAAAAATTTTGAAATAAAGTAATCATATATTTTAACACTTAATTTTGGAAAGCGATTTTCTTGACCAAGTAATGCAGAATGCTGAAATGTTTGCCAGTTACCAATGAAAGAAAAACTGTAAATTTATAAACCATTAGCGTTCTTAAAAGCCAAAGATAAAAATGGATTTCCAAAATATTACAGAATATATGGAAAAGAATGAAATTGCAGATAATGCTCCCAAACAATACATCACTCCCAAAGGCTTCATTTATGAACTCTAGATTTGCAGTTTTTGAAAAATCATAGTTTAAAAACAGATAGAATTGTAGATTTCATTAATCAGAATATGTATCACAATTTACTACTGAACAGAGGTCTCTGTGATATAGATGCATTATAAGGTTTAACACTCAATTTTTATTTTTAGTTCTGCCGGAAGCCTGTCGGAAACAAACCCTGCTGAGCAGTGCACACGTTGCCACCTGGTGCTTGAGGATGTATTATCCGAGTGCATATCATTTTGCTGTCTAGTGCTTACTATGAATCTTGCATTTTCTTTTTAATGAGACAATATTGTCAACAGCAAGTCCCACAATAGAATATACGTACAGGGATCTCAGAGACACCTGAACAATGGCCTACATGAAGTTTGTAAACTGATGCTGTAGATCAGGCAGACTACCCTTTTCTGGGACGAGAATGTTCTTCATGAATTCACATTCACCACAAAACATAACACCATGCGAGATAATAGAGTTAAAGTAAGCAAAATAAGCAAGCCTCCTTGTTTCAGTGTCAGAGAAAGTGGAGATCATTCTTAGAATGAATATAGGAGCTTTAAGTTTCTGCAAAAAATCTTGAATGTGATACTTCCAGGAAAGTCTTCCACACTTTCAGTCCTAAGAGTTTAAAATTGTCAGCTTCACAGACTGTGTGATCATAATGGGACATAAAATTTCACTTTTACAAGAGTTCCATTCAAACTATTTTCATTGCATCATGTTGCAGTTATGCATTACTGTGTTCTCTGAAACCCATATGATGTTGCTGTCTACCCTTTTAGGTAGATCAGTTGCATTAAGTTCCACATATTCCACAAAAACACTTGTGACATCTGAAAAGGGAACAATTTTTGTGTCACCTGTTTGTTTAGTGGCAGATCACTGATTTATATCAAAGAAAGCAACAGGCCCAAAATGCAACTTTTTGGTACCCCCACTTCACATGGCTGCAGTCAGATTCAAAACTCTTCTCTATTTGTTGACACTGGAGGACAACTTTCTGCTTCCTATTTCCAGATATGAGGTGGACAACAGTTGAGCTTCTTCTCTAATTCCATGAAATTGTTACTTAGATAAACGTATTGTATGGTTTACACAATCAGACACTTTTGTTAAATCAAATTAAATACCTACTGTCCTCAACTTAAGATTTAGCTATGCTTGTGTCACTCATACAGAAGAAGAAACTGCATTTTTCTATGTATACTCCTTTTCCTGAAGCCAAATGAGAGTCTGATGGCAAATTATGTGTACTCTGTCGAGATGTGCCACTAGTCTCCCATATATTGCTTAATGAAAAACTTTTGGAAACACTGGTAACAAAAAAAGTGGACGGTAATTATGTACATTATCTCTTTCACACTTTTTATAAAAAGGTTTCAGCAGAGCTATAATACAGTGTTCTGAATTTCAAAACTACTTTTGAAATTTTGTTATACCTCCTAGAGTATTTACTATGTAATGATGTCTTTACACTGATCGTGATTGACAGCAATTCAAAATTAAATCAAAATAAATTTGTTAAATGTGAATAATCTGGTGTCACCTGTACTTGTTTTCAATCCTCTACCTGTTGGTAACATATGAAAATATGTGCTGGACCAGGACATGCACTTGAATTTGTCACTTATTGCAAGCAGTCACCTTACCATTATTTTATTTTATTTATTTATATCCCATAAATCCAATACTGCGAGGCATTCGCATGGATGTAGGACGTGTCAGAATTATTACAAATAATACAAAAGGAATACATTAAAGTACTTCTTGCGAGAGGATATCTGGTATAAGACAAAATACATATTAATAGGTATAGAAAAAACTACATTAAAAAATATGGTAGATCTTAATAGCCAAATGAAATACACAGTAATGTTAACAGTGATTTTGAGTATCATAACGCACAATAGCACATCAAATTAGTAAATGACAAAAATCAATTACAGTTAACTCTACTGAAATATTCTTCTACCGAATAGAAGGAATTATCTAATAAATACTGTTTGAGCTGTTGTTTAAATTTGGGAAGCTCGTAGATAAGTAATTTCAGTGATGGTGGGAGAGCATTGATCACCTTGCAGCCCATATAATGGACTCCTTTTTGTACAATAGTAAGGTTTTTTTATTCATAATGGAGGTCCATCTTCCTCCTGGTATTGTGGGTATGGTATGAATCATTGGTTTTGTATGACTGTCCGTTTGTTCAATGTGTATACCCAGAAACTTGGTTGACTCAACTTGTAGCAACTCACTACCATTCAATGTAATACTTAACTGATCCTCAACTTTTTTGATTACTTGGAAATGCACAAACTGGGTCTTATCAACATTTAGTGATAACCCATTATTTACAAAGCAATTACAGACTTCACTAAAGACAATAATAGCTGATTCCTCAAGAGTGAGGTTTTGAGTTTTGTTGATGAGGATAGAAAAACTTAATCCCTTGAAAATTAAAGTTCTCCGGTATTTCGATATGTCAGCTCTTTTGAGTGAAGAATTACGTTTGGTATAAATGGCCATTCATTCCTTCTACATTGAACTCCTGTATTGGAAATCACATGAAGATGTACTCCTGCTTATTATTTCTGTGCTACATAAACAATGGTCTGAGATATAAATATTGTCAATGTCAAGATCTATTAGCTTTTCATCTACTTTACTTTTAATTCTCAAATATTTTGATGAAATAAGCTTACTATATCCTCTCCTCTGCATTCTCCATTTATTAAACAAACTTTGGATATTAAAGTAACCTTCCTCAAGCAGGGATCTACTGGACTTCATCGTAAAAGATTTCTAGTTCTTCTAGATGTTATCACTGGAATCTGGCCTTGTGTGAGCCCATATTAACCTATTATAGTCACTTATACACAACACCAAGCACTCCTTTTCAGTCCTATTCAGATGTAACCTGTATCTGGTATAGCCTGACCTCTCTCTACAGACAGAAAACATTTCTGGGGTAATGCCACAGACAGTACTGAAGTTGTGTGAAACACTATTAGTGAGAGAACCGCATACACTTCACATTCTGCCCAGCCAAACACTGTTCCTAGACCATTTGAGTACACTCTCGTAAACTGCAAATACTAACTAGCTAGCCTAGAAATGCATTTCTGCCATCCCAACCACAGATGCTTTTCCTACTTCACCATATTATATCAGCTTCAGATATCTTAATATGTCTTCAGGGAGTATCATTCCATCCCTGTAGTTTGATCTCTAGAGGCTCTCTTGAAGAAAGTTAGCAAGATAGAATAATGGGTGAAGTATTGAACTTGTATTCAGAAGGAATGGGTTTCAAATCTTCTTTCACTGAATCTGACTTAGATTTTTGGTGTCTTCCGTAAAAAGTTGGTGCCAATGCAAGGTACTTCCTTAAAATAAGCCAACAGACATTTTCCTTTCCCATTGTGTTCCATTCCAAACCCATATTTAGTCTCAAATGACCTTGTGGGATAATAAGTTCAAACATTCCCATTTCTTGCTGATGCATCTGTAGTGGCAACTTCTGCCACCAAATATATCAGGATGACCAAATGTAGCGGGAAGAGGTAGAAGGCACCATATTATGACTCTTCCAAGCTTTCCAAGTGATTTATTGTTTCCAGCTACAGTGCTTTGTTCCCCTCAGTCTGTGTCACTGGGTCCCGCAATCCTGAGGACCCACTTCACCATCTGCGAAACGGCTTGGTGTGGAATGGCTGCCTCAGCAACCCATGCATGCTCTGCTGTGTGCTGGCCTTGTACACCAGTGGAGTTGTGTCCTCATCAGGAAGCCAGCATTTGACTTGGCGGTCTGCGTCCCTGCTGACTCAGCACTGCTCGGTCTGAGTCGCAGGCGGCCACCTGCGTGATTCTCACCAGCATGGCTGAGATTGTGGCGACAACAAGTGCCCGCGATCTGCATCTGAATCTGCAGCCCTCACCTCGGGATGCCTCCGGTGTGTGTTGGAAGCCAAAACAACTGCCCCCTGGTAGCGAGCCATGGAGTGGCTCGCCCCTGGCTGGCTACAGACCCCACGTCGGCCTCAGAGGCCTGCTGTGGACTGGAGTGCTGGCGCCCCATCTGCTGCTCTGTGTAGCAGCTGTTGGTGTGACATACCCCACCAGCCAGGAGAGCTGCTATGCTTGAATGAATCTCGTTAGAAACCCTCACCTATACACAGCTGTTTTGCCATATGCGCCGCTTTGTGTCACGTGCTAGGTTGGCCAGTGGGACCTTCTGCCTGTGATTTGTGATGTGAAAAACCGCTATATATACTCTTTCAGCAATGTGACATCGCTGTGACCTCTATTCTATTTCTTAACTGTTGGTATGCGTAACTCATGTAATCCGGCCCGCACCTGGCTGTAACTTGTGCTCAGAATATTGCACAAAACTAACTTTCCTTATCGTAAATGGTGGTTCCACTACACATCTGTCAAACCATGTTAAGATGTAGTGTACTACCAATCAAATTATACAAAAGGAAGATACTACCAATCAAATTATACAAAAGGAAACAAACATGTAAGTTTTCATAGTGAAATCAACATACAGGGAAAAGGTTACTGGCCACTCTAAAATCAACACTCAAGTATTAATGATATAAATTGTATTATAAGCAGAGGAGTCATTTAAACCATAGACAGGACAATCAAATATACATTAATCAAATGAAAAGTCAAATATACATTAAGGGGAAAATCCACAAAGGATTCTTTATCAAGGGACATACAGAATGAGAAGGACGTAGGAAATACAGCTGTTTATGCAATGAAAAGTAAAAATATCAGTTGTATTCATTCCTGTGACAAGTCAATTGATGCTGCCATTATTATGTTTTTAACGTCTCCAATTTTTAAATGCTGCTAGCAGCTTGTTAAATTTCACCTCATGGTTCTCTGCTTTGTCTACTCTAATATGGGATCCCAAATCATTTAATTCCTATGTACCATTATTCTGTTTCATCAAATCTTTTTGTCTCCATTTAATGGATGAATAAATTCCTCTATTGAAAGTGTAGCACGTCTTCACTCACTATTGTTACTGAGTAATGGTTTCATGCTGAAGAGACTTTTCCTTGTAGAAACTTGGAGATAGAAGCAGTTTGGTAGTTATGCTTAGCATTAATTATATTCAGAGCAACTATACTGCTTTGTCCCAGAAGCTCTTTTGTTGATTATCAAGTTTGATGTAATAATTTGTGGATATATTTGTTCAGAAAAATCGAGTTCCTTAGGAAAATTGCGTACGTACATATTGTGTATTGTCAATAAGAGCATTTGTATGTTCCCAGTGAATGACACCTGTTAATGGTTTAATGATGGATTCCATACATGGCCCCCTTCTGGTTATGGTTGTATTAACAAAAATTGACATTATGAAACCCACTTTACAAACCACTTTGCTTACAGAAATTTTTTTTCTAAATCAGGATAGTTAATTATTATTTAAATTTTATATTACAAGTTTTGGCCCATTATTGCAATTCACAGATCTGTTACAATTGTCCACAAAAAGCGTTTTGTCCAAAGCTAAGGAAAATACAAGGCCACAAATGTGAAAACAGAGCTTTTTAAACAGAATGTTCTGCACTGTATTCTTCATGTCTTCACACCTACATTTCAACATAGTCACTCTGGAAATGAACAAATAACTCCCAAGAAGAGACCAGTTTGTTGATAGTGTCACTGTAGAATGTTTGACTTTGTTGATAGAGCCACAGTCTCACCTCTGTTTGCACTGCTCCATGGCTGTCAAGGTGTTCTTTAAGTTTTGGAAATAAATGTAAATCAGATGGGGCTATATTGGGACTTTATGGAGGATGACTGATGACAGTGAACCCAAAGCATTGAGCTGTTGCAGACTTCACAGGGTTTGTGTGTGTAGCACTGGCATGCTGAAGGACAGGGTGCTCCATGCCTGGAAAAGCTCTTCAAATTCAGGTTTTCATGCATTGACATAGGTACATTATACACCGCCAGATTACATGCTACAGATCAGAGATGCCTAATGGCAGGTGGATGCAACTTGCATCTACAAAGTAAGAACTCTGACTAAATAATATGCATGACATGTAATACCTCTGCTGATATTGAGACAAAATAAATGATGAGGCATTACTTTTCAGCATGGTCTCATAGTTCTGTGCACATAAATGAACATTAAGATAATGTACACAGTTTTACCAAAGCTCTCCAGAATGTACTTATCTTTTAACATCTACCTTACTCCTCAACATCCATTACCTTTTGTTGCTCAACTTCTTCTTCTTCCTCCTGATCTCTCTTATTTTCAAAGCTCACTTGTGATTTACTTTCTCACTCAAAGGCTTGTTTATTGTCTTTTGTTCTACTTCTGTTGATTTACATTTGATACTTCTTTACACAAATCTTATGTTCCGATCAGCAATTTTGGAAAAGTCAATAATTTTCATAAATGTATCTCAGATTTGGTTATCAGTTGTTAAATTCTATCATTATTCAATCGTGAATATCATATGCCTTAAGGGATCAGTGGCTCTAAATGACAGTGATCATAATCCATGATTTATAGATTATAGACTAGGTGGTTTTCTGTGTTCAAGAGATGTTGTTTCATCATCTGGTAATCAGCAGCTTTTCATCATGTGAATGTAGTTTGAACCTATGCTTCTGTAGTGTAACATCTCAGTTTTGTTTTAACACCTCCAGCATAGAAAATACATTTTCCTTATGATACACTCCTGGAAATTGAAATAAGAACACCGTGAATTCATTGTCCCAGGAAGGGGAAACTTTATTGACACATTCCTGGAGTCAGACACATCACATGATCACACTGACAGAACCACAGGCACATAGACACAGGCAACAGAGCATGCACAATGTCGGCACTAGTACAGTGCATATCCACCTTTCGCAGCAATGCAGGCTGCTATTCTCCCATGGAGACGATCGTAGAGATGCTGGATGTAGTCCTGTGGAACGGCTTGCCATGCCATTTCCACCTGGCGCCTCAGTTGGACCAGCGTTCGTGCTGGACGTGCAGACCGCGTGAGACGACGCTTCATCCAGTCCCAAACATGCTCAATGGGGGACAGATCCGGAGATCTTGCTGGCCGGGGTAGTTGACTTACACCTTCTAGAGCGCGTTGGGTGGCACGGGATACATGCGGACGTGCATTGTCCTGTTGGAACAGCAAGTTCCCTTGCCGGTCTAGGAATGGTAGAACGATGGGTTCGATGACGGTTTGGATGTACCGCGCACTATTCAGTGTCCCCTCGACGATCACCAGTGGTGTACGGCCAGTGTAGGAGATCGCTCCCCACACCATGATGCCGGGTGTTGGCCCTGTGTGCCTCGGTCGTATGCAGTCCTGATTGTGGCGCTCACCTGCACGGCGCCAAACACGCATACGACCATCATTGGCACCAAGGCAGAAGCGACTCTCATCGCTGAAGACAACACGTCTCCATTCGTCCCTCCATTCACGCCTGTCGCGACACCACTGGAGGCGGGCTGCACGATGTTGGGGCGTGAGCGGAAGACGGCCTAACGGTGTGCGGGACCGTAGCCCAGCTTCATGGAGACGGTTGCGAATGGTCCTCGCCGATACCCCAGGAGCAACAGTGTCCCTAATTTGCTGGGAAGTGGCGGTGCGGTCCCCTACGGCACTGCGTAGGATCCTACGGTCTTGGCGTGCATCTGTGCGTCGCTGCGGTCCGGTCCCAGGTCGACGGGCACATGCACCTTCCGCCGACCACTGGTGACAACATCGATGTACTGTGGAGACCTCACGCCCCACGTGTTAAGCAATTCGGCGGTACGTCCACCCGGCCTCCTGCATGCCCACTATACGCCCTCGCTCAAAGTCCGTCAACTGCACATACGGTTCACGTCCACGCTGTCGCGGCATGTTACCAGTGTTAAAGACCGCGATGGAGCTCCGTATGCCACGGCAAACTGGCTGACACTGACGGCGGCGGTGCACAAATGCTGCACAGCTAGCGCCATTCGACGGCCAACACCGCGGTTCCTGGTGTGTCCGCTGTGCCGTGCGTGTGATCATTGCTTGTACAGCCCTCTCGCAGTGTCCGGAGCAAGTATGGTGGGTCTGACACACCGGTGTCAATGTGTTCTTTTTTCCATTTCCAGGAGTGTATATTTTAAGTACGTTGTTTTCTGCAGTTTTTAGCAAGCCAGCAATTTGCATTTTTACTGTCTCTTTGTTCAGTTGTCTTCCTATTTGTGGGGGTTAAGATAATAAACAGATTATTTATGGTTGATTCATTAGTCAAAAAAGTTAGAAACCTTTTCAGAAAGCTCCAATTTATTCTTTTGGCCGCAAATGTTTGAAAGCATAGTTTAATGAAATATTGCCATGGCATATGAAATATTAGCCAGAGTCATATTAGTCTGTACTGAGTGCTTGTTGGAAATTAATATTGGCAGTGCTCAAAACTAACTAAAGAACAAGGTACAAAATTCTCTTCCATCATTTAAAAATACCTGCTGACCTTTCAGAAATTTATGTTTTCAGACCTGTCTTAAGACTATGACTTGTCAGAAGGATGATGAAATTACCTACAGTATGTGGAAGGTCCCTGAGATTATGATAGCAAGAGAAAGCATTGATAAAAGCTTACAGTCACTAAATGTAGAGTAAGCAGTTGTTTACTTAACCTTCAGTAGTTTGAAATCTTAGTTTCTCAATCCATATAATTGTATGTATTCAAGATTTTGCTTTGCACAAATATTTTATACTTTCCCAGGTTGCTGTAATTGCAAATAATAATAATAATGAAAGAGATTCTTAAAAAGACCTTGACCAACATACTTCAGTTATTTTCTAACTGATTACAAATAGTGACAACTCAGAGATCCTTCAAAGGAACCTACATGTGCAAAAACTCTGCTAACAAGAGTATAATGTACTTAAACTGTAGAATCATGTGTCACTTCAACTTTGTGTGGGGACTCAAGCTCCATGGACTTCCGTCCCCAAGAATATCACTGCAAAAAACAGTATCTCTGGATTTTGGGCAGTGTGTTCTGAGATGCCAAGTGCTTAAGTTTTATCTGTCTGTATCATGTGTATAGATAAATATAGTGTATGTGAATCAGTAATGTTGACAGTAATTACACATCATGAACATCATGTTTATTTTCACAAATCCCACATGTGTTAACCCTTCCATGGGCCATGAGAGATATACTTCCCACTTAATGTATTTCTTTACAGTGTTTAAGGGGATATGTATTACCACTTCTATACATTCCTGGCATCATGTGGCAGTCTGCTGCACCAGCTGTAGTTCCTGTTTGTTGTGAAATATAGCCTTCAGGACTGTGGGAAGTATATGTATCACCAAACAACAGTATTGTAATGGTTCATGGGAAGTATGGTTACCACCAAAGTAATTTCTGGGAGGAGGGCTTAGGAAGCATACTTAAGCATACTTACCACCAACTTAGTGGTATCACGAAGCTTTTGGGAATGCATCTTACCACATCTGTGTATGCCTAATATCTTGTGGTACCGTAGTAAACTGTCCCAGGTGTATGAAAATTGCTACAAGAATCAGTTTCTGTTTGTCATGGGATCACTGCTGTTGTCAGCACACTTTGGTTCACTTCTGCAATATAAATTATTGGACATCAGCTCATACCTTTATTGCATTATAAGGTTTCACATTGAGGTAAGTAAACTTTAATATTGATTCTTTAAATTAAATAAAAGAAAACATAAAATAAAAATAGAAAACACTGTCATTATATTTCTAAGTATAAGGGAAATACATAACAGCTTACAAAAGGGAAGGGGAAATCTGTTTACTATCATAGTTTTAATACCCCACAAAAGTGCTGTGGTGATATACACTACTGGCCATTAAAATTGCTACACCAAGAAGATGATGTGCTACAGAGACGAAATTTAACTGACAGGAAGAAGATGCTGTGATATGCAAATGATAAGCTTTCCAGAACATTGGCGCCGGTGGTGACACCTACAACGTGCTGACATGAGGAAAGTTTCCAACCAATTTCTAATACACAAACAGCAGTTGACCGGTGTTGCCTGGTGAAATGTTGTTGTGATGCCTCGTGTAAAGAGGAGACATTTCGTACTATCACACTACTGACTTTGATAAAGGTCGGATTGTAGACTATCACGATTGTGGTTTATGTAGCCTATCACGATTGCGGTTCATTGTATTGCAACATTGCTGCTCGCGTTGGTCAAGATCCAATGACTGTTAGCAGAATATGGAATTGGTGGGTTCAGGAGGGTAATATGGAAGACCGTGCTAGATTTCAACAGCCTCGTATCACTAGCAGTCAAGATGACAGGCATCTTATCCGCATGGTTGTAACGGTTCATGCAGCCACGTCTCGATCCCTGAGTCAACAGACGGGGACATCTGCAAGACAACAACCACCTGCACAAACACTTTGACAACATTTCCAGCAGCATGGACTATCAGCTTGGAGGATATGCCTGCGGTTACCCTTGACACTGCATCACAGACAGGAGTGCTTGTGATGGAGTACTCAATGACAAACCTGGGTGCACGAATGTCAAAACGTCATTTTCTCGGATGAATTCAGGTTCTGCTTACAGCATCATGATGGTCGCATATGTGTTTGGTGCCATCGCGGTGAACCCACAGTGGAAGTGTGTATTCGTCATCGCCATACTGGCGTATCACCTGCCACCGTTGGATAAGCAGCTGCCAGCAGAAAGTCATATACTCCTAGCTCACTTATTTGTTTAATTCTTAATTTCTTTGCGTGTTTTTGGTACTTGCATTGTTTAATTAATAAATTTCAGGCATATTATAGTATTTGAGAGTTGTAGCATTGCGTTTTACTACTTGAATAGTGTAAAATTACGTAGTCTCCTTCCGCCCCCGAGCAGTGCATCAGCAGTGCGCAAGTAGCAGCATTACTGCATTTACTAGGCAATCTTGTATTTTAATAACTGTTTAAATTTTGTGTCGATTTGTTTGTGCTCTCTGTAGATTAGTTCAGACGTTTTTTGCACAACAGTTTTTAGCATGGATAGGGACTGCAACTGCTGTGTTCGGATGCAGGCTGAGTTGGCATCCCTTCGCTCCCAGGTTCAGGCAGTGTTGGCTTCAGTCACACAGCTTGAGGCTGTTGCCAATGGGTGTCACTGTGGGGGTTTGGATGGGGTTTGTCGGGGACAGGCAGCTCGTCCCATGCATCCCCCGATCGGACTACATCTGTGGCTGCCCGGGATACTGCCCACATTGAGGCTGATCCCTCACCTGTGGTAGAGTGGGAGGTTGCCTCAAGGTGTGGCAGGGGGCGAAAGACATTCCGGAGGGCTGAACGAAGGACTCTCCAGTTTGTCTGACAAACCGGTTTCAGGCTCTGTCTCAGGCTGATACTGATCTTCGGCTGGACATGGCTGCTTGTCCTGTTCCAGAGGTTGCCCCTCAGTCTGCAAGATCCGGGAGGTCGCAGAGGGTGGGCTTACTGGTAGTTGGGAGCTCCAACATCAGGCGCGTAATGGGGCACCTTAGGGATATGGCAGCAAGAGAGGGGAAGAAAACCAATGTGCACTCCGTGTGCTTACTGGGGGGAGTCATTCCAGATGTGGAAAGGGTCCTTCCGGATGCCACGAAGGGTATAAGGTGCACCCATCTACAGATGGTCGCTCATGTCGGCACCAATGATGTGTGTTGCTATGGATCGGAGGAAATCCTCTCTGGCTTCCGGCAGCTATCTGATTTGGTGAAGACTGCCAGTCTCGCTAGCAGGATGAAAGCAGAGCTCACCACCTGCAGCATCGTCAACAGGACTGACTACAGACCTTTGATACAGAGCCAAGTGGAGGGTCTGAATCAGAGGCTGAGACGGTTCTGCGATCATGTGGGCTGCAGATTCCTCGACTTGCACCATAGGAAGGTTTCGGGTTCCTGGATATGTCAGGAGTCCACTACATGGAACAAATGGCTACACGGGTAGCAGTGGCTGTGTGGCATGGACTGGGCAGTTTTTTTAGGTTAGATGGCCTCGGGCAAGTACAGAAAGGGCAACAGCCTCAACGGGTGCGAGGCAAAGTCAGGACATGCGGGGACCAAGCAGCAATCGGTATTGTAATTGTAAACTGTCGAAACTGCATTGGTAAAGTACCGGAGCTTCAAGCGCTGATAGAAAGCACCGAAGCTGAAATCGTTATAGGTACAGAAAGCTGGCTGAAGCCAGAGATAAATTCTGCCGAAATTTTTACAAAGGCACAGACGGTGTTTAGAAAGGATAGATTGCATGCAACCGGTGGTGGCATGTTTGTTGCTGTTAGTAGTAGTTTATCCTGTAGTGAAGTAGAAGTGGATAGTTCCTGTGAATTATTATAGGTGGAGGTTACACTCAACAACTGAGCTAGGTTAATAATTGGCTCCTTTTACCGACCATCCGACTCAGCAGCATTAGTGCAGAACAACTGAGAGAAAATTTGGAATACATTTCACATAAATTTTCTCAGCATGTTATAGTCTTAGGTGGAGATTTAAATTTACCAGATATAGACTGGGACACTCAGATGTTTAGGACGGGTGGTAGCGACAGAGCATCGAGTGACATTATACTGAGTGCACTATCCGAAAATTACCTCAAGCAATTAAACAGAGAACCGACTCGAGGAGATAACATCTTGGACCTACTGATAACAAACAGACCCGAACTTTTCGACTCTGTATGTGCAGAACAGGGAATCAGTGATCATAAGGCCATTGCAGCATCCCTGAATATGGAAGTTAATAGGAATATAAAAAAAGGGAGGAAGGTTTATCTGTTTAGCAAGAGTAATAGAAGGCAGATTTCAGACTACCTAACAGATCAAAACAAAAATTTCTGTTCCAACACTGACAATGTTAAGTGTTTATGGAAAAAGTTCAAGGCAATCGTAAAATGCATTTTAGATAGGTACGTGCCAAGTAAAACTGTGAGGGATGGGAAAAACCCACCGTGGTTCAACAGCAAAGTTAGGAAACTACTGCGAAAGCAAAGAGAGCTTAACTCCAAGTTTAAAACACAGCCAAAACCTCTCAGACAAACAGAAGCTAAACAATGTCAAAGTTAGCATAAGGAGGGCTATGCGTGAAGCGTTCAGTGAATTCGAAAGTAAAATTCTATGTACCAACTTGGCAGAAAATCCTGGGAAGTTCTGGTCTTACGTTAAATCAGTAAGTGGCTCGAAACAGCATATCCAGACACTCCGGGATGACGATGGCATTGAAACAGAGGATGACACGCGTAAAGCTGAAATACTAAACACCTTTTTCCAAAGCTGTTTCACAGAGGAAGACCACATTGCAGTTCCTTCTCTAAATCCTCGCACAAACGAAAAAATGGGTGACCTCAAAATAAGTGTCCAAGGAATAGAAAAGCAACTGGAATCACTCAACAGAGGAAAGTCCACTGGACCTGACGGGATACCAATTCGATTCTACACAGAGTGCGCAAAATAACTTGCCCCCCTTCTAACAGCCGTGTACCGCAAGTCTCTAGAGGAACGGAAGGTTCCAAATGATTGGAAAAGAGCACAGGTAGTCCCAGTCTTCAAGAAGGGTCGTTGAGCAGATCCACAAAACTATACACCTATATCTCTGATGTCGATCTGTTGTAGAATTTTAGAACATGTTTTTTGCTCAAGTATCATGTCGTTTTTGGAAACCCAGAATCTACTCTGTAGGAATCAACATGGATTCCGGAAACAGCGATCGTGTGAGACCCAACTCACTTTATTTGTTCATGAGACCCAGAAAATATTAGATAGAGGCTCCCAGGAGATGCTATTTTCCTTGACTTCTGGAAGGCGTTCGATATAGTTCCGCACTGTCGCCTGATAAACAAAGTAAGAGCCTACGGAATATTAGACCAGCTGTGTGGCTGGATTGAAGAGTTTTTAGCAAACAGAACACAGCATGTTCCTATCAATGGAGAGACGTCACAGACGTTAAGGTAACCTCTGGCGTGCCACAGGGGAGTGTGCAGGAAGATCTGCAGCGGATAGGCACTTGGTGCAGGGAGTGGCAACTGACCCTTAACATAGACAAATGTAATGTATTGCGAATACATAGAAAGAAGGATCCTTTATTGTATGATTATATGATAGCGGAACAAACACTGGTAGCAGTTATTTCTGTAAAATATCTGGGAGTATGCGTGTGGAATGATTTGAAATGGAATGAACATATAAAATTAATTGTTGGTAAGGCGGGCACCAGGTTGAGATTCATTGGCAGAGTCCTTAAAAAATGTAGTCCATCAACAAAGGAGGTGGCTTACAAAACACTTGTTTGACCTATACTTGAATATTGCTCATCAGTGTGGGATCCGTACCAGATCGGGTTGACGGAGGAGATAGAGAAGATCCAAAGAAGAGCAGTGCGTTTCGTCACAGGGTTATTTGGTAACCGTGATATCGTTACGCAGATGTTTAGCAAACTCAAGTGGCAGACTCTGCAAGAGAGGTGCTCTGCATCACGGTGGAGCTTGCTTGCCAGGTTTCGAGAGGGTGCGTTTCTGGATGAGGTATCGAATATATTGCTTCCCCCTACTTATACCTCCCGAGGAGATCATGAATGTAGAATTAGAGAGACTCGAGCGCACACGGAGGCTTTCAGACAGTCGTTCTTCCCACAAACCATACGCGACTGGAACAGAAAAGGGAGGTAATGACAGTGGCACGTAAAGTGCTCTCTGCCACATACAGTTGGGTGGCTTGCGGAGTATAAATGTAGATGTAGATGTAAATGTAGATGTTTGCGTTGACGGCACTTTGAACAGTGGATGTTACATTTCAGATGAGTTACGACCCGAGGCTCTACCCTTCATTCGATCCCTGCGAAAACCTAGATTTCAGCAGGATAATGCATGACTGCATGTTGCAGGTCCTGTACGGGCCTTTATGGACACAAAAAATGTTCAACTACTGCCCTGGCCAGCACATTCTCCAGATCTCTCACCAATTGAAAATGTCTGGTCAATGGTGGCTAAGCAACTGGTTCGTCACAATACGCCAGTCACTACTCTTGATGAAATGTTGTATTGTGTTGAAGTTGCATGGGCAGCTGTGCCTTTACATGCCATCCAAGCCCTATTTGACTCAATGCCCAGGCATATCAAGGCCGTTATTATGCCCAGAGGTGGTTGTTCTGGGTACTGATTTCTCAGGATCTATGCACCCAAATTGTGTGAAAATGTAATCACATGTCAGTTCTAGTATAATATATTTGTCCAATGAATACCCATTTATCATCTGCATTTATTCTTGGTGTAGCAATTTTAATGGCCAGTAGTGTATGTACCACCATAGTTTTTGGTCCTAAACTATAAAAATAAAATTATGAAAAAGTAAACATGATCAGTTGATCACAATTCTAACATAATAGCAAAAATATTTTCTTCACTGAGTTTCTACAAAAAATACACCCAACAAAGGTTCAACACACATCTGAAATGAAAAGCACAGTTTTGCACAAAATGTGGTGAGCATGTCCGAAAACTGTCAGTGAAGGACGACAAAGGCATAATTATTACAGTGCTTTTACAAGAGGTACGTACTTTAAAATATAAATATTACCAAAACAAACTACAACAGTGAATCACACAGTGATAAGATAAAAAATGTGAAAGTCTTTCAGTTTCACATCTCAACAGAATCCAAGTGCACAGTGACAAAAAAGTGTTAGATAACCAATGTCAACAAACTTCAAAATAGCACTGGACCCCAATAGCAAATAATGTAAGTAAAACGTTAGTGTTATCAGACAGCCATGGGTGTGGACTTGCTGAAATTGTCAATCAGGCAACACATCTGAAAGCAACCAGTGCTGTGAAAGCAAGAGCCCCATTGTCAGAAGTGGAGAAGCCAGTAAAATCTACTAACTTCGCCAGTTTAAACCAAAATGAATTTGTTGTCTTAATAGGGGTGTCAAATGACATGTAGAAAATGGCCACACAATATTTAAAAAGGTACCTGAGCCAGCTCACACACCAGTGTTGTTTTCTTCAATGTACTGCACAGATATAACTTACCACAATGGTCATGTGTAAACAAAGAAAATGCAGTGGCTAATAAATTTTGCTCTGTTATTTGCAGTCATTTCAGAAATGTCCAGATTACTGACATCAGCTGTACTGTTTGCAGGTTTCACACTCCTTGCAGCTTGTATCTTCACAGTATGGGTGAGCAACTAATAGACAAATAAATTGCCAATGTTGTTACAACAATAGTAAAAGCAGATATACCAATGACAGTACTGGCAGCAACAACATCACGAACATCACAATCAACTGCATCAGCAAGAGAATTATCATTGGATGCAAATGAGGAACACCATGTCAAGAATCCTACAGGTGATACAGAGGCAGATCATCTTGCAGCTGTGCCTCTGTTAGCAGTGGAGCCTCCATCATTACAATCAGCAGTGTTAGCACAAGCAGGTGAATCAACAACAATGTAAACAGCAGCTGTAGCTACAGAGTCTTCACTACATGCACATCTGCAAGTAGCAGTAGAGTCGTCATCACCGATGGCAGCATCATCAACAGCAGTAGCAGCAACAACACCATCATCATCACCAGCAACAGCATCATCAGCAACAGCAGACCCATCATCAGCACTGGCAGCAACATCATCAGCAAGAGTGGCAGCAACAATAACAAAATTTCCAAAGGGATTGATTGAGAACAATGGCGCCGAGTGAGGATCGTGAGTGTGTAAAGTCTGGAAAAAGTGTAAAAATAGCGAGGAAAAGTGTTTATTGTGCAATATAGTCAGTGTGTATTGTGAAAACTTGTGCATGCCATGTTACATAATAAAAAAGTCACAGAAAAAAAACTGTGGAACCACAAGGAGTAATAAGGAGCATCTACATCGTCTTTCGGGGAAACAAGTGTAACATTAGGTTCGGATCCCTGCCACTGCAAAAAAATGTGCAGTTAAAGGTGTAATGTGCATGATATGTAAAACTGTGTTTCATTATTCATGTGTTAACGCAAATCCTAAGCATAAGATATGTTTCTGCACAAAATGTAGCAGAGATGAACCAGTGCAAAAACTTAATAAGATGGATTACACATACAATATCATTGCAGTGTTGGTGGAAGAGATACGAGTTTTACAACATGAGTGCAACAAATCCCCACAGCTGAACACAACGGATGTAAATAAATCACTCAGTGAACTTCACTCAGGAATCATAAACTATAGTAGCAAAAATACAAGACATAAAGTGTGTAAAAAGTACCAGAGTGTAAAAAGTACCAGAGAGTAGGCAGTAAAGGCGTATGCAAAACAAAGTTCCGTTCTCGGTGTGCAAAAGTTGATCCATCGCCGAAAACACACGAAAAATCATCATCAGAATGGAAATATGATACCAATGTTTACAGGGTCAGACTGAACCCACATATTCAACTACAAAACAGGTACGAAGTGCTAAGCGAAATAAGTGATGATAGTGCTTCAGAAAATATTTTTGAAAATAGGCAGGTACATTTTTCAGCCATTGCTGCTCCCCTGAATAGGCCTACATGCAATCCATATCAACATATTCCTAAGTCACAGCAAAAAATACATAATCACATGGGAAAACTGCACATTTTAGCTGATAGCCACAGATGCGGAAAAGCCCCTCTTGTTAATGAGGCATCAGTTGTGAAATCCACAAGTTATGTCAAGCCTGGGGCTTTCATTTCAGAGGTAATTAAGAATGTTTACACTTATGAAATTATCAAGTTGACTTCAAAAGACTTTGTAGCTTTGTTTGGTGGCTCTAACAATGTATATAAATATGAAACCCCTACAGCCTGCTCAGAATTGAAAAAGCATCTGGCTCATTTGTCACTTACAAATATTCTCTTTGGCAACATTCCACATCGCTATGATCTGCCACCATGGTTTTGTGTGAACAAAGAGATTAGAACTGCTAATGAGAGTTTTTCCAGTACATGCAGTCAAATCGAAAATGTTTGTGTTGTTGATATTAGTGGCATTGGTTGGAGATTCCACACTTCTCATGTACTTCATTTGAATGGCCTAGGGAAGAAAATTGTAGCACAAAAAGTATTGGCTGAAATAAAAAGGCACCAGCAAACATCTGCAGCACCATCACCAACAGTAACCATAACATCAGAAAAATCAATAAAAGCAGGTTCATCACAAGTAGCAACAACAACAGAAGCAACAGCATCATCAAAATCATGAGCAGTAGCAGCAGTAAAATTATCAGAAATGGTCAAACCACCATCAGTAACAGCAACAAAACCATCAGCAGAAGCAACAGCAAAACCAACAGATACTACAACAACAGATCCACCATCAACAGAAAAGAAACAACTTGAAAGAAACAAAGACACCAACCGGATGAAGTATCCTGTCAGCACCACCACCACAACCACTACACCACCACCTCCAGCTGCAGAAACAGCAGCAGCAACAGAACCAACAACAATAACTGTAGCAACAGAACCAACAATAACAGAAGCAGTAGCAACTAAACCAACAACAGCAGCAACAAAACTATCAACAGTTGCAGCAACACAACACTGCTTAAGAAGGAGCCAAAGACAAGGTACATCTACATCATTAAATAAGGATTTTTTATGGCCTCAGACAAAGAAAAGGAAAAGATCGTGACAAACCAGCAAGAAAATTTGTAGATAAGTCACAATTACTATGGAAAAAGCAGCACATTACCATGTAATGACAAAAGAAAAAATACTTGCAAACTAGTCAGGATAAAGTGTCAGAATATTCAGTGCCTCAAAAGCAAAGTGCTATACCTAGAAGTAGCTTTAAGCAATCTTGCTGCTGCCTCTTGTATTTATTTATCTGAACGCTGGTGTAAGGCTAGTGAATTAAGTCTCATAAATATAAGCAACTTTAATTTAGCAGCACATTATCACCAAAGTGTTTTTAAAAATGGTGGGGTATGCATTTACTCTAGAGTATGACTACAGTTCAAAGTGAAAACAGAATTGGACCATCTAAATACAGAAAAACATTTTGAATCATGTGCCATAGAAACTTCCTGGCAGATTAAAACTGTGTGCCGGACCGAGACTCGAACTCAGGACCTTTGCCTTTTGTGTGCAAGTGCTCTACCAACTGAGCTACCCAAGCACGACTCACGCCCCGTCATCACAGCTTTACTGTGTGTGTGTGTGTGTGTGTGTGTGTGTGTGTGTGTGTGTGTGTGTGTGTGTGTGTCAAAAATATATATATATATATATATATATATATATATATATATATATATATATATATTTTTTTTTTTTTTTTTTTTTTTTGTGGAGTGAGCAGGGGGGAGAGATGGAAATGTGGAATTGCAATATCATTGTGATAAATTGTAATCTGTAACAACGTACTTGGTTTCTGTCTAAATATGAAAGTGGGACATGAAACTAAGATTACCTATGCTAAGTATGTGGGCCACTGATGATCTGAATTACATGTAATCACTGTTCTCTAGATTGAGAAAAACCTAACTGTTGTGTGAGTCTGTATAAAATTCTTATCCTTCCCACTTGTCCCTCCTTCGGGGAGTTCTTATCCTTCTCACTTGTCCCTCCTTTAGGAAGGAACCTACAAATTCTATGACCTAGGATTGGTAATAATTAAATATTGCCTACAACAAAGCACTCAGTTTCTAATGGTCACTTTCAACACTATCAGTGGTCAGCACTCTGGCATGCTGTACAAAGAATACAGCTATTGCAATAATGGATATTCCAGGATAAAAACGATGTACAAATGTGAGGATAAATATGTTTTATTTATTGCTTGTTAATGTTGTTGTTGTTGTGGTCTTCAGTCCTGAGACTGGTTTGATGCAGCTCTCCATGCTACTCTATCCTGTGCAAGCTTTTTCATCTCCCAGTACCTATTGCAACCTACATCCTTCTGAATCTGCTTAGTGTATTCATCTCTTGGTCTCCCTCTACGATTTTTACCCTCCACGCTGCCCTCCAATACTAAATTGGTGATCCCTTGATGCCTCAGAACATGTCCTACCAACCGATCCCCTCTTCTGGTCAAGTTGTGCCACAAACTTCTCTTCTCCCCAATCCTATTCAATACTTCCTCATTAGTTATGTGATCTACCCATCTAATCTTCAGCATTCTTCTGTAGCACCACATTTTGAAAGCTTCTATTCTCTTCTTGTCCAAACTATTTATCGTCCATGTTTCACTTCCATACATGGCTACACTCCATACAAATACTTTCAGAAATGACTTCCTGACACTTAAATCAATACTGGATGTTAACAAATTTCTCTTCTTCAGAAACGCTTTCCTTGCCATTGCCAGCCTACACTTTATATCCTCTCTACTTCGACCATCATCAGTTATTTTGCTCCCCAAATAGCAAAACTCCTTTACTACTTTAAGTGCCTCATTTCCTAATCTAATTCCCTCAGCATCACCCGACTTAATTAGACTACATTCCATTATCCTTGTTTTGCTTTTGTTGATGTTCATCTTATATCCTCCTTTCAAGACACTGTCCATTCCATTCAACTGCTCTTCCAAGTCCTTTGCTGTCTCTGACAGAATTACAATGTCATCGGCGAACCTCAAAGTTTTTATTTCTTCTCCATGAATTTTAATACCTACCCCGAATTTTTCTTTTGTTTCCTTTACTGCTTGCTCAATATACAGATTGAACAACATCGGGGAGAGGCTACAACCCTGTCTTACTCCCTTCCCAACCACTGCTTCCCTTTCATGTCCCTCGACTCTTATAACTGCCATCTGGTTTCTGTACAAATTGTAAATAGCCTTTCGCTCCCTGTATTTTACCCCTGCCACCTTCAGAATTTGAAAGAGAGTATTCCAGTCAACATTGTCAAAAGCTTTCTCTAAGTCTACAAATGCTAGAAATGTAGGTTTGCCTTTCCTTAATCTTTCTTCTAAGATAAGTCGTAAGGTCAGTATTGCCTCACGTGTTCCAGTGTTTCTACGGAATCCAAACTGATCTTCCCCGAGGTTGGCTTCTACTAGTTTTTCCATTCGTCTGTAAAGAATTTGTGTTAGTATTTTGCAGCTGTGGCTTATTAAACTGATTGTTCGGTAATTTTCACATCTGTCAACACCTGCTTTCTTTGGGATTGGAATTATTATATTCTTCTTGAAGTCTGAGGGTATTTCGCCTGTTTCATACATCTTGCTCACCAGATGGTAGAGTTTTGTCAGGACTGGCTCTCCCACGGCCGTCAGTAGTTCCAATGGAATATTGTCTACTCCGGGGGCCTTGTTTCGACTCAGGTCTTTCAGTGCTCTGTCAAACTCTTCACGCAGTATCGTGTCTCCCATTTCATCTTCATCTACATCCTCTTCCATTTCCATAATATTGTCCTCAAGTACATCGCCCTTGTATAGACCCTCTATATACTCCTTCCACCTTTCTGCTTTCCCTTCTTTGCTTAGAACTGGGTTTCCATCTGAGCTCTTGATATTCATACAAGTCGTTCTCTTATCTCCAAAGGTCTCTTTAATTTTCCTGTAGGCGGTATCTATCTTACCCCTAGTGAGATAGGCCTCTACATCCTTACATTTGTCCTCTAGCCATCCCTGTTTAGCCATTTTGCACTTCCTGTCGATCTCGTTTTTGAGACGTTTGTATTCCTTTTTGCCTGTTTCACTTACCGCATTTTTATATTTTCTCCTTTCATCAATTAAATTCAATATTTCTTCTGTTACCCAAGGATTTCTACTAGCCCTCGTCTTTTTACCTACTTGATCCTCTGCTGCCTTCACTACTTCATCCCTCAAAGCTACCCATTCTTCTTCTACTGTATTTATTTCCCCTATTCCTGTCAATTGCTCCCTTATGCTCTCCCTGAATCTCTGTACAACCTCTGGTTCTTTCAGTTTATCCAGGTCCCATCTCCTTAAATTCCCACCTTTTTGCAGTTTCTTCAGTTTTAATCTACAGGTCATAACCAATAGATTGTGGTCAGAGTCCACATCTGCCCCTGGAAATGTCTTACAATTTAAAACCTGGTTCCTAAATCTCTGTCTTACCATTATATAATCTATCTGATACCTTTTAGTATCTCCAGGGTTCTTCCATGTATACAACCTTCTTTCATGATTCTTAAACCAAGTGTTAGTTATGATTATGTTGTGCTCTGTGCAAAATTCTACCAGGCGGCTTCCTCTTTCATTTCTGTCCCCCAATCCATATTCACCTACTATGTTTCCTTCTCTCCCTTTTCCTACACTCGAATTCCAGTCACCCATGACTATTAAATTTTCGTCTCCCTTCACAATCTGAATAATTTCTTTTATTTCATCATACATTTCTTCAATTTCTTCGTCATCTGCAGAGCTAGTTGGCATATAAACTTGTACTACTGTAGTAGGTGTGGGCTTCGTATCTATCTTGGCCACAATAATGCGTTCACTATGCTGTTTGTAGTAGCTTACCCGCATTCCTATTTTCCTATTCATTATTAAACCTACTCCTGCATTACCCCTATTTGATTTTGTGTTTATAACCCTGTAGTCACCTGACCAGAAGTCTTGTTCCTCCTGCCACCGAACTTCACTAATTCCCACTATATCTAACTTCAACCTATCCATTTCCCTTTTTAAATTTTCTAACCTACCTGCCCGATTAAGGGATCTGACATTCCACGCTCCGATCCGTAGAACGCCAGTTTCTTTCTCCTGATAACGACATCCTCTTGATTAGTCCCCGCCCGGAGATCCGAATGGGGGACTATTTTACCTCCGGAATATTTTACCCAAGAGGACGCCATCATCATGTAATCATACAGTAAAGCTGCATGCCCTCGGGAAAAATTACGGCTGTAGTTTCCCCTTGCTTTCAGCCGTTCGCAGTACCAGCACAGCAAGGCCGTTTTGGTTATTGTTACAAGGCCAGATCAGTCAATCATCCAGACTGTTGCCCTTGCAACTACTGAAAAGGCTGCTGCCCCTCTTCAGGAACCACACGTTTGTCTGGCCTCTCAACAGATACCCCTCCGTTGTGGTTGCACCTACGGTACGGCTATCTGTATCGCTGAGGCACGCAAGCCTCCCCACCATCGGCAAGGTCCATGGTTCATGGGGGGGGCTTGTTAATATGTTGTGCAAAAGTTTTCTGTAGGAGACATATGACATTGTATGTAAAGCCCTCTAGTGGTTAAGTTCTTAAGACCGGTGCACGCCTAAATAACATCCTGGCAGCCGACCCATCTGTCCTATTTTCAGCTGTCATATTGACATTTTATCTGTCATAGGCAATTTATAGGTTGCAGTAATGAGTGTGCGGATAATGTGGCCTATTCTACACCTTATTTTAGATCTATATGACAATGCTGTCCTGATTATATTTATATGTTTTGACAATGCTATTATGGCCTTATCACTTTAGAACATGGTGTAAAAAGATCTGAGGATGGTCATTACGGACTGAAACCAGCCATCATCTAAAGAATTCACATTGTGATCAAAGACTGGAATAAAAAAAAACATTTGACAGTATTGGATCACTGTTTGTATACGCGACCATGTCACGGTTGGTGAATTCTGTATTCTTGCTGAAACTGGTAATTGTCTAAGGAATTCATATTGTGATCAAAGACTGAAATAAAAAACATTTGACAGTATTAGATCACTGTTTGTATACATGACCATGTCACGGTTGGAGAATTCTATATTCTTTATGGATGATACCCATGACTCTTGTAATAAGGGCAGTTGCAACATGTAGTGACTTGAAGGAAGGAAGCATAACATCCCGCAAACATCAGCTTCATTAGAGATGAAGTACAAGCCTGGATTGTTTCAAGCATGGGGAAGGAAATTGCCTGTGCCCTTCCAAAGAAACAATATGGCACTTGCCTGGAGCGATATAGGGAATCACGGAAAATCTAATTCATGGTAACTGGGCACAGATTTGACCTGTCATGTGAGTCCAGTGTGCTAGCTAACCACTGTGCCACCTTGCGCATGTCATGATGTGTGTTCACTTTTACTTTCATGTGTGCTCAATACAAAGTTAAACCACATATGTAGTACCAGCCCTGTTTGAGGAAGACAGATATGTCTGCCTGTGTCTGTATATGTGTGGATGGATAGGTGTGTGTGTGTGTGTGTGTGTGTGTGTGTGTGTGTGTGTGTGTGAGTGTATACCCCTCATTTTTTCCCCCTAAGGCAAGTCTTTTCGCTCTCAGGATTGGAATGACTCCTTACCCTCTCCCTTAAAACCCACATCCTTTTGTCTTTCCCTCTCCTTCACTCTTCCCTGATGAAGCAACCTTGGGTTGCGAAAGCTTGAAATTTGTGTGTGTGTTTGTGTGTTTTTTATTGTATCTATCAAAATACCAACACTTTCTCGTTTGGCAAGTTACAGCATCTTTGTTTTTTTAATATATGTTTTTCCCTTGGGGAATGTATTTTTTGATGAAATCCATGCAATGTACATTGTCTCTGGATGAATAAACTACTACTACTACTACTACTATTCAGAAAAAGTGGAAGAAGTCACAGGCCCACACACAATAGGAATCAGGAATTTTTGTTCTCTCAGGTGGGTGGAAAAGTAACAGAGCTAATTCCAACATAAAAATTTTGCATCAAAACGTTCAGTATGTGTCACAGAAACTTGATGAGATAGAAATTTTATTGCCAACTGAGATGCTGGAAGTCTTTATTATGTCGTCACAAAGCTTGACAGAGACTGAAGTAAGATTTTATGTACATATATCTATGTGAGACCAATAATGTCTCTGAAATTTTGTCGTTTCATTTACACTGAAAGAATTGTTTGCAGTTTAGGTAACAGAAGGTTAACTCATTTCTGTAGAGCTAATCATAAGGGAGGGGAAATTGCAGTGTACATGAGCAGTGAGATGGAATTACTCCATGGCCAGTTGAAAACAATTCATATATGCTTTTAGAAGCAGTAGCTATGCATATAATGTTGCAG
The DNA here is from genome assembly GCF_021461395.2 of Schistocerca americana. Lineage (NCBI taxonomy): Eukaryota > Metazoa > Arthropoda > Insecta > Orthoptera > Acrididae > Schistocerca > Schistocerca americana. The sequence goes on along the minus strand of NC_060126.1, from coordinate 27,826,741 downwards.
GGAGAAAGCATTTGATATTAGATCTTTGATATTAGATCTGTACCAGTCACTTAGGACACAAATAAACATTTTTTTAAATAGCCAGAAGTGCTTCTAGATAAGGCCATTAATGAATTCCCATATACAGTTATAAGTGGGGATCTAAATATTGATACATTAAAAGATAGTGGTCATACAAAAGATTCTGTAGCCTGATAAATGTCTACAACCTCACGTTAGATGTAGAAAGTCCATTAAGATGCTGTCACACCTCACAAACATTGATAAATCATGTAATAAGAAAGATTCCTGAGTAGGCAAACTGTGTATGTAATAAATGCTGCAGTCTCAGATCATTATGGACAAACAGTTGAACTATCAGGGACCAATGTTTTCTGTAAGAAAATACTGTTAGAATTTAGAAAGCTGAAACCAGAAAATTTGAATAGACTACAAGTATTATTAAAAGGAGGAGACTGGAAAGACTACACTCAATAAATAACATATAGGAGAGGTGGGAGTACTTCTGGTTAACATTGGGCTCATATATAAACTTTTCTTGCCCCATATTAACCAGAAATCTAAGTAAGGGAAATACTAGAAGATGGACCACACACACACACACACACACACACACACGCACACACACACACAGTATACAAAAATGATCTGAAAACAGCATTCCAAAACTGCCTGATAAGCAAAACTGCAGCTAGCATTGACACGAGAACAAGAAGAGAGCCTGTAGAAGAATAACAAGAAAAACTACATCCAGTTTTTATCAGAATGAAATTTGAATTTCCATAAACATTTCTAAGACTGTGTGGTTCCACATAAATGGCTGTAGGAAAGGATCTAATAAGGAAAATAGAAGTAATATCATTTTAGAGAAAGACAGGAAGGAATGGAAAGATTCAAATGTTGTCAGCAATACTTTTAATCAGTATGTCAAAGTAATGAAAAAACTCATAAAAGAAAACAATAGCTCAAAAATATCAAGAAATATGAATAACATATCCAGTGTCACAGAAAATATTTTCAGCTGCCAGCAAGTGAATTAGCAATAATAATGCACAGCCTAAAGCCCCAAAACATAGATGACATTGATGGAATACCAACTTGCGCAGTAAAATACTGTACTCAATGGTCAATGATATTTCCTAAATATCTGTAAAAGACAAAGGCTGTGCATGTTTATGAGGGTAATTGTAAGGAGAATCTCATGAACTATAGATCAGTTACTACCACATTTTTCTTATGTAAAATTGTGGAAATGGACTTGCAAGGTAGAACATTACATTTTATAGAGAAGAATAACACACTCAACAAGACACAGCATGATTTTAGAAAATGTAGGTCTACCACCATGAGCACAGCTAACTTTGTAGCTAGTGTCATTGGACCATCAGATGAACAAAGAAAAGTCTGGGAGATTTCCTTGACATCTCAAATGTGTTTGGTAATTGATCACGTGTGTCATACTAGACTAATACACAAACCAAACTATTATGTTATTAGGGGAAAGGCAGCTGACATAAAATCATTGGTGAAAAACAGAGAGCAATGTGTAGAAGTGAAGCATAAGGAAAGTGGCACTGCTGTAACTGTACCAGAAATTTCAAGTACTAAAGTTTGGTGTACCTCAGAGGTTGGTTCTCAAACCCCTTCTTTTCATCCTGTATGTAAATCATATGGCATCAGCAGTAGGTGACACTTGAGTGATGGTAAAGAATGACTGCAATCAAGTGCAATTCCAAGTCTGAGGAAGGCTTACAAAAATTTCAGTGAAAACAACTTGTTTGTAAATGCAAATAGGGAAACATATGTATGGTTGTGAGTAACTAAAACTACAAAGACTGACAATATCTCTCTTGAACCAGATAATTCACTTCTCAAAGGAGCAAGGATCACAAATTCTAGGGTATCATTCTTGACAAGCATTTGACATGGCATAAGCTATCCCCACCTATCATACTGTGCTATAGTCTGGGGAAATACAGCGCACACACACACACACACACACACACACACACACACACACACACATCGGTTAATAAAACTTCAAAAGAAGGCTGTTAGATGCATTGCAGATCTGCTTCCAAGACAGTTGTACAGAAATAAATTTAGAGCACTTCCCCTCACTATATGTGTCTGCAACAATAATGTGTCTGAAAGCAAGTATCACCGCATAATTAAACAGACATACATGATTATAATATGTGAAACAGGGGTGATTATTATCTATATAGCGACTGAGAGATATTAACCAAAAAAGATGCCACAACTGCTGGGCGTATACTGTATTCACAACTGCTGGGCATATACTGTATATTAAATTACCACATAGAATAAAATGCATTAAAAATACATTGATTTTCACAAATAACTTAAGAGGCTATTTAGTCTCTTTATCTGTATGTAGCCTAAAACAATACATAGAATCTAAATGATAGAGAGAATCAGCTTCAGAAAAAGAGGGATTGATTGATATGTTTATTCATCCATATAACAATACAAATTGTATGGATGTCACCAATTGTGTCTTATGAACTAAAGCGTACATCGGTTCTTACTATGTTTGTAATTCAATTCTTACAATTTTTAGATGTCAATTCTTACAAAATTTATAATTATGCCATATGCTGTTACTTTATATAGGCCTATGCTGTATTTGTGTCTACTGAATAGCTATCTACAATTATTCTAAATACTCATTTACTTGTAACAACTTTTACTTAATAAATACATTTTTACCTTTCGGCTAAAGAAATCAAGTGCATTTACACCTTTTATTTCCCGTGGCAGCCTGTTGTACAGTTTTAGTCCATTATATAGCAAACTGTTCTATGTTTTGTACTTATTTTTCCTGTTTAGGTATAAGTAGCAGCTGTATGTAGTTTCATGCTCATGTATTGAGCTGTTTGTAGCATACAGATGAGTATTTTTCCTTTCATACATTACAGTCTGGAAAATGTATTCACATGGGACAGTCGGAATTTCCAGTTTTTTGAATAAATCAATACAATGGGCCCTACTGCTACTATTTGCTATTGTTTGTACAGCTCTTTTCTGTACCTATTCCTCTCACTTGTTTCCTAAAACATGATTCTGTAACTGAGGATTGAGTGTATGTATCCAAAATATGTCATTTTAAGGCATGAAATATTGCATACTGGTGCAAGTGTTTGTAGAGCATCATAAAATGTCCTTGTATCCATAAACCAGGATGCATGAACATAGAAGGTATGTATTTTTTATTATATAAGAATTAGCCCACTGCTGCTTGTTGTTTATTGTTATTCTGTGTGCCTAAGACCGAGTGAGGCTGTCAGAATGTAAGATGGCAAAGATTAGTGAGTGCATGGTGTACATTGCAGAAATGAAATGGTGAAATTGTAAAATTAGGAAAATGTGAATAAGAGCATGTGAATTTCATGTGGTCAGTGAGATGTTATTATTTCTGTTTTTATCTAATTTGTGTTATGTTAAGGAAATTAATGAGTTTGTTATGTTGTATGTATAAATGTAATTGAAACTGTTTATTCCCTGATATCTGTTCAATGGAAATTGTCTACTGATGGATTAATGAATAAATAAATAAATAAATCATCACAAAGAATTTATGTTACAGAACTAACAAACTTGTGGCAGCCATTAAGGAAGATAAATTGTTTGTTAGTACAGCAGAGTCAACTGTAAACAATCAATAAATGATAAGCTCAATTGGTGATGCATGTAATGTCTATTTTATTCATGTTTCAATCCTAGTCTAGTATCTCTTTTGCAACATTTTACAATACAAATTCCTAGTGTTTGAAAGCCTTCCTTTTTACATGAACAGATAAGTCTTTAATAATTCCATTGCCTTGGTATCTGTGCAGTGAACACTTTCATCCTATACTCTTTGTTTGGCTGGAAAACAGGAAAATAAGAATGCATTTTATTGGTCTGTCTTTTCCTTTCATAAACTCATATATTGGACGAAAGAAAAAATGAACCTCCAATTTTTCAGTTTTACCTTCTTACAGCTCTTTTTCTTGGTTTCTTGTTGGCATACTGCTCCAAGAAAAGGAATGAGATTCAATACTTAACATAAGTAGGTTCAGTGTGCTAAGAAGTTTTGAAGATTCCTTTTGACTTTTGCTTTGTGTTGTTGCATTTTGGTTCATAGTCCTTGTCAAGTGGAATATTTTACTACATGTAGAACATTTCAGTATATTTGTTTCGGTGGCTAAATTTCATACTGATATCATTGTCACTACAGTGAATATGCTCATACCATTCATTCACAAGAAAAACAGTTGGCAGTTGACTTATGCATATCATGAGAAAGGGTAACTGAATTTTTGGATGATGTAAACAGACAAGTATTTTTTAAAAAAAGCTATTAATTTATATGCTCAAAGTTGATTTCATGCTTTAAATAGAAAAAAATAATATAATGAATCCACATGTTAAATGCATTTTTTTTCTTTTTTTCTTCTTTCAGGAACTTGATATTGCATATATTCCTGAATAAAGGTCATAAATTCATCATCAGCATTTATTTAAATTTATTCATTCCTCAGAAGCTGAAATAAATGGTTATGTATGTTACATCAGCTTTCTTTTAATTCTAGAAGTCTCTATATGAATACAGTGCTCACAACCAGTTATGTTCATGATGACCTAATGGAGAAATAACTGATTATGGTACTAGAAAGTGGTCAGGTGAGCTGAATTATATTAAGAAAGCTCCTACAAGTATGGAATTACTATACAGTACTATGCATGAAGATGGCAACTTCTTATACAAATTCTCAATTATTTTGCTTTTTGTGACCCAGCAGTGACTGCATTGGTTAATATAAGAAAATTCTGTGGTTGGCAGCACAGATCCCTACTGCAGGACTATCTTTGGACTCAGCTCACGTTGATCTTAATTTGCCTCCACATGAATTCTTATATATTGCTGCCAATTAGTAAAGAGTATACATTCTCAATATATGGTAATAATCATTATATTGCTAGCACCCTTCCCTGGCCCCTTCTACATTGGTGATCCCATGATCAATGTCAACAACTACCATGAATTATCTTACATTCTTTATCTCATATTGTATGAAACAACAATGGAACCAGAGACATTTGAATACAAGACAGTGACCTATTTAGTATTCACTTAGTGCTTCGCCACATCAGGAACAAGTTTTGCCTTTTTTGAAATGTGAAAGTGATATTGTGCAGTACTGGTGAAATCAGTGCCCCTCCCCCCCTCCCCCCCCCCCTTACACCTGACAAACAATGTGCACGAACTACTGATCTTATGTGTGTGTGATGATGACTGCAAGTCATTTGCATACCAATGAGATGTTGTCCAACAAACCATCACACATACAATGGAATGTCGATCAATTACGTCATGCATATTGTGTAGCATACAGTTCCACCAAACTCGTTTGCACTGCTATGCAGAACTCAGCCAATGAAGCAACGCACAGACACTTTGAATGATTTTCTTCTGTGTCATGGCACAAGAGCTCATTCATTCTTGCTCCGTGACCAGCTGTGGTGCCACACACATCACAGAATTTTGATGAGAGTCCTGCTCATCTCAGATCACAACCCAAGCTGCCACTTTTCCTCCTAAAAAAAATAAGTTACTCCAAGTTCACCACATTACTGAGCCACCTAGGCAAGCATGCTGAGATTATTAGTGACACTGTTTTGTCACCCCTATTGTAATGGGACATCTTCCTCTAGCATTACTTTTCCTCAACAGTAGTTGTCGATACCAGTATTATTTTTCGAATTTTGGGCATGTCAGTACTATCTTAGCTGCTTTTATGAAAACTTTGAAATAATTTTATACTCAATATGGATCTACAATGTGAGAATTTCAGCTTCAAGACTCACACCCATAGAAAATAAGAACTGGAGCCTACTCTACACAAGATGCTAAGTAAACTAGAAAGTTTATTGAAATATTCGCTCCTCTCAAATTTTTCATAAAAGACATTGCTTATTGTGGACAATAACTGGAATTAGGAATGAGGAAGTAGACTACACTGTTGCTGTTGTGGTCTTCAGTCCTGAGACTGGTTTGATGCAGCTCTCCATGGTATTCTACCCTGTGCAAGCTTCTTCAACACCCAGTACCTACTGCAACCTACATCCTTCTGAATCTGCTTGGTGTATTCATCTCTTGTTCTCCCTCTAAGATTTTTACCCTCCACCCTGCCCTCCAATACTAAATTGGTGATCCCTTGATGCCTCAGAACGTGTCCTATGAACCGATCCCTTCTTCTAGTCAAGTTGTGCCACAAACTTATCTTCTCCCCGATTCTATTCAACACCTCCTCATTAGTTATGTGATCTACCCATCTAATCTTCAGCATCCTTCTGTAGCACCACATTTTGAAAGCTTCTATTCTCTTCTTGTCTAAACTATTTATAGTCCATGTTTCACTTCCATACATCGCTACACTGCATGCAAATACTTTCAGAAACGACTTCCGGACACTTAAATCTATACTCGATGTTAACAAATTTCTCTTCTTCAGAAACGCTTTTCTTCCCATTGCCAGTCTACATTTTATATCCTCTCTACTTCGACCATCATCAGTTATTTTTCTCCCAAAATAGGAAAACTCCTTTACTACTTTAAGTGTCTCATTTCCTAATCTAATTCCCTCAGCATCACCCGACTTAATTCGCCTACATTTCATTATCCTCGTTTTGCTTTTGTTGAAATTCATCTTATATCCTCCTTTTAAGATTCTGTCCATTCCATTCAACTGCTCTTCCAAGTCCTTTGCTATCTCTGACAGAATTACAATGCCATCGGCGAACCTCAAAGTTTTTATTTCTTCTCCATGGATTTTAATACCTACTCTGAATTTTTCTTTTGTTTCCTTTACTGCTTGCTCAATATACAGATTGAATAACATCGGGGACAGGCTACAACCCTGTCTCACTCCCTCCCAATGACTGCTTCCCTTTCATGTCCCTCAACTCTTATAACTGCCATCTGGTTTCTGTACAAATTGTAAATAGCCTTTCACTCCCTGTATTTTATCCCTGCCACCTTTAGAATTTGAAAGAGAGTATTCCAGTAAACATTGTCAAAAGCTTTCTCTAAGTCTACAAATGCTAGAAATGTAGGTTTGCCTTTCCTTAATCTATTTTCTAAGATAACTCGTAGGGTCAGTATTGCCTCACGTGTTCCAATATTTCTATGGAATCCAAACTGATCTTCCCCGAGGTCGGCTTCTACTAGTTTTTCCCTTTGTCTGTAAGGAATTCGCATTAGTATTTTGCAGTCACGACTTATTATACTTATAGTTTCGTAATTTTCACATCTGTCAACACCTGCTTTCTTTGGGATTGGAATTATTATATTCTTCTTGAAGTCTGAGGGTATTTGGCCTGTCTCATACATCTTGCTCACCATATGGTAGAGTTTTGTCAGGACTGGCTCTCCCAAGGCCGTCAGTAGTTCTAATGGAATGTTGACTACTCCCAGGGCCTTGTTTCGACTCAGGTCTTTCAGTGCTCTGTCAAACTCTTCACCCAGTATCATATCTCCCATTTCATCTTCATCTACATCCTCTTCCATTTCCATAATATTGTCCTCAAGTACATTGCCCTTGTATAGACCCTCTATATACTCGTTCCACCTTTCTGCTTTCCCTTCTTTGCTTAGAATTGGGCTTCCATCTGAGCTCTTAATATTCATACAAGTGGTCCTCTTTTTTCCAAAGGTCTCTTTAATTTTCCTGTAGGCAGTATCTATCTTACCCCTAGTGAGATAAGCCTCTACATCCTTAGATTTATCCTCTAGCCATCCCTGCTTAGCCATTTTGCACTTCCTGTCGATCTCATTTTTGAGGCTTTTGTATTCCTTTTTGCCTGCTTCATTTACTGCAATTTTATATTTTCTCCTTTCATCAATTAAATTCAATATTTCTTCTGTTAACCAAGGATTTCTACTAGCCCTCGTTTTTTTACCTACTTGATCCTCTGCTGCCTTCACTAGTACACTATCTACCAACAAATACAACAGAGTAAAGTCAGTGCACCCACAGGATGCTGGAACTGTAATTGTGCCAAGGTACTTATGATGAACATCTAGAGATCAAGACGCATTCTCAGTCAGTCTTTAATTTATGTCTCACTTATGCTAGACCACATCCTGTGGGCATGTTGAATTATAACATTATCCCCTCAGTTACAATTAGTAATGATCTTGAGTGCGTCAGTATAAAAGAAACTAACTTTGGCAGAAAGACTTCATGCCATATTATAACACTGACAATATATCACTTTATCAGACAAAAATGACCAACTCTGCCTCAGACAGGAATCATGCCATGACGTGAGGCAGTAGGCAGGTGAGCAGAACCAAGTGTGTGTGGACACTGTTGATGATGATGTAGCCTACATCTCCTAGGGAAGTGAACCCAGCCAGTCACAACAAACAAGCAGCCAGGTGACAACAACTCATGCAAGAAGATGTGATCCATTTCCCATGACTGCTACATAAAATTTGAACTTAAGTGTTTATATGATTATTTCACCAGCTTTATAATGTGTATGGTATATGGAAAGAGAGATAAATTCACACCACCTCATGCAACTGCACTTACACACCATATCACAGCTTTATATTACTGAACGGATAACAACATCCCACAATGCTTGAAAATGTCCACATGCTGAAATTGCAATTTCAGTAAATAACGTTTTAACAGCCAAAAGTGGAATGATTTTATTTAAAAATTTAATGTAGCCTCTGGATCCAGTTATCACCAAACTTCTCAAATAAGAAGACATGACCAGGCCTTTCTTTGTTTCAAGTATGTTTCAGCAATAAAGCATGCAACTATATGGCATCTTGCACTTACCCAAATGGGAAGAATGATCTGGGCCATTGCACTACTACACATCACCTGCCCACTGAACATGCAAGTCAGTCAAGTTGCACACTGTCCCCACATAAGGGGACATCCTGGATCGTACCTGCAACCAATACATTCTTCTCAACACTGGGTCTGAAGTGAGTGCCATGCTGCATGAGATACTACCACCAAGGGGAAAAAAATTATCTGCCTTTCAACTCTGTGCAGAGATAGATTCACTGATTACGGTATACAGAACCATGTCTTGAACCTAGAACCAGGATTTAGAAGACATGTTTCCTTAACTGTTTTTCATTACCATTGGCAAGGTAGCAATACTGGGGGTTGATTTCCTAGGAAGTTTTCATCTCTCTCATATTTGTAACATGGGATTATGAGCCAGCTTTGTGGTGGCTTGATCATGAGTGCAACAGCTTAATTTGATTTTTTTTTTTTATATCATTCAGCTGAAGTTGGCAGTGGCCACTTTGATGGCACCATCATAGGTTATGGTGAGGCTTCTTCTAGCAGTGAGCTGAGGCACTGTGAGGACTGAAGCAATACAGTGAAGTTCTGCCCCATGGCTCTGACTTCTTGTTAGCATGAGTCAATGTTTATTTGTGGAGTTGCATGCAGAAACTGTAAGGAGTGTAAGCACAGCCATGATAACACTGACGTTCAAATCTGCTAGGTGCAAGGGTGCCTCATTGTCACTCATCTATAGCCAGCCTATGTATCCTCATGCCCAGCATTACTTGTGGACATGATGGTGTCTTGGTAGAGCCAAATCATTCATTTGATGGTGAACATACTTCATTATTTTGGGACGAGGTATGGTCTGGTTCACTCTGCAGTATAGTGGTACAGGTGAGGGGGTTGTTTGTGGAAACAATTTACCCCAACTGCAGGATACAATGTTTGGCAGAGTCTGTTTGCAAACGGTGAGCATTGTGTGTGTTCGTGCATGAGTTGTTTCCTTGGAAATGAGCTATTTGTCTGGGTCACTTTCTGCACATGTTATTATCTGAAGGACATTGTATATTGTTAATTGTAGTTATTAGTTTCTGATGCACATAAAGAATGCATAGAGAAAGCTATCCAATCAAAGTCCAGTTCATGTAGTGTCAGTGTTTCATCAATAATAACTAGAGTCTGAATTAAAACACGATAAACAAAACCAGTATGCCAGTCAGTGTTCACTTCAGTGATCACATCACAACTGATTCAGACCTGTCCTAGACTGGCTTGTTGCAGGAGTCTGCCACTGTCTCATTTAAGGTCACTCCAGATGACAAATGTCACCTGGTTAGCAACATCATGGCGTTGACGGAAATGTTATGCTACCTATTCAGTTTCCTTAGTGATATTGGGTGGTGTGACTCCAAGTATATCATTGTCAGAGAGGGAAAATTGTGTAATTATACAATGAGAGAGAGGAAAAATTTCAAGTACTGCTGACGGAGACATTAAAAAGTAAATAAATAAATAAGAAGAAAAACTTTTAACTCCTGCTCTCATTCACATGATTTGACTCCTTCGTGACAATACAGTTCTATAAATTCTTTTGCAATTCCAGTCTCCTCAAGGTCTCCATGTAACCTGCATTTTTGGGTTCGAATCAGTGTCTGGCACAAGCATGTCGGAAAAAGTAAAAATTGTAAGAGAGAATGGCTTGTCAGAATTAATTTTCAAGAGGTGTAATTTCAAGTACTGCTGAAAGACAAATTTTGAAAGTGGAAAAAACTATGCCTAGGTTTATGAACTGTTAATTCCTGATTCCACTCGCGTAAAATGCATGTACTAGGGTTGCCCAAAAACTAATGCACCGCATTTTGTTTTTCTCAGATGAGAAAATGCTACGAATGCGAAACGTTAGTATGTATTATTTAAAGTCTCCTGAATGAGAGTGTAAAGTTTCCGACATTCTGACAGATAGCTAGCAGCATGACGGTTTCGAAATGGTGTCTCTAGGTGATGTACGTTGCAAGCAATGTGGCGTCATTGAATTTCTCATCGCAGAGAAAGAAAATGTGGAGAATATTCATAAACACTTGTGCAAAGTCTACAGTCACCGTACGTTATCTCTCCTGGGAGTCCGGTAGTTTCTGTGCGATGCACTGCAGCCAATTTTCTATACCCCTCGCATCTTCACGTTGACGATGCTACAGTGAAAATGCATCGCTATTGAAAACTAGAAGCTCAAAGGTGACTTTTTTGGAAGAGACTAACGTTGCTGAACTCACCGTACGTTATCTCTCCTGTGAGTCTGGTAGTTTGCATCCGAAGCACTACTGTCAAGTTTCTCCACCCCTCGCACCTTCACATTGAGGATGCACCACAGAAAATGGATCTCGATAGAAAACTAGAAGCTCAAAGGCGACTTCTTTACAAGAGACTAACGTTGCTACAGTCACCGTACGTTATCTCTCCTGGGAGTCCGGTAGTTTGCATCTGATGCACTACTGCCCATTTTCTATACCACACGCACCTTCACATTGATAAAGCAATACAGAAAATGCATCGCGATTCAAAACTAGAAGCTCAAAATCGACTTCTATACAAGATACTAACTTTGCTACAGTCACCATACGTTGCTCTGGGAGTCCGGTAGTTTGCATCCGATGCACGACTGCCGATTTTCTCAACCCCTCGCACCTTGACATTGACGATTCATCACACAAATAGAATCGCGATTGAAAACTAGAAGCTCAAATGCGACTTTTTTGCAGTAGACTAACGATGCTACAGTCACAATACCTTATCCCTCCTGGGAGTCCTGTAGTTTGCTTTCGATGCACTACTGCCACTTTCTATAACCCTCGCACATTCACATTGACGATGCAACACGGGAAATGCACCGCGATTGAAAACTAGAACCTCAGAGGCGAGTTCCTTGCAAGAGACTAACGATGCTACAGTCACAACACGTTATTTCTCATGGGAGTCTGGTAGTTTGCATCCGGTGCACTACTGCCCATTTGCTCGAACCCTCGCCCCTTCACATTGGCGATACAACACAGAGAATGAATCGCGATTGGAAACTAGGAGCTCAAGGGCAACTTCTTTGCAAGAAACTAACGATGCTATAATCACCGTATGTTATCCTTCCTGGAAGTCCAGTAGTTGCATCTGATGCACTACTGCCCATTTTCTATGCCGCTCGCACCTTCGCGTTGAAGAGACAACACAGAAAATACATTGCGTTTGAAAACTAGAGCCTCAAAGGAGGTTTTTTTTAAAAGGCACTAACCTTACTACAGTTACTGTACGTTATCTTTGCTGGGAGTCTGGTAGACAGTGAAATGCACTACTGCCTATTTTCAGTACCCCTGGCGCCTTCATATTGACGATGCACCACATAAAATGAATGGGGATTGAAAACTAGAAGCTCAAAAGTGACTTCTTTGCAAGACACTAACGATGCTACTGTCACCGTACGTTATCTGGCCTAGGACACCGGCAGGTTGCATCCAATGCACATCTGCCCATTTTCTATTATTACCCTCGCACCTTCAAATTGACGATGCAACACCGTAAATGCATCGCGATTCAAAACTCGAAGTTGAAGGGCGACTTCTTTTCAAGAGACTAAAGTTGCTGAACGCACCGTACGTAATCTCTCCTGGGATTCTGGTAGTTTGCATCCGAAGCACTACTGCACGTTTTCTCTAACCCTCGCACCTTCAAATTGATGATGCAACACAGAAAATACATCGCGATTAGAAACTAGAAGCTCAAAGGCGACTTCTTTGCAAGAGACTAACGTTGCTACAGGCACCGTACGTTATCTCTACTGGGATTCCAGTAGCTTGCATCCGATGTACTACTGTCTATATTCTATATCTTTCGCACCTTCACATTGACGATGCAACACAGAAAATGCATCGCGATTGAAAACTAGAATCTCAAAGGAGACTTCTTCGCAAGAGACTAACGTTACTGAACTCTCCGTACGTTATCTCTGCTGGGATTCTGGTTGTTTGCATCCGATACACTACTGCCCATTTTCTCTACCCCTCGCAACTTGACACTGAAGATGCAACACAGAAAATGCATCAAGATTGAAAACTAGGAGCTCAAAGGCGACTTCTTAGCAAGAGACTATCAATGCTCCAGTCACCGTACGTTATTTTTCCTGCGAGTCTGGTGCTTTCCATCCGATGCACTACTGCCCATTTTGTCTATCCCTCGCACCTTCACATTGACGACGCAACACAGAAAATGGTTCGCGATTGAAAACTAGAAGCTCCAATGCGACTTCTTTGCAAGAGACTAAGGATGCTACAGTCACTGTCCGTTATCTCCCCTAGGAGTCCGGTAGTTTGCATCCGATTCACTACTGCCCATATACTATTCCCCTTGTAACGCCGGAAATGCCTATGGTTTGTTTTGTAAATATTATTTGTATTTTTACGCTGGCTCTTGCGTAGGGAAAACTATGCTATCGAAAGATTATATCGATAGGTCGTGTGGAGAACCAAAGTGTTTAGGATCTTTGGTAGTGTTAACTCTGCCGCGTGGAGTTCGGGCAGAGGAGAGTCTGGCTAGAGTAGGGCGGTGGAGCAGGTGTGTTGTGTGACGCTCCTGCGAGTTGCCGCGCTTTCGGGGTTTGGCAGCATGTAATTGCGCTCGACTTGCTATGATAGTTTCTGACTCGGTGTCGAGGTCGGGAAGCGTTAGCTGGCGCATATCAAGAGCCAGTTTCGCGTGGTGACCCTGTTGCGAGGAAGGCGTGCCAACATCCAGCTTCTGCAACAGCGACGGCCGACAATGAGTAACTGTCGCCACCTCCCCGATCGACGACCTTCAATTAACCAACAAGGAACACTAAAAGCACGTACAGTTTTAGAACTGTATGGCAGACCTCAGCTTTTCAAACTGTTGCATAAAAAAATACAGCAACTTAGCATGAACCTTTGTTGCTCATTGTCCCAATTGCATTACCAAGCAGGGTCCCTTCCTTTTCTGGAATGGAGTGCCAGTTTTGTTACCGTATTTTAGCTTACCTGTGACTGCAGCTCAGCTTGCTACGTATTAAATTTTACTATTGTTAATTGTTCAGAATCATTTAAATCAAGTTCAAAGTTAAATCTCTTATTTCTAATTTGCGTAGATTCAAGTAGCTTTTGAAATGATTGTTGAGGTAGCCCAAGACTAACCTTATTTTATTGAATTTCGTAGTGCTTCAGAAACAAAGTTCATTATTAATTGTAGTCTCTAAATTAACTTTCAATTTTCCGGTTTTATTCATTCTTTTGCTAAATTAAGTCAGATTGTGGCGCAATTTATCACTTCCGACAAACATTCAGTTTTCACACAACACATGTCAACTTTCAGTTGCCATGCTTTTAGTGCTAATTGTATGTGGATTAATATTTTGTTTTCAGTTGTTATAGTAGTTGTCCATAGGACTGGCGACCGTAATTTTCCCCAAATCAAAAATATCTAATTAATGCCAATTAATTGTTAACATAACGACCACACATTTACTTTCTTTATTAATTTTACCCTTTTCTCAAAATTAATTTCCACCAATTTCATTAGCATTTTTCCTTTTATTTAGATGTAACCCTTTCCTCCCTCTTTACCGACAGATTAACTTCGGCGACGATTGCTTTTTCCCAAATTTCCATTAGGTGCACGCGGTTTAATTTTTCACTGTCATTAAGGTCGATAAGTGAGGGGGAGGTTACACGTGGTGACCTGGTGACAGGACAATCTTCGGATTTGAGGTTGTTCTGGACACGAATGTTTCATTGTGCAAATCTCGTTACAGAGTTCTGGTTACAAACAGATAGTTACGTCAGCGAGAATAAGTAGCGGGAGGAATCCTAATTAGATTTGGGCTTTGGCATTTATATTGAAAATTATTAAAATGAGTGAAGGTAACAATTACTGAAATTTGGTAGACTTGGATACAGAACAATCGGTCGAACAATGGGAAACGTGCATCGCGGAACCCATTGTTCAGGGGCAGGCGGCTAGCATGAAAGACGCGACCGCCGAAACGCAACAAAGAGGAGAAATGGAATTCCAAACTTTAGAAAATGTTTCTGAATCGGAAGTGAAAATCAAATCTGAACCCATTGATGACCAATACGGGGGGACAATTAAAGAGGCACCCGCTATGGAAGTAAAACCGCTGGTTTCCGGGAATTTAACTGATTTATTGAATGTTTTGATTAACGAAATCAAGGCTCAGGCTAGCAAGATAGGAACTCAATCGGCAGAAATTAACGCTCAGTCTGCCAAGCAAGAAGCTCAGTCTGCCAAGCAAGAAATTCAGTCTGAAAAAGTTGACAGGAAGCTAGACAATCAAAACAAAGCTATTAAAGTTGTTAACAACAATGTTGGAGTTGTTAACCCAAAAATTGATAAAATCAAAGACGATATTGTTGCAATTAATAACGAAATCGGTAATCTTGAACAGGAAATGATAGGTGTTCAGGCGGACATTGTGAGCATAAATACTCGTTTTGATTCCGAAATTAGCAAACTCGAGAAAAGTGTAGGAGAAGCAGTTGCTCCGATCATCGAGAATAAGGTGACGGAACACTACACGCAACAAGCGGCTACACGGGTAGCAGGGGTTGTGTGATGTGGGCTGGGCGGTTTTTTAGGTTAGATGGCCTTGGGCAAGTACAGAAAGGACAACAGCCTCAACGGGTGTGGGGCAAAGTCAGGATATGCGGGGACCAAGCAGCAATCGGTATTGTAATTGTCAACTGTCGAAGCTGCGTTGGTAAAGTACCGGAGCTTCAAGCGCTGATAGAAAGCACCGAAGCTGAAATCGTTATAGGTACAGAAAGCTGGCTGAAGCCAGAGATAAATTCTGCCGAAATTTTTACAAAGGTACAGACGGTGTTTAGAAAGGATAGATTGCATGCAACCGGTGGTGGAGTGTTCGTCGCTGTTAGTAGTAGTTTATCCTGTAGTGAAGTAGAAGTGGATAGTTCCTGTGAATTATTATGGGTGGAGGTTACACTCAACAACCGAGCTAGGTTAATAATTGGCTCCTTTTACCAACCTCCCGACTCAGCAGCATTAGTGCAGAACAACTGAGAGAAAATTTGGAATACATTTCACATAAATTTTCTCAGCATGTTATAGTTTTGGGTGGAGATTTCAATTTACCGGATATAGACTGGGACACTCAGATGTTTAGGACGGGTGGTAGGGACAGAGCATCGAGTGACATTATACTGAGTGCACTATCCGAAAATTACCTCGAGCAATTAAACAGAGAACCGACTCGTGGAGATAACATCTTGGACCTACTGATAACAAACAGACCCGAACTTTTCGACTCTGTATGTGCAGAACAGGGAATCAGTGATCATAAGGCCGTTGCAGCATCCCTGAATATGGAAGTTAATAGGAATATAAAAAAAGGGAGGAAGGTTTATCTGTTTAGCAAGAGTAATAGAAGGCAGATTTCAGACTACCTAACAGATCAAAACTGGAATCACTCAACAGAGGAAAGTCCACTGGACCTGACGGGATACCAATTCGATTCTACACAGAGTACGCGAAAGAACTTGCCCCCCTTCTAACAGCCGTGTACCGCAAGTCTCTAGAGGAACGGAGGGTTCCAAATGATTGGAAAAGAGCACAGGTAGTCCCAGTCTTCAAGAAGGGTCGTCGAGAAGATGCGCAAAACTATACACTTATATCTCTGACGTCGATCTGTTGTAGAATTTTAGAACATGTGTTTTGCTCGAGTATCATGTCGTTTTTGGAAACCCAGAATCTACTATGTTGGAATCAACATGGATTCCGGAAACAGAGATCGTGTGAGACCCAACTCACTTTATTTGTTCATGAGACCCAGAAAATATTAGATACAGGCTCCCAGGTAGATGCTATTTTTCTTGACTTCCGGAAGGCGTTCGATACAGTTCCGCACTGTCGTCTGATAAACAAAGTAAGAGCCTACGGAATATCAGACCAGCTGTGTGGCTGGATTGAAGAGTTTTTAGCAAACAGAACACAGCATGTTGTTATCAATGGAGAGACGTCTACAGACGTCAAAGTAACCTCTGGCGTGCCACAGGGGAGTGTTATGGGGCCGTTGCTTTTCACAATGTATATAAATGACCTAGTAGATAGTGTCGGAAGTTCCATGCGGCTTTTCGCGGATGATGCTGTAGTATACAGAGAAGTTGCAGCATTAGAAAATTGT
This sequence comes from Schistocerca americana, assembly GCF_021461395.2. NCBI lineage: Eukaryota > Metazoa > Arthropoda > Insecta > Orthoptera > Acrididae > Schistocerca > Schistocerca americana. The sequence goes on along the minus strand of NC_060126.1, from coordinate 27,809,701 downwards.
AGTGAAATGCAGGAATATCTGCAGCGGATAGGCACTTGGTGCAGGGAGTGGCAACTGTCCCTTAACATAGACAAATGTAATGTATTGCGAATACATAGAATGAGGGATCCTTTATTGTATGATTATATGATAGCGGAGCAAACACTGGTAGCAGTTACTTCTGTAAAATATCTGGGAGTATGCATGCGGAACGATTTGAAGTGGAATGATCACATAAAATTAATTGTTGGTAAGGCGGGTATCAGGTTGAGATTCATTGGGAGAGTGCTTAGAAAATGTAGTCCATCAACAAAGGAGGTGGCTTACAAAACACTCGTTCGACCTATACTTGAGTATTGCTCATCAGTGTGGGATCCGTACCAGATCGGGTTGACGGAGGAGATAGAGAAGATCCAAAGAAGAGCGGCGCGTTTCGTCACAGGGTTATTTGGTAACCGTGACAGCGTTACGGAGATGTTTAATAAACTTAAGTGGCAGACTCTGCAAGAGAGGTGCTCTGCATCACGGTGTAGATTGCTCGCCAGGTTTCGAGAGGGTGCGTTTCTGGATGAGGTATCGAATATATTGCTTCCCCCTACTTATACCTCCCGAGGAGATCACTAATGTAAAATTAGAGAGATTAGAGCGCCCACAGAGGCTTTCAGACAGTCGTTCTTCCCGCGAACCATACGCGACTGGAACAGGAAAGGGAGGTAATGACAGTGGCACGTAAAGTGCCCTCCGCCACACACCGTTGGGTGGCTTGCGGAGTATAAATGTAGATGTAGATGTAAATGTGAACAAATTCAATTAGTGAAAAAAGAGGATCAACAGAAGGTGGAAACTTTAAAGGCTTTAGTGTCCGAAGTAGATACTAAAGTGAGGAAGCAGGCTAATACCTGCGAAGAGAAAAAGAGGGAAGTGGAAACGCTTGCGAAAACCACTTGCCAAGTAAATACGAGAGTGTCGGAATTAGAAAATAAACTTGACGAAAAACAGAACTATGTGCCAATCTGTGCACATAGTTCGGAATCGTGTACGGAAGAGGAGCGGTTCTAACCCTTGTAAAAATGCGGTATACACGCGACGGATTTCATTAAAAATTGTGAAAGTGTTTTACCCAGATCATGGACTAATGAGAGAAAAATTAATGCGGTTATTGAAGTGTTTGTCTGCTGATGCCAAGCGTTGGGGCTGAATACTGGTCAGAGCAAAAACAACAAAGTGTCTGGCGCAAATTTGTCGTATCGATGCCTTTCGATACGAATTCGCGTGGATCGATGAAGGAGTTTTGTGAGGGCTGGATCCGCAAGTTGGAATATTTGCGTGATCGCCTCACGGAATCCGAAATCTACATCTACATCCATACTCCGCAAGCCACCTGACGGTGTGTGGCGGAGGGTACCTTGAGTACCTCTGTCGGTTCTCCCTCCTATTCCAGTCTCGTATTGTTCGTGGAAAGAATGATTGTCGATATGCTTCTGTGTGGGCTCTAATCTCTCTGATTTTACCCTCATGGTCTCTTCGCGAGATATATGTAGGAGGGAGCAATATACTGCTTGACTCTTCGGTGAAGGTATGTTCTCGAAACTTTATCAAAAGCCCATACCGAGCTACTGAGCGTCGCTCCTGAAGAGTCTTCCACTGGAGTTTATCTTTCATCTCCGTAACGCTTTCGCGATTACTAAATGATCCTGTAATGAAGCGCGCTGCTCTCCGTTGGATCTTCTCTATCTCTTCTATCAACCCTATCTGGTGCGGATCCCACACTGCTGAACAGTATTCAAGCAGTGGGCGAACAAGCAATCCTTTGTTTTCGGATTGCATTTCCTTAGGATTCTTCCAGTGAATCTCAGTCTGGCATCTGCTTTACCAACGTCAACTTTATATGATCATTCCATTTTAAATCACTCCTAATGCCTACTCCCAGATAATTTATGGAATTAACTGCTTCCAGTTGCTGACCTGCTATTTTGTAGCTAAATGATAAGGATCTATCTTTCTATGTATTCGCAGCACATTACACTTGTCTACATTGAGATTCAATTGCCATTCTCTGCACCATGCGTCAATTCGCTGTAGATCCTCTTGCATTTCAGTACAATTTTCCATTGTTACAACCTCTCGATACACCACAGCATCATCTGCAAAAGACCTCAGTGAACTTCCGATGTCATCCACAAGGTCATTTATGTATACTGTGAATAGCACCGGTCCTATGACACACCCCTGCGGCACACCTGAAATCACTCTTACTTCGGAAGATTTCTCTCCATTGAGAATGATGTGTTGCGTTCTGTTATCTAGAAACTCTTCAATCCAATCACACAATTGGTCTGATAGTCCATATGCTCTTACTTTCTTCATTAAACGACTGTGGAGAACTGTATCGAACGCCTTGCGAAAGTCAAGAAATACGGCATCTACCTGTGAACCCGTGTCTTGGCCCTCTGAGTCTCGTGGACGAATAGCGCGATCTGGGTTTCACACGACCGTCTTTTTCGAATCCCATGCTGAATCCTACAGAGTAGATTTCTAGTCTCCAGAAAAGTCATTATACTCGAACATAATACGTGTTCCAAAATTCTACAACTGATCGATGTTAGAGAAATAGGTCTATTGTTCTCACATCTGTTCAAATGGTTCAAATGGCTCTGAGCACTATGGGACTCAACTGCTGTGGTCATAAGTCCCCTAGAACTTAGAACTACTTAAACCTAACTAACCTAAGGACAGCACACAACACCCAGCCATCACGAGGCAGAGAAAATCCCTGACCCCGCCGGGAATCGAACCCGGGAACTCGGGCGTGGGAAGCGAGAACGCTACCACACGACCACGAGATGCGGGCCACATCTGTTCGACGTACCTCCTGAAAACGGGGGTAACCTGCGCCCTTTTCCAATCCTTTGGAACGCTACGCTCTTCTAGAGATCTACAGTACACCGGTGCAAGAAGGGGGGCAAGTTCCTTGGCGTACTCTGTGTAAAATCGAACTGGTATCCCATCAGGTCCGGCGGCCTTTCCTCTTTTGAGCGATTTTAATTGTTTCTCTATCCCTCTGTCGTCTATTTCGATCTGTGCGACAATCTAGAGAAGGAACTACAGTGTAGTCTTCCTCTGTGAAACAGCTTTGGAAAAAGACATTTAGTATTTGGCCTTTAGTCTGTCATCCTCTGTTTCAGTACCATTTTGGTCACAGAGTGTCTGGACATATTGTATTTATCCACCTACCGCCTTGACATAAGACCAAAATTTCTTAGGATTTTCTTCCAAGTCAGTACATAGAACTTTGCTTTCGAATTCATTGAACGCCTCTAGCATAGCCCTCCTCACATTACTTTTCGCTTCGCGTAATTTTTGTTTGTCTGCAAGGGTTTGGCTATGTTTATGTTTGCTGTGAAGTTCCCTTTGCTTCCGCAACAGTTTTCTAACTCGGTTGTTGTACCACGGTGGCTCTTTCCCATCTCTTACGATCTTGCTTGGCACATACTCATCTAACGCATATTGTACGATGGTTTTGAACTTTGTCCACTGATCCTCAACACTGTCTGTACTTGAGACAAAACTTTTGTGTTGAGCCGTCAGGTACTCTGTAATCTGCTTTTTGTCACAGAAAAATCTTCCTACCTTTTTTAATATTTCTATTTTCGGCTGAAATCATCGACGCAGTAACCGCTTTATGATCGTAGATTCACTGTTCTGTGTTAGCTCTTTCAAATATTTCGGGACTCTTTGTCACCAGAAGATCTAATATGTTATCGCCAGGAGTCGGTTCTCTGTTTAAGTGCTCAAGGTAGTTTTCAGATAAAGCACTTAAAAAACTTTCACTGGATTCTTTGTCCCTGCCACCCCTTATGAACGTTTGAGTCTCCCAGTCTATATCCGGCAAATTAAAATCTCCACCCAGAACTATAACATGGTGGGGAAATCTACTCGAAATATTTTCCAAATTATCCTTCAGGTGCTCAGCCACAAGAGCTGCTGAGCCAGGGGGCCTATAGAGACATCCAATTACCATGTCTGAGCCTGCTTTAACCGTGACCTTCACCCAAATTATTTCACATTTTGGATCTCCGTCAATTTCCTTTGATAGTATTGCACTTCATCACTATAAACACGCCTCCCCCTTCACCGTCCAGCCTGTCTCTGCGGTATACATTCCAATCTGAGTTTAGGATTTCATTACTGTTTACGTCTGGTTTCAGCCAACTTTCTGTCCCTAGTACCATATGGGCATTGTGACCGTTTATTAATGAGAGCAGTTCTGGGACCTTTCTATAGACGCTCCTGCAGTTTACTATTAGCACATTAATATTGTTATTCCCTGTTGCATTATGCCTACTCCAACCTTGCCGCGTCTCAGGAGGCGTCTTGTCGGGCCAAGGGAGGGAATTCGCTAACCTAAAAAACACACATGTGCACTCCACACGTACTCCGCTACCCTTGTAGCCGCTTCCGGCGTGTAGTGCACGCCTGACCTATTCAGGAGGACCCTACATTTCTCCACCCGATAGCGGTCGAGAAATTTGCTCCCCAGAACTCCGCAGAATCGTCTGAGCCTCTGGTTTGAGCTTTCTACTCGGCGCCAAACCAGAGGACCGCGATCGGTTCTGGGAACGATACTACAAATAGTTAGCTCTGATTTCACCCCGCGAGCGAGGCTTTCCGCCTTCACCAATTCCGCCAACCGCCGGTACGAACTGAGGATGACCTCTGAACCCAGACGGCAGGAGTCATTGGTGCCGACATGAGCAACAATTTGCAGTCGGGTGCACCCAGTGCTCTCTATCGCCGCCGGCAGGGCCTCCTCCACATCTCGGATGAGACCCCCGGGCAAGCAGACAGAGTGAACACTGGCCTTCTTCCCCGACCTTTCCGCTTTTTCCCTAAGAGGCTCCATCACCCGCCTAACGTTGGAGCTCCCAGTAACTAATAAACCCCTGCCCCCGTGTGCCTGCTCGGACCTTTCTTAAGGAGCGGCCACATGTCCACTCACAGGCAGAGCGGGCGGTGCCACACGGCTAGCCTCCACATTGACCCTCCGCCTCGTGCGCCGCGAACGCCGCTGAACCCGCCACTACCGTTGGGAGAGGGTGGCCCAACCGCGCCCGGTACCCGCAAAGATGTCTCGACAGCAGGGACAGTGGGTGAAGCATGTAACACCTGGGGTGTACCATGCGCCTCACCAGACACCCCACTGCCGCTTCACTTCGAGACAGCAGCCTGAAGACGGCTGACCGCGGCCATCAACACGTTCAGCTGTTCGCGAACAGTGGCCAGCTCCTCCTGTGTCCGTACACAGCAGTCGCACTTCCTATCCATCCTAAGAAATCAATTTACTGTAGACAGTTAATCAACTTTTAACTAGATTGCTAATTCACTAAAGGCGGCTGATTGTTGACTAAACTGTGGTTGCTAGACACTTCTTGTAGAAAACAATGAAAATAGCACTACCTGTCTCTGGACTGTATTGAAAACAAACACTAGCACTACTGGCACTATGGCTGACTAAAGGGACTCTCTTTGACTGTATTCGAAACAAACACGAAATCCATGGAACACTATTACTAGCACTCGACAATTAAAGCTTCCTAAAAGCAAAAACACACGGAAGATGAAGTGACAAGTAAGAAAAACACAGTTAATAAATTAACGTAGCTCGCTGTACAGCAGACGTGAAGCAGACGGCAGTTACGACGTCTGGGAACTCTACAAGAAGCTTCCCGATGATACAAAACGCTACATAGGAAGCAATTACAAGACAATCAATGATATCCTGGAAAGAGTTGAGGACGAGGACAATTGGCGCAATAATCGCGACAGTGGTAGAGGCCGTGGTAACAACAACGGGTACCACAACAACGACAACCATGGGAATAATGCATACCGCAACCATGGCAGCAATAACAATAATGGTTCGGACCGTAATAACAATCGGTACAATGCAAATAATAACAGGAATGACGGGAACCAGTATCATACTAACGTGATACGGGCTTCACAGAATAGTAATAACGCCAGAGGGTGTGATCAGCCGCCTCAGCAGCATCCGGGGAGCGTATCTGCTGGGACGAGACAGGGAAACCATTAGCCGCGCCGGTGAGGGGCTGACCGGGCGTGGAGAAATTTTGGCGGCCCAATAACAGGAGAAAACCCAGGTGTCGTCGTTATGAAAATTCCGTATGGAATAATCAACGGCGGGAGAGTGTGCCAGTGTTAAGAGAAAGGAGTGCGCCCACAAGTAGTAGATCAGCTGTAGACACGGCAGCAGAAAATACATTCACTGTCAGTGAGAACAATTTAAGTAGTGTTCCGGAAATCGATTATAAAGTGGCAGCTGTAACACCCACAGCGGAACTGGAGATTGAGTTTAAGAATGATTCGCAAGTGTTGAGAGAAGATCAGATGTCGGATAACACGTCCGTCATCGAGCGAGGGGATGCAGAGAGGGATGAGGTCTGGTTAAGGCAGTTCGGTCGCCTATACGACGAACTAAGAGATTATAGGGGCCTGTACGGGAGAGGTGTTTATGGGGAGCGCGGGCAGGATTTGCCGCGACTCGTCCCGCAGGAAGATAGTGTTTGTGAAGTGATAGAAAGTTCTGGCCCTAACCGGCAGACTTTACCAGAAATAGTTGATGTTAATGGGTAGCACGAGCGAGATTCGTCGTGTTTCGTCCCGCAGGAGTTGGATGTTGAGGTAGTAACGGAAAGTTCTGGCCCTAACCGGCAGACCTTACCGAAAGTTATAGTGGTTGAAGTAGCCGACCCATCCGACGCAAAACTCCAGTTTAAACATGGAAAGAGTATTAAGGAGAAAGATTACGAAAATTTTAGTGATAGCCGGACACGATTGGTAGAAAAGCACGTAGATTACAGCGTGTATGAGGTTAGAGCTGACGTTATAAGGTCGTACGGTAGCAGTATGGGTTGCGCAGATCCAGAGGAAGTAATTGCAGATACTACTGGGCACATTCCTCCAGGTAGATTGGCAGATGAGATCAATCTGACCGAAGAGGAATCAACGAAGGTGACAATTAGTGAATTGATAGCAAAGCAACACTCACTAGTTGACGAGTTACAGGAAAAGGTTTCGGTATTGGAGGCGAAGCTATAGACTAAGCCTCAGAACAAACGTGTTGAAATTAAAACTGTATGTCAACAGAGGCTGAAAAAGCCGCTAGATAAGCCGGATTTAGGATCAAAGCGGGATGGTTTTTTCTGGAATGACCTGGATATAGACGAGGATTTATTGTGTGAAAATAAAGAAACAGTCGAGGACAAGTGTAGACAGATAGTAGTGTCTGTTAATATGCACGACCTACAACTAAACGTGTTGATTGACACCGGTGCAGAATTGAGTGCTGTATCGGGGAAAATATTTGAGTTACTGAAAGACAGACCTGACATCGTAGTTATGCCAGTAACAGGAGTGAAAATTATCGGTGCTACTGGGAAGGCCAGTAAACCGGTCACAAAACAGATTTTTGTCAACTTCGAGATATGTGGGACACAATTCGAACAAGAGTTTGTCGTCGTGCCAGACTTAACTACGGATGTAATTATCGGGTTAGATTGGCTATTAAAGTACCGAGCAGTGATTAATTGCGAAAGCAAAGCTTTGACGTGTACGTCACAAGATAAAACAACAGTAGTTAGTTTTGATGAGGCAGGAGACGGTGTGCATAGGCAATACCAGCCTATACACATTGTTAACTGGCCGGATGCTATTGACGTAGGTATGAATTTGAACTACTGTAATGTGAGGACTCTCGGCATTGACAATAGCGTAGTAAGTGAATTGGAAAGTATTGTAGACGGTATGTCAAACGTAACACATGAACAAAGACGAGGCCTGTATGAAGTAATAACGAGGAATAAGAGTGTGTTTTCAGACAAACCGGGACTTGTGGAAGGATATAAATGCAAGTTGCATGTAATTCCGCACGAACCATTCTTCGTGAGACCGTATGCTATACCGCTGTCCAAAAAGGAAGCAGTGCAACGGCAGATAGATAAGATGATCGAATGGGGAGTGATTGAAAGAAGTACTAGTCCATACAATAACGGTTTGGTCATTGTAGCAAAACGGGATGGTAGTGTGCGTATTGTGATTGACGCACGCACGTTGAATAGGGTCGTTGAACGCGAAACAGACAGACCAGAGAGTATGGAGGAGGTTTTGCAACGTTTCCATGACGTTAAGTTCATGACTAGCCTCGATATGGCGGATAGTTACTGGCAAATAGAACTCGAAGGAGAATCTAGGCCATACACCGCCTTCTTGTTTGCGGGCTGGTGTTATCAGTATAGAGTACTGCCGTTTGGACTTAGTATATCTGTGTCCGTATTCATCAGGGCCCTAGATAAAGTGCTAGGGCCGGCTTTGTGTTCAAGATTAACTGTATATGTTGACGACCTATTGTTGGCCAATGCCACTTGGCATGACCATTGTGACCTGTTAGATGAAGTTTTTAGAGCATTGCGCCGAGGCGGAATGACTCTAAAGCTAAAGAAATGCGAATTTGTGAAGCAGGAACTGAAATTTTTAGGGCATGTAATTACCACTGCTGGTATTACGAAAGACCCAGAGAAACTAGAGGCAATAAGGAATTGTCCTCCACCCAAGTCTAGGAAGCAGTTAAAAAGTTTTCTAGGGCTCACAGGATTTTACCGTAAATTTGTAAAAGGACAGGTGTTTAATGATGAAAATTTGAATAACCTCTTGCGCAAAAATGTTCAGTTTGTGTGGACTGACGGTTGTCAGGCCGCTTTCGAGAGATTAAAAGACGAGTTGTTAAGATCTAACATAGTATTTCATCCTGATTTGTCGCTACCCTTCCATCTGGGGACGGATTCGTCGAATTACGGGGTGGGGGTAGAACTGTTCCAAGAAGTTGGTGAAGGAGAGGATAAGCAACACCGGACGATAGCGTTCGCGAGTCGGACTTTATCAAAAAGTGAGCGAAACTACACGATTTCTGAGAAGGAGTGTCTCGCTATCGTGTGGGGATTCAAGAAGTTCAAGGGTTACCTATGGGACCGTAAGGTGATTATTCAACGGATCGTAAGGCGCTCTCTTATCTGAAGGATTGTAAATTACTTCACGAAAGACTGACTAGGTGGTCCCTGTATTTACAGCAATTTTACTATGACATCTGTTACGTAAAAGGGACCGACAATTGCGTAGCGGATGCGCTATCGCGGTTGCCCGAGTCTAATCAAGATGTATTGAAAGGCCGGCCGCGGTGGTCTCGCGGTTCTAGGCGCGCAGTCCGGAACCGTGCGACTGCTACGGTCGCAGGTTCGAATCCTGCCTCGGGCATGGATGTGTGTGTTGTCCTTAGGTTAGTTAGGTTTAAGTAGTTCTAAGTTCTAGGGGACTGATGACCACAGCAGTTGAGTCCCATAGTGCTCAGAGCCATTTGAACCATTTTTTGTATTGAAAGATGAGTCAGATGGAGTGGTCAAATTATACTATTTTAAAGAAGTTGAGGGACATAGATTAATAGTGAACATCTGTAAGAATCTATGTCGTCATCAGAACGAGGACGGTTGTTTAAATATGGCGAAAACCCGATATGACGAAAGGAGTCCAGAAGGAGAGAAATTAAGGAAGTATTACAAGATATACGGTCATATCTTGTACATACGTAAGGGTGAAGATAGTAATATTTGGCGGATATGCTGGCCCACCAAATACGTCACGGAAATAATAGACTACTACCATTTGGCGTATGGTCATTGTGGACCAAAGAAATGTATGGAAAAGCTGAGTGAAGTAGTGCATTTTAACAGCGTTTGCGAGAAATAATGAAGCTAAAAGCCGATGCTCGCATTCGTCGTCATGACGCTAAAGCGCGTTTTGCTAAGTTTGCAATTGGAGACCTAGTACTTATAAAAGCTCATGAGAAATCAAGCGAGATAGACAATGAAATCTCTAAATTTAAGTTTGTTTATAATGGACCATATAAAGTCATTGGTATACCTCACACAAATGCTTATTGCTTAGAGTATCCAAGCTCTGGAAAACTATTAGGTATACGGGACATTGTAGACTTGAAATTGTACCAACCAAGGATTGATTAATACCACAGAATGGGTAATTTGTACAGTATGTAAATATAGAGTGTAAGATTTAAGGATTTGCCATGTTGCCATGCTTTTGCCTGACCGAGAGGTCATTAAAGAAGTTGTAATTCATAAGTAATTAATTTTGATTAAATGATTTAAGAGTAACTGATTATTAATCAATTGAAAAATCTAAGCTGCTTGTTTATGTTTTCGGCTGAGTCACAGTAGATTAAGGAATGTAAATATGGTTTTGTAACTAGCTGTAAGATTTCATGAATGTGTGTTTTACTAGTCACTGCCGATGTACTTAGACGCTGTTTTAAGTTTCAGGCTAGTACATGTTTGTGATGATGGACAGTGTTGAGTTATCCACTGTGATAGTGTTAATCGTCTCCTTGAGATTACTCGGGAGTGAGTTTTTCCGAAAGAATTCAGTGAAACGAATGTTCTGGAAATGCCGTTACACAGGCGAGTGAGATCAAGCGTGCCGCACAGGCGGGCGCAACAGTACTGGCGAGGCGGAGCCGCTGTCGGCTCTTGTGCCGCTGTCGGCATTCTTTGTACTTGCGAATACGGAAGGCGCAGTTGCTTTTCTTCGCGGACAGCTGATGTGAAAGAATTCTGCTGTCAATATTTATGTTTTTTTCGATCTGCTGTATATTGTTTAGCGATAAGTGGACTCTCCTGACGAGGATATTAATTATGAAAAGGTTATATAAAAATGTGTATTCTATGTAATTAATTATTAATTTGCGTATTTTGATTTACCTGTTTTTTATGACCATGTACTCTGATTAATTTTGTAAATAGTATTCTATTTCTTGATGCTGTTAGGAATTTTCTGACTTAGAATAGCTGAACCATTTTATATGTTTTATGTGAATTTTAATATGTTGTCAACCTGTTTTCTTTTGTGTAAGATGACAGAGTGGAATAAGCTTAGGAGTGTCTCCACTCAATTATTATGGTCTACAAATTGGTTTATGGTTAATTAGCTGAATGCTAAATTTTCTTGATGTTTTGAGTATATGCATTTCCGTTGGTTTTTTTTTTCCTTTTTTGGGACATTTTCTGAGTCTGTTTAGGTTATACGAACATCCTCAGACAATGTGGGGCACGTGTAACACCGGAAATGCATATCCTCCTATTTCCATCTATTGCACTAGAAATTTTTTCCTTATTTTGTTACCTGAAGATATGACATTTCTGAGTCTTTATATATTGTAATTGTTTTACTATTTGTGCATATATGTATTTATGCATTTATGTCAATGTATAATTGGTTTGTTTTGTAAATATTATTTGTATTTTTACGCTGGTCTTGCGTAGGGAAAACTATGCTATCGAACGATTACATCGATAGGTCGTGTGGAGAACCAAAGTGTTTAGGATCTTTGGTAGTGTTAACTCTGCCGCGTGGAGCGCGGGCAGAAGAGAGTCTGGCTGGAGTAGGTGGTGACCGTGTCGAGAAGAAGGTGCGCCAACATCCAGCTTCTGCAACAGCGACGGCCGACAATGAGTGACTGTCGCCACCCCCCGATCGACGACTGGAAACCTTCAATCAACCAACAAGGAAGACTAAAAGCACGTACAGTTTTAGAACTGTATGGCAGACCTCAGCTTTTTAAACTGTTGCATCAAAAAATACAGCAACTTAGCATGAACCTTTGTTGCTCATTGTCCCAATTGCATTACCAAGCAGGGTCCCTTCCTTTTCTGGAATGAACCCGAGTGTCGTTGAAATTCATGCGCCAGCATTAAAGTAATATCATTCTATTTCACTGCTTTAATTTAAAAGTTCAGTTAAAGTATTCATAGCTGGCTACAATATTTAGATTACAGAAGCAGAAATTAAGAGTGCGAGTTTTGTTACCATATTTTAGAGCACCTGTGACTGCAGCTCAGTTTGGTATGTACTAAATTTTGCTATTGTTAATTGTTCAGAATCATTTAATTCAAGTTCAAAGTTAAATCTCTTATTTCTAAATTGCGTAGATTCAAGTAGCTTTTGAAATGATTGTTGAGGTAACCCAAGACTAACCTTATTTTATTGAATTTCGTAGCGCTTCAGAAACAAAGTTCACTATTAATTTCAGTCTCTAACTTTCAATTTTCCGGTTTTATTCATTATTTGCTAAATTAAGTCAGAGTGTGGCGAAATTTATTACTTCCGACAAACATTCAGTTTTCACACAACACGTGTCAACCTTCAGTTGCCATGCTTTTAGTGCTAATTGTATGTGGATTATTCTTTCGTTTTCAGTTGTTATAGTAGTTGTCCATAGGACTGGCGACCGTAATTTTCCCCAAATCTCAAATATCTAATTAACGCCAATTAATTGTTGACGTAACGACCGCACATTTACTTTCTTTATTAATTTTACCCTTTTCTCAAAGTTAATTTCCACCAATTTCATTTGCATTTTTCCTTTCATTTAGATGCAACCCTTTCCTCCCTCTTTACCGACAGATTAACTTCAGTGACGATTGCTTTTTCCCAAATTTCCATTAGGTGCACGCGGTTTAATTTTTCACTGTCATTAAGGTCGATAAGTGAGGGGGAGGGTACTCCCTCACACCCTCACTTTGACGATGTATCACACAAAATGCATCGCGATTGAAAAATAGAAGCTCAAAAGCGACTTCTTTGGAAGAGACTATCGATGCTACAGTCCCCGTACGTTATCTCTCCTGGGAGTCCAAGAGTTTGTATCTGATGCTCTACTGCCCATTGTCTGTAAACCTCACAATCTGACATTGACGATGCAACACAGAAAATGCATGGCGATTAAAACCTAGAAGCTAAAAAGCAACTTCTATACAAGAGACTAACGATGCTTCAGTCACTGTACGTTATCGCTCAAGCGAGTCTGGTGGTTTGCATTGGATGCACTACTGCGAATTTTCGCTACCACTCGCAACTTCACATTGACGACGCAACACGGTTCGCGATTGAAAACTAGAAGTTCAAAAGCGACTTCTGTACAAGAGATTAACGATTAGACAGTCAACGTACGTTATATTTCTTGCCATCTTATCTCTCATGGGAGTCCGGTAGTTTACATCCGATGCATTATTGCCCATTTTCTATACCCCTCACACCCTCACTTTGACGATGCAACACAGAAAATGCATCGCGATTGAAAACTAGAAGCTCAAAGGCGACTTCTTTACAAGAGACTAACGTCGCTACAGCTAACGTACATTATCTCTGCTGGGAATCCTTTAGTTTGCATCCGATGCACTACTGCCCATTATTTCTACCCGTCGGACCCTCACATTGACGATGCATAACAGAAAATGCATCGTGATTGAAAGCTAGAAGCTCAAAGGCGACTTCTTTACAAGAGACTAACGAGACTACAGTCACCGTACGTTATCTCTCCTGGGAGTCCGGTAGTTTGCATCAGATGCACTACTGCCCATTTTCTATACCTCACACACCTTCACATTGATGAAGCAATACAGAAAATGCATCGCGATTGAAAACTAGAAGCCCAAAGGCGACTTCTTTGCAAGTGATTAAGTATGCTAATGTCACCGTACGTTATCTCTCCAGGGAATCCAGTAGTTTGCCACTTTCTATAACCCTCGCACTTTCACATTGACAATGCAACACAGAAAATGGTTTGCGATTGAAAACTAGAAATTCAAAGAAGACCTCTTTACAAGAGACTTACGGTGCTACAGTCGCCGTACGCAATCTCACCTGGGAGTCCGGTAGTTTGCAACCCATGCACTACCGCCCATTGTCTGTACCCCTCGCAATCTCACACTGACGTTGCAAAAAGGAAAATGCATCGCGATTGAAACCTAGAAACTGAAAAGCGGCTTCTATACAAGAGACAAATGATACTACAGTCACCGTACGTTATCTTTCCTGCGAGACTGGTGCTTTGCATACGATGCTCTATTGCCCATTTTTTCTACCCCTCCCACCTTCACATTGACGATGCAACACAGAAAATGGATCGCGATTGAAAACTAGTAGCTCAAAGGCGACTTCTTTGCAAGAGACTAACGATGCTACAGTCACCGTACGTTATCTCTCCTGGGAGTCCGGTAGTTAGCATCCGATGCACTGCTGCCGATTTTCTGTACCCCACACTCTCACATTGACGACGCAGCAAGGTAAATGCATCGCGTTTGAAACCGAGTGTAAGTAGACTGCTTAGGTTTTTAAGTTGGTGACGCCATGTAGTGCTCTGTATGAAAATCAGTGGCTGTGCTGTGTGCAGTCTGTGGCTAGTTTGCATTGTTGTCTGCCATTGTAGGGTTGGGCAGCTGGATATGAACAGCGCGTAGCGTTGCGCAGTTGGAGGTGAGCCGCCATCAGTGGTGGATGTGGGGAGAGAAATGGCGGAGTTTTGAGAGCGGATGATCTGGACAGAGAGAGTAAATTTGTAAGACTGGATGTCATGAACTGCTATATATATTATGACTTTTGAACACTATTAAGGTAAACACATTGTTTGTTCTCTATCAAAATCTTTCATTTGCTAACTATGCTTATCAGTAGTTAGTGCCTTCAGTAGTTTGAGTCTTTTATTTAGCTGGCAGTATTGGCGATCGCTGTATTGCAGTAGTTCGAGTAATGAAGATATTTGTGAGGTAACTGAATCATGAAAGGTATAGGTTATTGCTAGTCAGGGCCATTCTTTTGTAGGGATTATTGAAAGTCAGATTGCGTTGCGCTAAAAATATTGTGTGTCAGTTTAAGCACAGTCATGTATAATTGTTCAAAGGGGACGTTTCACTAGAAGCTAGACTGCGGCTTCTATACATAAGACTAACGATGCTGTAGTCATCATACCTTATCTACATCTACATGTCTACTCTGCAATTCACATTTAAGTGCTTGGCAGAGGGTTCATCGAACCATAATCAAACTATCTCTCTACCATTCCACTCCCGAACAGCGCGCGGGAAAAACGAACACCTAAACCTTTCTGTTTTAGCTCTGATTTGTCTTATTTTATTTTGATGATCATTCCTACCTATGTAGGTTGGGCTCAACAAAATATTTTCGCATTCGGAAGAGAAAGTTGGTGACCGAAATTTCGTAAATAGATCTCGCCGCGACGAAAAACGTCATTGCTTTAATGACTTCCATCCCAACTCGCGTTATCATATCTGCCACAATCTCTCCCCTATTACGTGATAATACAAAACGAGCTGCCCTTTTTTGCACCCTTTCGATGTCCTCCGTCAATCCCACCTGGTGAGGATCCCACACCGCACAGCAATATTCTAACAGAGGACGACTATACATATCCTGCGGGACTGATGCCTTGCATCCGATGCACAGCTGCCCATTTCCTCAACCCCTCGCACCTTCACATTGACAATGCAACACAGGAAATGGTTCGCGATTGAAAACTAGAAGTTCAAAGGCAACTTCTTTACAAGAGACTAAATTTGCTACAGTCACCGTACGTTATCTCTCCTGTGAGTCCGGTAGCTTGCATCCAATGCACTACTACCCATTTTCTCTACCTCTCGCGCCTTCACATTTGAAGATGCAATACCCACAATGCATCATGATTGAGAACTAGAGGCTCAAAGCCGACTTCGTTACAAGAGATGTTGGTAAAGCCACCGTACATCATCTCCCCTTAGAGTCCTGTAGTTTGCATCCAATGCATTACCGCCCATTTTCTGTACCCCCCACACTCTGACATTGACGATGCAAGAAAGACAATTTATCGCGATTGAAACCTAGAGGCTCAAATCGACTTCTTTACAAGAGATTATCGATGCTACAGTCACCGATGAACTCTGCCCATTTTCTCTACCCCTCGCACCTGCGAGTCTGGCGCTTTGCATCCCATGCACTACTGCCGATTTTCTCTAGACCCCGCACCTTCACATTGACGAAGCAACACAGAAAATGGTTCTCGACTGAAAACTAGAAGTTTAAAGGTGACTTCTTTGCAAGACACTAACGATGCTACAGTCACCGTACGTTAACTCTCCTTCGAGTCCAGTAGTTTGCATCTGATGCACTACTGCCCATTTTCTATACCTGTCGCTCTTTTACATTGACGATGCAACAAAGAAAACGCATCGAGATTGAAAACTGGAAGCTCAAAAGCGACTTCTATTCAAAAGAGTAACGATGCTACAGTCACCATACGTTATCTTTCCTGCGAGTCTGGTACTTTGCAACTGACGCACTACTGCCCATTTTCTCTACCTCTCGCGCCTTAACATTGACGATGCAACAAGGAAAATGCATCGCGTTTGCAACCTAGAAGCTAAAAAGCGACATCTATACAAATGACTAACGATGCTATTATAGTCGCCGTACCTTATATATGCTGTCAGTCTGATACTTTGCATCCGATGCACAACTGCCCATTTTCTCTACCCCTTGCACCTTCACATTGACAATGCAACACAGGAAATGGTTCGCGATTGAAAACTAGAAGCTCAAAGGCGACTTCTCTGAAGGAGACAAAAGTTGCTGAATTCACTGCACGTTATCTCTCATGGGATTCTGGTAGTTTGTATCCGATGCACTACTGCACATTTTCAATAACCCTCCTACCTTGAAATTGAAGATGCATCACACAAAATCCATCGCGATTGAGAACTAGAATCTCGAAGGGGACTTCTTTGCAAGACACTAACGATGCTACAGTCACCGTGCGTTATCTCTCCTGGGAGTCTGGTGGTTTGCATTCGATGCACTACTTCCAATTTTCTATACCCCTCGCACCGTCACACTGAAGATGCAACACAGAAAATGCATCGCGATTAAAAACTTGACGCTTAGAGGTGACTTCTTTGCAAGAGACTAACGATGCTAGAGCCACGGAACCGTATCTGTCCTGGGAGTCAGGTAGTTTGCATCCTTTGCACTACAGCCCACTTTCTATACCCTTCACACCCTCACATTGACGATGCAACACAGAAAATGCATCCCGATTGAAAAGTAGAAGCTCAAAGGCGTCTTCTTTACAAGAGACTTACGTTGCTGCGGTCGCCGTACGTTATCTCTCCTGGTAGTCCGACAGCTTGCAACCGATGCACTACTGCCCATTGTCTGTACCCATCGCACTCTCACACTGAAGATGCACACAGAAAATGCATCGCGACTGAAAACTAGAAGCTCAAAGGCGACTTCTTTCGAAGAGACTAACGTTGCTGAATTCACTGTACGTTATCTCTCTTGTGATTCTGGTAGTTTGCATCCGATGCACTACTGCACATTTTCTATAATGCTCGCACCTTCACATTGACGATGCATCACACAAAATGCATCATGATTGAAAACTAAAAGCTCAAAGGTGAATTCTTTGCAAGAGATTAACGATGCTACAGTCACCATACGTTATCTCTCCTGGAAACCCGGTAGTTTGCATCTGATGCACTTCTGCCCATATTCGCTACCGCTCCCACATTGACATTGACGATGCATCACACAATATCCATCGTGCTTGAAAACTTGAAGCTCATAGGCGACTTCTTTGCAAGAGACTAGCGATGCCAGAGTCACCCTACGTTATCTCTCCTAGGAGTACTGTAGTTAGCAACCGATGCACTACTGCCCAATCTGTCTAACCCGCACACCTTGACATTGATGATGCATCACAGAAAATGAATCGCTTTTGAAAACTAGGAGCTCAAACGCGAATTCTTTGCAAGACACTAACGATGCTACAGTCTACATACGTTATCCCCCCGGGAGCCCGGTTATTTGCATCCGATGCACTACTGCCCATTTTCTATACCCCTCGTAACTTCACACTGACGATGCTACACAGAAAATGCATCGTGATTGAAAACTAGGAGCTCATAGGCGACTTCTTTTCAATAGACAAACGATGCTACAGCCACCGTACCTTATCTCTCCTGGGAGACCCGTAGTTTTCATCAGATGCACTACTGCCCATTTTCGCTACCCCTCGAACCTTACATTGACGACGCAATGCAGAAAAATCATTGCGATTGAAAACTAGAGGCTCAAAGGCGATTTCTTTACAAGAGACTATCGATGCTACTGTTGAGTGGTATTAAGGTAGGTAAATAAATTATTGAAATCGAAGTGAAGTAGAAATTAGAAAATAAATTAAAAACTTAGTTTAGAAGACTTACACTCTGGCAAACAGCGGGCAGAGCATCCATGGCAACAGCCGGCGCTTGCAAGTCAGCAAGTTTAGGAGAAGCCATCGTCCTCCCCACATAAGCGGAAGCTGTCGATTCAGCCATCAGGGCATTGCCCGACCGGCTCACGTGTTTCTCAGTTGTCACATGTGAGCAAAGGCCCTTGCTTACATTCCAAGAGACAATGACCGACGTTAAGAAGAATCTTCGAGAAGCTTTTCAATGTGACAGAAGAGGCAATGACCGGCTCACGTGTTTCTCAGTTGTCACATGTGATCAAAGGCCCTCGCCTACATCCAAGAGCCAATGACCGACGTTAAGAAGATTCTTGAAGAAGCTCTTCAACGTGACAGAAGAGGCAATGACCGTGAAGTCGTTCACCTCCAGCGAACTGAAGTGAATAAATACGCGAGACACAGTGGGCCCGACAAGAGGAGTAGTAGTTTTCAGTTCAGTTTCGGAGCTGAAGACCGTCATGCCGGAAGAGACTACATCGTACAAAGAAGCACCAAATCCGCCGCTGTAACGGAATAGCAAGCAGCAGCCTCGCCGCCGGAAGACAGAAGTTAGAAGGTATTTGAAGACTGACTTTTACGTACCCGGGTGACTCGTGAGGACGGGGAGACGGCCTCACATCAGCAGTCACCTGTGAGCTAGTTATGAAGATCTGACAGCCGAAGACTGGCAAGCTGGAGTCCGTTGTTCGAGTCCGGGACACTGGCCTTCCCCCGCAGCGCCGCTCCGCTGGCCGACGCACAACACTGTCACTCGTAGCCGCTTAGAGAAGAGAAACACTGGGACGCCACATCCATGGTACCACCGTCCGATTCACGACTTCGTTCTCAATAACTAAACGGGCCACCTCATGAAGCGCGTCTCCAGTCAACTGGGCGAGACGGCGACACGAGATACACACCGCCAGGCGTAAGCAGACGCCGCCGCTGCCACAGCAGAGGCTTCGCAAACAACACAGCTGCCGTTCTCCCAGCCAGAACAGTCGAGTAAGGAAACAGTTGTACAAAACTTTCAATAAAAGTTATCTTATGTAAAAATGCTGTTTCATTCTACCTACTACCCGATGCAAGGAAGAACCCACCCTGCCCACATGTTGTTACGAAAGAAAAAGTAATTTATTTAATGTTTTTCACCCTGACATAATGCTTTAGAATTAAATGCCCTTTGCAGTAATGCTCATCCTGACAACTGACTAGCATCGAAAGAGAAAAACCAGTTACACTACAGTCACTGTACTTTATATCTCCTGTGAGTTCGGTAGCTTGCATCCGGTACATTACTGCCGATTTCCTATACTTCTCCCACCTTCACATTGACGATGCATAACAGAAAATGCATCGCGACTGAAAACTAGAGGCTCTAGGGCGACTTTTTCGCAAGAGACTGAGGTTGCTGAACTCACCGTACGTTATCCCTCCAGGGATTCTGGTAGTTTGCATCCGGTGCACCACTGCCCATTTGTCAACCCCCCGTACCTTGACATTAACGATTTATGACACAAAATCCATCGCGATTCACATTGACGATGCATCGCACAAAATCCATCGCAAATAAAAACAAGAAGCTTAAAGGCGACTTAATTAGAAGAGACTAACGATGCTACAATCACCATACATTATCTCTCTTAGGAGTCCAGGAGTTTGCATCCGATGCACTACTGCCCATTTTCCATACCTCTCGCACCTTCACATTGACTATGCAACGCAGAAAATGCATCGCGATTGAAAACTAGAAGCTCAAAGGCGACTTCTTTGCAAGAGACTAACGATGCTACAGTACCGTACGTTACCTTTCCTGGAAGTCCGGTAGTTTGCATCCGAGGCACTACTGCCCATTTTCTATACCCCTCGCACCATCCCTTGGACGATGCAACACAGAAAATGCATTGCGATTGAAAGCTAGAGGCTCAAAGGCTACTTCTTTACAAGAGATTAACGTTGGTACAGTCACCGTACGTTAACTCCCCTATGAGTCTGGCAGATTGCATCCGATGCACTACTGCTCATTTTCTATACCCCTCGCACCTTGACATTCACGATGCAACACTGACAATGCATTGCGATTTAAGTCTAGAGGCTCAAAATGAGCTTCGTTACAAGAGAGTAACGTTGCTAAAGTCACTGTCCGTTATCTCCCCGAGGAGTCCTGTAGTTTGCATCCGATGCACTACTGCCCATTTTCTGTACGCCTCGCACCATAACTTTGACGATGGAACACGGAAAATTCATCGCGATTGAAACCTAGGGCTTCAAAAGCGGCTTTTTTACGAGAGACTTACGATGCTACAGTCACCGTAGGTCATTTCTCCTGGGAGTCCGGTAGTTTGAATCCGATGCACTGCTGCCCATTGTCTGTACCCGTCGCACACTCACATTGACGATGCGACACAGAAAATGCATCTCGATTGAAAAGTAGTGGATCAAAGGCGACTGCTTTACAAGAAACTAAAGTTGCAACAGTCACCGTACGTTATCTCTCCTGGGAGTCCGGTAGTTTGCATCCGATGCACTGCTGCCCATTTTCTGTATGCCTCGCACCATAACTTTGACGATACAACACAGAAAATGCATCGCGACTGAAAACTAGAATCGCAACGTGTTTGAAAAGATTAGGGCCATGGCGACTTCTCTCCACGACACTAACGTTGCTTCATTCATCTTACGTAATTTCTCCTTGGAGCCCGGCAGCTAGTATGAGACACACTACAGTCCTCGTACAGTAACCCTGGAATCCTCAGATTGACAAAGGGATACAGGTATTGAATGACGATTTAAAATAACAGGCTCCATGTCGACTTTTCCCTAAGGCACTATCGTTGTTACAGTCACCGTTCCCAACCTGTCCTGGGAATGCAGTAGATTTTATTTGATGCCCTACTGTCTCGCCTACTGTAACCCTCGCACCCGCACATTGATGACGGGATACAGATATCGCATCACGATTGATAACTACAGTCTCCATAGCGACATATCTCCAAGAGACTAACGTTACTTCGTTGACCTTACGTAAACTGTGCTGGCAGTAATTTAGCTTGATTCTGATGCACTACTGCCTGTTTACTGTAACCGACACACCCTTACAATGACGATGAGACAAAAAAGTTGCATGGAGATTGATAACTACAGGCTCCATGGCGACTTCCCCCCAACAGACTAATGTTACATCAGTCACCCTACGTGACCTCTCCTGGGAGTCCAGTAGCTCTTATCCAAAGCACTACTGCCCGTTAACTGTACCCCTCACACACTTTCATTGACGATTCAACACACAAATCGCATCGTGATTGAAAACTATAGGCTCCGTGAAGACTTCTCTCCAAGAGACTAATGTTGCTACGGTCACGTTACGTAAAGGATCCTGGTAGTAAATTAACCTGAATCAGAAGCACTATTGCCCCTTTACTGCAAGCTACACACCCTCACACTGACGATGAGACAAAGAAATTGCATTATGATTGAAAACTACAGCCTCCGTGGCGGCTTCTGTCCAGGAGACTGATGTTACCCGAGTCACACTACGTAACCTTTCCTGTGGGTTAAGTAGCTTATATCCAATGCACTGCTTCCTGTTTACTGTATCCTTCGCACTCTTTCACTGACTATTCGACCTCAGTCGCGCTACATAACCTCTCCTGGGAGTTAAGTAGCGCTCATCCAATGCATTGCTGCTTGTTTACTGTATCCCTCGCACCTAATTGACGATGTCATACACAAAATCCATCGTGATTGAAATCTACAGGCTCCATAGCGACTTCTCTCCAAGAGACTAACGTTGCTACCGTCACCTTACGTAAAATGTCCAGGCAGTCAAGTAGATTGAATCCAATGCACTACTGTCTGTTTACTGTAACTGACACATCCTCACATTGACTATGAGACAATGAAGTTTCATCAGGATTGAAAACTACAGGCTCCATGGCGACTTCTCTTTATGTGATTAGAGCTACCTCAGTCACCCAATGTACCCTCTACTGGGAGTCCAGTAGCTCTTTTCCAATGCACTACTGCCGGTTTTGTGTATCCCTCTCACCCTTTGATTGATGATTCCAAACACAAATTGCATTGTGATTGAAAACTACAGGCTCCATGGCATCTTCTCTCCAACACCCCAACGTTGTTTCAGTCATCTTATGTAATCTCTGCTTGAAGTGCCTTAGCTTGTATTCGATACACTACAGTCCGTTTACTGTAACATTCGCACCCTCACATTGACGGTGAGACAAAGAAGTTGCATAGCGACTGAGAACTTTAAGTTCCATGGCGACTTCTCTCCCAGAGCTTAACGTTGCTACAGTCACCTTACGTAAAATATCCTGAGAATCAAGTACCTTGAATCTGATGCACTGCTTCCTGTGTATTGGTTCCGGCACACCCCTACATTGACGATGTGACATAGAAGTTGCTTTGCGATTGAAAACTGCATGCTCCATGGCGACTTCTCTACAGGAGATTAATACTACCGCACTCACCCTACGTAACCTCTTTTGTGAGTAAAGTAGATTATATCCAATGCACTACTGCCCGTTTGCTGTATCCCTCGCACTCTTTCACTTACTATTCGACATCAGTCACCCTTCGTAAACTTTCCTGAGTGTTAAGTAGCTGTTATCTATTTCACTACTGTCCGTTTGCTGTATCCTTCGTAGTCTTTCATTGACGATTAGAAACACAAATTGCATGGTGATTCAAAACTACAGGCTCCACGGCAACTAGTCTCCTACACACTACTGTTCCTTCAGTCGTTCGTAGTTTCTCCTTCCAGTCCACTAGCTAGGATCCGATGCACTAGAGTCCATTTATTGGAACCCTCGCACCGTCATATTGACGAACGGATACAGATATTTCATCAGAATTGAAAATTACAGACAAATGGCGACTTCTCTCCAAGAAACTAACGTGGCTGTGGACATCTTACATAAAACGTCCCGGCAGTCAAGTAGCTTGAATCCGACGCACTACTGCCTCTCTACTGTAACCGACACACCCTCAATTGACAACGAGACAAAGAAGTTGCATCGCGATTGAGAACTACAGGCTCCAAGGCGACTTTTCTCCAAGAAACTAATGTTACGTCAGATACCCTACGTAACCTCTCCTGGGAGTTAAGTAGCTCTTATACAATGCGCTACTGCCCGTTTACTGTATCCCTCGCACATTTTCATTCACGATGCGACACACAAATTGCATCGTGATTGAAAACTACAGGCTCCATGCCGACTTCTCTCTAAACACACTAACGTTGCTTCAGTCATCATAAGTAATCTCCATTTGGTGTCCAGTGGCTTGTATCCGATGCAATACAGTCCGCATACAGTAACCCTCGCACCCTCACATTGAAAAAGGTAAACAGATATTTCATCATGATTCAAAATTACAGCCGCCATGTCCTCTTCTCTCCAAGACACTGACGTTGCTGAGGTCACTGTTCGTAACCTCTGCTAAAAGTACAGCAGATTGTATCCGATGCACTACCGCCCGTTTACTGTAACTCTCTTACTCTCACATTGACGATGAAACAAACAAGTTGCTTCGCGATCGAAAACTACGTGCTAAATGGCGACTTCTCTCCAAGGGACTAATGTTACCTCATTCACACTATGTAACCTCTCCTGGGAGTAAAGTAGCTCATATCCAATGCACTATTGCCAGTTTGCTGTATCCCTCGCAATCCATAATTATCGATGCGACACACAAATTGCATCTTGAATGAAGACTACAGGTTCCATGGTGACCTCCCTCCAAGACACTAACTTTGCTACCGTCAATATACGTAAAATGTCCTAGCAGTAAGGTAGGGTGAATCCGATGCACTACTGTCTCTTTACTATAACACACAAACCCTCACACTGACGATGAAACAAATAGTTGCATCGCCACTGAAAACTACAGGTTCCATCTCGACTTCTCTTCATGAGACTAATATTACGTCACCCTCTCCCGCGTGTTACGTACCTCTTATCCAATGCACTACTGTCCGTTTACTGTATCCCTCGCACTCTTTCATTGACGATTCGACACACAAATTGCATCGTGATTGGAAATAACAGGGTCCATGGCGACTTCTCTTTAACACACTAACGTTGCTTCAGTCATCTTACGTAATCTTTCCTTGGAGTCCAGTAGCTTGTATGTGAGGCACTACAGTCGGCTTACAGTGGCCCTCGCACGCTCACATTGACGAAGGAATACAGATATTTCAACACGATTGAAAATTACAGGCTCAATGTCCACTTCTCTCCAAGACACTAACGTTGCTTCGGTCACCTTCCGTAACCTCTGGTGGGCGTCCAGAAGATTGTATCGCATGCACTACTGTCCGTTGAATGTAACTCTCGCACCCTCACATTGATCCTTGGAGTCCAGTAGATTGTACCTAATGCACTACAGTCCGCTTACTGTAACCTTCGCACCCTCACATTGGTGAAGGTATACAGATATTTGGTCACGATGGGTGATTACAGACTCCATGTCGACTTTTCTTCAAGGTAGTAACCTTGGTACGGACCCGTCCAGTAGAGTCCAGTAGATTGTCTCCGAAGCACTACTGCCCGTTTACTGTAACTCTCGCACCCTCACATTGACGATGAGACAAAGAAATTGCACCGCGATTGAAAACTACAGGCTCCATGTCGACTTCCGTCCAAGACACAAACGTTGCTATGATCCACGTTCGTAACCTCTGCTAGGAGTCCAGTAAATTGCATCCGATGCACTACAGCTCCATTTTTTTTGTGAGAAGTGATCCTATTTTTTTCTGTATGACAGTTTTCACTTAAGACGTATTTCGAGACCTTCCTATGGAAATCATACAACTTCTACTTGCGAAAACATACTTTCAAGCAAGCATAATGCAATAATCGTGTAATAAAATATGGGCCATGCATATAGATCAGCGTATGGTATGTAATGTGCATAAGTGTCGTATTAACTAAAATTCCGGGTATATGCAGCTATATAGCTGAAATGAGCTGTACATAGCTTATCCTCCCATTCCTTCCACTACATGCTGGTGCCTGCTACATACGACTTCAAAACAGGAAAACAATTTTATTTATAATTAAAATTATGCAAATCACTGTCAGTATTGCAAATACAGTATTGCGTTAAGTAAAATACAAATGATAACCTTTATGTGCAAACGAAAAATTTATGTAATGTTTCAAGACACTCACAGAAGATGCCTTGTAATTAAGACAAAATGCATCTGGGTACACAAGTCAAATAGAAAACGTGATGTGCGACATGCAAAAGGCGTTCTTCTTTTACACTGGTGCAATTTGTGTGCAACTGTAGCGGAAATGGCCACCACCAGGAACTTGTCAAAATAAGTTTTTTTCTTTTGTAAAATGACTACGCATGGCATCATTTTCCGTATTAGGAAAGAGTATGCATCGTAAAGGACGGAAAAAGCAGGATTTATACGTTAAAACAGCTAGAACTATTGTAAACTCCGTGTGAAAGAGGCCATAACGTAGAGCGGTGTCTCGACCATTGCTGGTGCTCCTATTCTGGCAGCCGGACTTTTTGTTTACGTCGCTGTTCGTCTGCACGGCGGCGTCGACGCGACTTGGACAGGGCTGCCAACTCCAGCAGAAGCAGACCGCGACACTTAGCAACAATGCTAAAATAGGCGTTAGCAGCAAACTCCTGTTGCCGCCTTCCTTTTGCATTACACATCTCCAATGCCGAGTCGCATGCCTTTTTCTGTTTTTTCCGTCATTTCCATTTGCTCTTCATTGTTATTCGTACTAAATTTCTCCTTTCAAAACGTAAACTTAGTGCAGTTTTATTATTTCCATAAATACCCTCTAAGACAGAATAAACGACGCACCACGAAGGAATTATCCGAATGGGACGGAAATAACTAGATGTGATGCACATGTACAGATAAAGAAATTATTACACTTTCAAAAAATTGAATAATTCACTCAAGAGAAAGAGATTCACAAATTGAGCAAGTCATACGGTACTGGTCCACATCTGGCCCTTGCGCAAACCTTTACACGGCTTGGCATTGACTGATAGAGTTGCTGGATGTCTTCAAGAGGGATATAGCGCCAAATTCTGTTCAACGGGCGAGTTAGATCGTCAAAATCCCGAGACGGTTGGAGTACCATACCCACAATGTTCGAAAACTTTCTCAATTGGGGACGGATTCGGCGACCTTGCTGCCCAATGTCGGGTTCGGTAAGCACGAACACGAAGGCAAGAAGTAGAAATTCTCACCGTCTGCTGAAGTGTAATGCCAGCGTTGCTTTCCATGAAGGGCAACAAAACGGACGGCTATCGTCGCTGTGGTGTAACGGTGCCACATATGACAACCAATGGGGTCCTGCTATGAGAAGAAATGGCAGCCCAGACCATCACTCTGGTTGTTCGTCTGTATGCGGGCGACAGCCGGGTTGGTATCACATTCCTATCTGGGGTGCCTCCAGTACGTCTTCCCTAGTCATCGGGGCTCATTTCGAAGCAAGACTGGACTAAAGACAATGCTATTTCAGTCATTGAGATTTCAGGCCGATGATGTGTCTGGTGTCATACATAGAGGTCCCACGCATGTAATGGTAGCAGTGAGAGGAGAAGATACGTGCAACTTATGTCATCTACACTACTGGCCGTTAAAATTGCTACACCACGAGGATGACGTGCTACAGACGCGAAATTTAACCGACAGAAAGAAGATGCTGTGATATGCAAATGATTAGCTTTTCAGAGCATTCACACAAGGTTGGCGCCGGTGGCGACACCTACAACGTGCTGACATGAGGAAAGTTTCCAACCGATTTCTCATACACAAACAGTATTTGACCGGCGTTACCTGGTGAACCGTTGTTGTGATGCCTCGTGTAAGGATGATAAAAGCGTACCATCACGTTTCCGACTTTGATAAAGGTCGGATTGTAGCCTGTCGCGATTGCGGTTTATCGTATCGCGACATTGCTGCTCGCGTCGGTCGAGATCCAAACACTGTTGGCAGAATATGGAATCGGTGCTGAATCCCAACGACCTCGTATCACTAGCAGTCGAGATGACAGGCATCTTATCCGCATGATTGTAACGGATCGTGCAGCCACGTCACGATCCTTGAGTCAACAGATGGGGACGTTTGCAAGACAACAACCATCTGCACGAACAGTTCGACGTCGTTTGCAGCAGCATGGACTATCAGCGGAGACCATGGCTGCGGTTACCCTTGATGCTGCATCAAAGACAGGAGCGCCTTCGATGGTGTACTCAACGACGAACCTGTGTGCACGAATGGCAAAACGTCATTTTTTCGGATGAATCCAGGTTCTGTTTACAGCATCATGATGGTCGCATCCGTGTTTGGCGACATCGGGGTGAACGCACGTTGGAAGCGTGTATTCGTCATCGCCATACTGGTGTATCATTCGGCGTGATGGTATGGGGTGCCATTGGTTACACGTCTCCGTCACCTCTTGTTCGCATTGACGGCATTTTGAACATTGGACGTTACATTTCAGATGTGTTACGACCGGTGGCTCTACCCTTCATTCGATCCCTGCGAAACCCTACATTTCAGCAGGATAATGCACGACCGCATGTTGCAGGTCCTGTACGGGCCTTTCTGGATACAGAAAATGTTCGACTGCCGCCCTGGCCAGCGCATTCTCCAGATCTCTCACCAATTGAAAACGTTTGGTCAATGGTGGCCGAGCAACTGGATCGTCACAATACGCCAGTCACTACTCTTGATGAACTGTGGTATCGCGTTGAAGCTGCATGGGCAGCTGTACCTGTACACGCCATCCGAGCTGTGCTTGACTCAATGATCAGGCGTATCAAGGCCGTTATTACGGCCAGAGGTGGTTGTTCCGGTTACTGATTTCTCAGGATCTATGCACCAAAATTGGGTGAAAATGTAATAACAATTCACTTCTAGTATATTTGTCCAATTAATACCCCTTTTACATCCACATTTCTTCTTGGTGTAGCAATTTTAATGGCCAGTAGTGTATAGTGATGTATAGCCTTGACATTATAGTTAGCGTGACAGCGAATATTATGTACTTTTCATTACACATACCATCCACAGGTACGAACCATATGCTATATGCTTGTTTTAAAGCATGGTTTTGTGTAGTAGAAGAAATACAATTTGTAAATTACGTGTTTGTTTTTTAGTTTTTGTGTTTTCCATTGATTCTGTAGATGGTCGACGATGGCCGGAAATGGTCATAGGTGAAAAAAAGTTTATTGCGTCAGAGAAAAAAATATAATTTATTAAATTGTCAGTCGTGATGCTCCATACATGAAATGTCGTTTTTTGCAGGAAGTGACTATGTTCTGTCTACGGATTTCCCGTGAAAAACCGACTCTCATCACACCAAAGGCAAAAGTAAACTGTCATGCGTGTTTAAAATCAGCTTGTAAGCTTATCAATATTTTACCTTTTAAATTTACAGGGTACTATTTACATTTTGTACTTTATTTTGTATACGTCGTCTAACACTAGGCTGATGAATTTATTCTGAGTTTTGGAGGTAGAAGATTGCTTTCAAACAAGCCCTGACGTGTCACCATCCTCTTCGTGCCCCTTAATTGTTGTTTTTCTCCCTTGCATCAAGTTCCATGCAGGTTTTTCTCATCCGTTGGCCTTCCCTAGTTAAATCTGGCCTAGTTAATGCACAAGCTGATTCCCTGCTTTTGTCCTCATACACTCAATGACTTTAATTTCAGGATTTGGTTTTCGGAGCAAATTTTCAATTGTGTTGTGCCAGCCTTCCACAGCGCTGATGGTACGATGGCGCCGTCTGTAGCAGACCCAAAGATTGATCGGGACTTCGTCATTTTCCAGCCATCTACCAGCAAAATAGCCGAAAAACTGAGAAAGTCTGGCGATATCCGATGCTCGTAAATGTATCTCGAGCCAGCCATCGCAGACATCTTCATGTGGAAGGAACGCCACACCACCACACATGCGATTTTCCAATGTGGGAAATATCTAAAACTTACAGGAAGATGTACCATTCGTGTGGGTATAAGTGGCCATACACATCCCTTAGAATTCATCGTCTTTCAAGAGTGTAGTCATGACGTCATTCTTGGATGGGACGTTTTGAAAGGTTCTCAGGCAATTATAAATGGTTCAAATGGCTCTGAGCACTATGGGACTTAACATCTATGGTGATCAGTCCCCTAGAACTTAGAACTACTTAAACCTAACTAACCTAAGGACATCACACAACACCCAGTCATCCCGAGGCAGAGAAACTCCCTGGCCCCGCCGGGAATCGAACCCGGGCTCAGGCAATTATAGATTGTGGTCGCTCGAAGGATATGCTAGACGAGATGAGGTACTGTGGACAGGAAGATGCGCATCCGAGTGTGTGGAGACTATGTGTGCTGGATGAAGTGATTATTCCTGCAGTCAGCGCTAGAAAGGTAACTGTCATGTGTCATGCCATGCATCAACCCATGGATCTTGTAGTGAAATGTAAGTGAAGCATACCACTGAAGAATAACTTGGTCATCCCAGCCTCTGCCGTCTCTTTTAAGAACGAACGGATTCGGTGAATTGTGAACAGTTAACTGTCGCCGAGAACCGCAGATCATTGCAAGACGCATGTGCATAGCAAACGCTGAGCCGTTAATTGGAGAACAGCTGAGCGTCGTAGAAACCTCCCATGCCGGGTCTGTGGGTGAAATTAGCGCTACCACTACGAGACAAGATCTTATGGCTCGAGTATCACCAGATCTCACTAAGGAACAACAGAAGAAGCTACTTGCCATTCTTCAAGAGTTCTCTGAACGCTTCAATCCACAGTTGAAGAGCAAATTAGACAAATTGACGGCGAAGCACCGGATTAGCACCGGATACCATCAACCAATAAGCCAAAGAGCATACCGTGTGTCAGCAACGGAACGTCGAATAATTTCCGACGAGGTAGAGAACATGATGAAGAATGACATCATTGAGCCTTCGCAGAGCCCAGGGTCGTCACCAGTGGTTCTCGTCAGGAAGAATGATGGCAGTTGGCGCTTTTGTGTTGATTACAGGAAGCTTAATAAGATAACTAAAAAGGAAGTTTACCCTCTTCCACGAATTGACGATACACTAGATTATCTGAAGGGGGCTAAGTTTTTCTCAACCATGGACATGTACTTGGGATACTGGCAAATCGAAGTAGATGGGGCTCATCGTGAGAAAACTACATTCATTACCCTTGAGGGCCTGTATGAGTTTAAGGTAATGCCATTTGGTTTGTGTAATGCACCAGCAACTTCTGAACGGATGATGGATAATCTTCTAAGGCAACTGAAGTGGACGATGTGTCTTTGTTATTTAGATGACATTATAGTGTTCTCAGAAACATTTGACGAACATATAAATAGATTGAGGGCCGTTCTTAAGTGTCTCCAACAAGGCAGACTGAAAGTTAATCCAAGAAAGTGTCTCTTTGGAGCAAAAGAAAAAAGGATACTTGGACACCTTGTGTCAAACGAAGGTGTGCGGCCAGACCCAGAAAAGGTGAGATCTATAACGGAATATCCTATTCCTATAAGTATCAGATTTTTGAGAAGCTTCCTCGGATTATGTTCTTATTACCGTCGTTTTACCAAGACTTTTGTATCAAAGCCAGGCCACTCGAATAGTTGTTAACAGCTGATGCTAAATTTATGCTGCGAAAAGCTCTGAAGACTGACTCTGTACCTGTTCTGTATGATGAGAGGGCACCTACAGAACTACACACAGATGCCAGCGGGTATGGGATCGGTGCTGTTCTGGTGCAAATTTCGAATGGAAAAGAGAAAGTTATAGCCTATGCTTCTAGGACAATTACAAAAGCCGAAAGAAACTACTCAACTACAATAAGAGAATGTCTTGCTGTGATCTGGGCCATGTGCAAATTTCGACAGTATCTCTATGGAAGGCCATTCACATTTGTTACAGACCATGATTCACTTTGTTGGCTGACAGGTCTTAAGGATCCAACAGGACGACACACCAGGTGGGCACTACGTCTTCAAGAGTATGACATTACCATAGCGAACAAAAGCGGAAGAAAACACCAAGGTGCCGACTGTCTCTCAAGAAACCCTGTGTAAGACCATCAAGACTTTGATGAAGATAGCGACTGTCTCACTGCACTCCAGGATCTCTCTGCTGAGGAGAAGAAGGACGCCAGGATATCTCAAATTATGCTTGCCTTAAATCGGTCAGAGGATGTGAAAGCACAATTTAAGGTAGTTAATGGACTACTTTGCAAGAAAAACTTTGATCCGTTTGGAAAGAGGTGGCTACCAGTCATTCCTAAACACATGCGCTTAGATGCTCTACAGGAATTCCATGACACGCCTGAGGCCGGACATTTAGGATTTATCAAGACATACGATAGAATCAGAAAGAGATTTTTCTGGCCAGGTTTATTTAGGAGTGTCCGTTACTATGTGCCACACTGTTGAGAGTGCCAGAGGAGAAAGGGTGTTCCTCAGAAACCACCTGGCCGACTCACACCAATTCCACCAGCCGAAACGCCTTTCCAGCGTGTTGGGATTGACCTCCTCGGACGATTTCCAACGTCTGCTAGTGACAATAGATGGATTATTGTTTGCACAGATTATCTGACACGCTAGGCCATTACAAAAGCCGTGAGAACAGCCGAAGCATCCGAGGTAGGCAAATTCATCGTGGAAGATGTATTAAACCACGGTGCCCCAAGGTTGTTAATTACGAATCGAAAGAAAGTTTCTGAATCGAGTCTTGTGACAGAGATAAACCGTCGCTGGAACATTACTTATCACATGACGACTGCCTACCATCCGCAAACTAACGGGCTTACTGAACACCTTAATAAGACTTTGGACGACATGCTATCACTGTTCGTGAATGATGAGCAGAGCAACTGGGATGAGGCGCTATCTTTCGTGACTTTTGCCTACAACACCGCCAAACAAGACACCACAGGATTTACACCATTTTCCTGGTGCATGGGCCTGAGGCGACTACGATGATGGACACTGTTTCCGTTACATACTGATGACGTGGATGACGACTTCATCAAATGGTTCAAATGGCTCTAAGCACTATGGGAGTTAGCAACCGAGATCATCAGTCCCCTAGACTTAGAACTACTTAAACCTAACTAACCTAAGGACATCACACACATCCATGCCCGAGGCAGGATTCGAACCTGCGACCGTAGCAGCAGCGTGGTTCTGGACTGAAGACGACTACATCAGCCAGGTATTAACCAGAGCTGAGGAAGCTCGGCAGTTAGCTCGACTCCGCACGCTGCAGGCTCAAGAAAACGATCGCTGATGGTATGATGCCAGCCACCACCCTGTTGTCTACCAGCCTGGTGATCTCGTCTGGATCTTCACTCCTGTTCGGAAGGTTGGTCTCTCTGAGAAGCTCCTCAGGCGCTACTCTGGACATTATCAGATTATAAGACCGTTGTCTGATGTGACTTATGAAGTTGAAGATCTCGACCCCGACACAAGATGACGAAAGATCAGAGATATGGTCCACGTCCTTCGAATGAAGCCCAATAAAGATTCTGCAACGCAGGGTAAATTCGAATCTTTAGCAACAGGCAACAAGCGGAAAGGTGACGAAGAAGAAGTTCTAAGGAGATCACCGCCAGGGCGAGTATCAGTCATCGGGAGTCGGAGTATAGAGGACCGAAAACTCGTTCCTCCCCCCCATGAACCATGGACCTTGCCGTTGGTGGGGAGGCTTGCGTGCCTCAGCGATACAGATGGCCGTACCGTAGGTGCAACCACAACGGAGGGGTATCTGTTGAGAGGCCAGACAAACGTGTGGTTCCTGAAGAGGGGCAGCAGCCTCTTCAGTAGTTGCAGGGGCAACAGTCTGGATGATTGACTGATCTGGCCTTGTAACATTAACCAAAACGGCCTTGCTGTGCTGGTACTGCGAACGGTTGAAAGCAAGGGGAAACTACAGCTGTAATTTTTCCCGAGGGCATGCAGGTTTACTGAAGCTTAATGATGATGGCGTCCTCTTGGGTAAAATATTCCGGAGGTAAAATAGTCCCCCATTCGGATCTCCGGGCGGGGACTACTCAAGAGGACGTTGTTATCAGGAGAAAGAAAACTGGCGTTCTACGGATCGGAGCGTGTAATGTCAGATCCCTTAATCGAGCAGGTAGGTTAGAAAATTTAAAAAGGGAAATGGATAGGTTAAAGTTAGATAAAGCAGGAATTAGTGAAGTTCGGTGGCAGGAGGAACAAGACTTTTGATCAGGTGAATACAGGGTTATAAATACAAAATCAAATAGGGGTAATGTAGGAGTAGGTTTAATAATGAATAAAAAATAGGAGTTCAGGTAAGCTACTACAAACAGCATAGTGAACGCATTATTGTGGTCAAGATAGCCACGAAGCCCACGCCTACTACAGCTGTACAAGTTTATATGCCAACTAGCTCTGCAGATGATGAAGAAATTGATGAAATGTATGATGAGACAAAAGAAATTATTCAGATAGTGAAGGGAGACGAAAATTTAATAGTCATGGGTGACTGGAATTCGAGTGTAGGAAAAGGGAGAGAAGGAAACATAGTAGGTGAATATCGATTGGGGGTAAGAAATGAAAGAGGAAGCCGTCTGTTAGAATTTTGCACAGAGCATAACTTAATCATAGCTAACACTTGGTTCAAGAATCATAAAAGAAGGTTGTATATATGGAAGAATCCCGGAGATACTAAAAGGTATCAGATAGACTATATAATGGTAAGACAGAGATCTAGGAACCAGTTTTTAAATTGTAAGACATTTCCAGGGGCGAATGTGGACTCTGACCACAATCTGTTGGTTATGAACTGCAGATTAAAATTGAAGAAACTGCAGAAAGGTGGGAATTAAAGGAGATGGGACCTGGATGAACTGACTAACCCAGAGGTTGTACAGAGTTTCAGGGAGAGCATAAGGGAACAATTGACAGCAGTGGGGGAAAGAAGTACAGTAGAAGAAGGATGGGTAGCTCTGAGGGATGAAGTAGTGAAGGCAGCAGAGGATCAAGTAGGTAAAAAGACGAGGGCTAGTAGAAATCCTTGGGTAACAGAAGAAATATTGAATTTAATTGATGAAAGGAGGAAACATAAAAACGTAGTAAATGAAGCAGGCAAAAAGGAATACAAACGTCTCAAAAATGAAATCGACAGGAAGTGCAAAATGGCTAAGCAGGGATGGCTAGAGGACAAATGTAAGGATGTAGAGGCTTATCTCACTAGGGGTAAAATAGATACTGCCTACAGGAAAATTAAAGAGACCTTTGGAGAAAAGAGAGCCACTTGTGCGAATATCAAGAGCTCAGATGGAAACCCAGTCCTAACAAAAGAAGGGAAAGCAGAAAGGTGTAAGGAGTATATAGAGGGTCTATACAAAGGCGATGTACTTGAGGACGATATTATAGAAATGGAAGAGAATGTTGATAATGATGAAATGGGAGATACGATATTGCGTGAAGAGTTTGACAGAGCACTGAAAGACCTGAGCCGAAACAAGGCCCCGGGAGTAGACAACATTCCATTAAAACTACTGACGGCCTTTGGAGAGCTAGTCCTGACAAAACTCTACCATCCGGTGAGCAAGATATATGAGACAGGCGAAATACCCTCAGACTTCAAGAAGAATATCATAATTCCAATCCCAAAGAAAGCACGTGTTGACAGATGTGAAAATTACCGAACTATCAGTTTAATAAGTCATAGCTGCAAAATACTAACGCGAATTCTTTACAGACGAATGGAAAAACTGGTAGAAGCCGACCTCGGGGAAGATCAGTTTAGATTCCTTAGAAATATTGGAACACGTGAGGCAATACTGACCTTACGACTTATCTTAGAAGAAAGATTAAGGAAAGGCAAACCTACGTTTCTACCATTTGTAGACTTAAAGAAGGCTTTTGACAATATTGACTGGAATACTCTCTTCCAAATTCTGAAGGTGGCGCGGGTAAAATACAGGGGGCGAAAGGCTATTTATAATTTGTACAGAAACCAGATGGCAGTTATAAGAGTAGAGGGACATGAGAGGGAAGCAGTGGTTGGGAAGGGAGTGAGACAGGGTTGTAGCCTATCCCCGATGTTATTCAATCTGTATATTGAGCAAGCAGTAAAGGAAACAAAAGAAAAATTCGGTGTAGGTATTAAAATCCATGGAGAAGAAATAAAAACTTTGAGGTTCGCCGATGACATTGTAATTCTGTCAGAGACAGCAAAGGACTTGTAAGAGCAATTGAACCGAATGGACAGTGTCTTTAGAGGAGGATATAAGATGAACATCAACAAAAGCAAAACGAGGATAATGGAATGTAGTCGAATTAAGTCGGGTGATGCTGAGGGAATTAGATTAGGAAATGAGACACTTAAAGTAGTAAAGGAGTTTTGCTATTTGGGGAGCAAAATAACTGATGATGGTCGAAGTAGAGAAGATATAAAATGTAGACTGGCAATGGCAAGGAAAACGTTTCTGAAGAAGAGAAATTTGTTAACATCGAGTATAGATTTAAGTGTCAGGAAGTCGTTTCTGAAACTCGCCTTATTTGTTCATGAGACCCAGAAAATATTAGATACAGGCTCCCAGGTAGATGCTATTTTTCTTGACTTCCGGAAGGCGTTCGATACAGTTCCGCACTGTCGCCTGATAAACAAAGTAAGAGCCTACGGAATATCAGACCAGCTGTGTGGCTGGATTGAAGAGTTTTTAGCAAACAGAACACAGCATGTTGTTATCAATGGAGAGACGTCTACAGACGTTAAAGTAACCTCTGGCGTGCCACAGGGGAGTGTTATGGGACCATTGCTTTTCACAATATATATAAATGACTTAGTAGATAGTATCGGAAGTTCCATGCGGCTTTTCGCGGATGATGATGTAGTATACAGAGAAGTTGCTGCATTAGAAAATTGTAGCGAAATACAGGAAGATCTGCAGCGTTTAAGGAACCATTTGCACTCGAGCACAGACAATATTTAATTTAGTTAACTTAGATTATATGTATCGATTTTTTAAGACAAGAGAATGCAAAATAAAGCAATTAACACCGCTCTCTTGTCACAGCGAGTAGGCATCAGCACTCTCATGTCATTCGTTGTCCTAGAAGGATTTAATATTTTGTGCGGCTCCACAGTTAGCCATATTGATATTTATTAGCAGAAAAGAGGCGCAGAATTAATAAGTCGCTCTCATTTGTGTATGATCTGCCATTATTTACCTAGAATTTTACGTAAGTGTAATTTATATCGTAATGTATGTGTTGAAATGAATATATGTTTATTTAATCTTATGCTTTGCTTTGTTTTAGTAGTTTTAGTCACTCCATTTTCATGATTGATGCTGAGGTCAGATATCAGACTCTGTCTACAAAAAAAAATACATAATGAGCCCTGGCTACGTTCCGTACATCTTCGGACGTGCGAAGCTCGATAAATTCACGGCGTAAAATTTTAATCCCTCAATTACTTATCCAAACAAACAATAACAATCATTATTATTACAAATTATTATTATTATTATTTTATTTTATATTTTTTATTTGTTACACTGGCGACTATGTGCTAGGACTCATTATTGTATCTGTACTACAACTAATTGTTCTTTTTCATGTACATCCTGACCGGGCAACAACCTATGTGATGAGAATATTGAAGAAAACGAATAAAATCTGGAGACAATTTGGACTGGAAATGCAATCTTCGCATCAAGACGATATGCACGGTAAGACGCAGCACTCGCGCATCCACAATTGATTCCAAGCACATTTTTCATTCAAAATTATTTTTCTTAGCATTAAATTCAGTATTCAGTTTCCATTCAGTAATTTTTTCCAAATTCCGCGAAATCTCATTATTCAGACGATTACATTCCGATCCAACAATACGCAAGTTACATTGCACAATATGGCCGACATTGTACAAGATTCAAGCAACATGGCTAGTCACCATTAACACGTATGCTACTTTCGATCTTTAAAGTCATCTCTCAATCATTCTCAGTCATTTAAACACACACATAGGCAGTACATTTTCACACTACGCGTTTAAACAATTTTTTTCTTGCACACAATTTATTCACGATATGGTAAAAACTCGACACCAGTACACAATGGAACAACAATCAAGTAATGCAAACATGGATACACAGACACAGTCAGACACAGAAATTAATACAGACACGCAAACGCATCAAAATAACCTGCTACACATACACACAAACGCCGAAAGGAGCAACTCCGAACCAAACCTGAGAGACCACGTCACGTCTAATGACGCGGCGGGGGCAAGCTCATTTTGCAATCAAAATTTTGGCGCTATACTGAATTCAATTTTGGAAGGCATATCCAATATTAAGCAAGATAATGACGAAAAATTCTCACAATTAATGACAGACAATGCAGCCTTCAGGAATGACATAAAATCAGACTTCGCCACACTGACTCAAAAGGTAGATGAAATTAATGCACGTCTTTCCAAACAGGTCGACGATCTTACGGAAAAATTCGAAAATTTAGAATTACGACAAAGCGACAATGCCAATCACATCCATGACTTGACAAAAACCTGTGAAACTATTAATTGCAAATTAGAATCAAACACGCACGCATGTGACGAAATTAATTTAAAGGTGAATACAATAGAAACAAACGTAGCTGACATTCACAAACAGATTCACACAACAATACAGATAGAGGCTGAACCCCATTTGTCTCGCATTAATTCACAATTTAAAGAATGGACGGCACACAAAGACCAAATTTTTGAAGAATGTATACAAAACAAATTGCCACATATTGTGCACGATTCTGTAGTGGAATACATAAACAACAATAGACAAGTAATCGATGACGATATGCAAACAAAGACAACTCAATGCCAGGTACAACCAAATAGTACACCCACTACACATTTTTACACACACAGAAGAAAATCTCGATTCGGAAATGAACACATGTACACACACGAATTTCCACACTCAAATACACAATACACTGACACGCATAGCAACAGATACCCATCACCTGAAATACAATACAATTATTCTGATGAAGAACCATGTACACACAGGGAAGAATTCAATGATTACACAGAAAGAAACAGACGAACACGTAACAAAGAAGAAGAAAGTCTATTCAAGCACCGTAAATTCCAACCTTTTATACCAGGCAAAAACACTGTACACCCTGTCATCTTCTTAAAAGCTTTTAGGAACGCATTCCCACGTTCGTGGAGCGACCACAAACGCATTGCGTACGTTGTGGATTACATTCAAGGGGACGCTGCTGTCTGGGCTTACCATGAAAGCGACAGATGTGTAACATACGAGCAGTTTGAACGCGCCTTCTTGAATAAGTTTTGGTCACCCACTGTGCAGGAACGCATCCGCAAACAAGTCACTGAACCCGAACACTTCAATCCTAAAAACGGCAACCTGCGCAGATATTTCGAGAAGTACCTAAACATGACACACTTCCTTAATGAACCAGTGAAACCAAAAGATGTGATCCGATCACTGAAAGCAAGACTTCCTTTTAATATTAAAGAGAAATTACTGTACTTACCGGACGACGATCCTGAATATTTTTTGGAAAAGTTAGATGCTGTTGATTTACTATATGAAGAACAAGAACCAACACACAACTCACGCAGTAGGAATCAACATGTCTACATTGCTACATTACCAAACACACAGCAAAATTCACAACACACAGTAAACATGCAAAACAGTCACCACAACTCACAGCTGCACACAAACAACAACTACGACTATACACAGGGAGATAACCCGTACAAAAAACGAAGAAACAACAATTTTAATTCAAGAAGGAATAGTGGAAACAACAACGCACACAAAGCAAAACAGAAACACTGGCAAAGAAACAACAACACAGATTACACAAGAAATGGAACACTTACACCGCACTTTAATCAGAACGACAACCAGTATTATGTGAGACAGTGGCAAACACCGCAACCGCCACCACAAAATCATGTTCAGATGCCACAAGGGAATTTTGTGCAAACAAGCAACACAAACCAACAAGTGACTTCAGCCAACCGAAAACAGACAGGTGATTGGCAAAGACAATATCCAAATGTAAATATTATTGAGGTAGCTAATGAAACTACAACTACACTTACCAATGACCAGACAAACCAGGTAAACTAGAACCAGTCATTACTGAGCCCCAGGTCGTGACTGAGGAACATTTGGGGGGCAACTTCAATTTAGAAACTATGTTTGAATACACACTTGCTAGTGAAACTGTGAAACAAGAAAAATTAACATTTACACAACAAGAGTTGCCTACACTATTCTTAAGATATAATGAAAGTGGAAACTTAGCTGATGATCTGATAAATGACAACACACAATGTCACAATGTAAAGAAAAGATTTGTACTGTCTTCCACCTCAGGCATTGTAGGAGGTATACCTACTAACATAATTATTGATACAGGAGCTGCTGTCAGTGTGATTTCTCACAATTTTTATACTATGATGAAGAAAACTTCTAAGATACCAGAGTTCCCAGTTCAGAACTGTTTAATATTAACTGCATTAGGTAATAAGTCAAGTAGAGTTAATAAGCAGGTATTTGTGACTGTTAATATGGGAAATGGAATCGTACAATGGCCTTTCCTAGTTGTCCAAAACCTTGCTGCCAATTGTATATTGGGTATTGATTTTCTTTGCGAGAAGGACTGTACTATAGACTTCTCCAAAGGCATTTGTTATTTTAAGTATGAAGGCAGAGAAATAGTTTTGAACTTGGATACTCGACTAGTAGACCATAACAAGCACTGTTCTGGCTACAAGATACAGATTATACGTGAGACTGACATAGATTCCACACAACAACCTGTACCACACGGTGAGGGAGTGAATGATGTACTTACACAAATTAATTCTAAGTTATCAGAATGTGATGCTATTAATGAAGAGGAGAGATCCCAGCTTAAACATATTTTACTTAAGAATAAGGATGTTTTCACTAGTAAGCCAGGTAGGATCAACACATATATGTATACGATTGAAGTCAAGCCTCACCAAATCTATTACCACAAGTCATACAATGTACCTCTAGCTCTGCGACCTGCAGTTTGGGAAGAACTAAAGAAAATGATTACATGGAATATTATAGAACCATCAACATCTCCATATTGTAGCCCTTTGCATGTAGTGAAAAGACACAATGGAAGTATCAGGTTAGTATTAGATGCAAGAGCTATCAACCAAATTATCTTACCTGTGAGGACACAACCAGAAAATCTTGACGAACAACTTCAGAAGTTCTTGGATGCAAAATATTTCTCTACAATAGACCTTAAAAATTCGTTTTGGCAGGTGCCAATAAGCAAAGAATCCAGAAAATATACAGCCTTTATGTTTGGTGGCAGAACTTATCAATTTTGTGTATTACCATTTGGCCTAAATGTAAGCTCAGGAGTATTCATTACTGCACTAAACTCTGTACTCTGTGATGATTTACTAGAAACTGTTACACACTATGTAGATGACATACTGATTGCCTCAAAAACCTGGAAGGATCACACTGATACCCTGAACACTTTACTATGCAGATTCACACAAGCTGGTATCACTGCCAATATTTGTAAATCTAGATTTGCTTGTTGTGAGATCAAATACCTAGGACACATCATCAACACACAAGGCATTAAACCTGACCCGTCAAAATTAGATGCTATCAGACATTTCCCCAGTCCCACTAATAAGAAACAGTTAAAATCATTTCTCGGTCTATGCTCGTTTTTCAGACGATTCATACCTAAACAGTTACTCAATAGCAGATACTTACTAAACTTATTAAAGAAGAACCAGGTATGGATTTGGAACCAAGACTGTGAAAATGACTTTACTAAAATCAAAGAAGCCTTAGTAAATTCTAACATGCTGGAACATCCAGACTTCAATTTGAACTTTTGTATTGCTTGTGATGCATCAAACATTGGTTTGGGATGTTGTTTATTTCAACTTGTTAATACAGAAACTTCAGAACATATTAAGATTATTGGTTTTGCCAGTCGTACTTTAACGGAATGTGAAAGATCTTACTCTACCACAGAATTGGAAACATTATCTATTATATGGGCATTTAAAAAGTTTAATTATTATCTGTATGGAAGACACACCATTATATACACTGACCATCAAGCACTTACCTTCCTTTTGTCATGTAAACTCATTCATCCTAGACTTACACGATGGGCACTTGCATTACAGAATTACTCTTTTGAAATCAAGCACATCAAGGGAAAAGACAACATAATAGCTGACACACTTTCAAGACTACCGCAAGGATTACACCATAACAATACAGACTTTGAGAACACACACGATTACAGAATACTACTCATGCAAGACAAACAGTTTACACAATACTACATAGACCTATGCAAGAACATGGCAACACTACAAGATTCAGATCCACACTGGTACAAAATAAAACAAATCATAGTACAACAACACAATGACACTTTACAAGACAGATACATGTTACACAACAACATACTTTTCTACAAAAGACACACAAATGCTACTAACTGGTGCGTTTGCATACCACAAGATTCTGTACACAATCTCGTTGCACACACTCGCACAGTTTGGGGACACTACGGAACAAAGAAATGTCTAAACAAGTTACATACATATTGCTATTTTCCAAACATGAGAAGAAAAATACATGATGTTATCAGCAAATGTCTCATATGTCAAAAATCCAAGCCACAAAATCAATCCACCAAAACAGATTTGCACTCTATCTTACCTACTGGACCTAGAGAGATACTTTGTACAGATGTTAGCGGACCTCATCCAACTAGCATCGGAGGTTGCAAATACATTCTAGCATTTTATGACATATTTTCTAAGCACATCAAACTTTTTGCCATTAAGTCACCCACAGCAAACACCATCATCAGAAGATTCACAAATGATTACATGCCATACTGTGGAAAACCTAAAGCCATTCTATCAGATAACGCCAGGTA
The DNA here is from genome assembly GCF_021461395.2 of Schistocerca americana. Classification (NCBI taxonomy): domain Eukaryota; kingdom Metazoa; phylum Arthropoda; class Insecta; order Orthoptera; family Acrididae; genus Schistocerca; species Schistocerca americana. Next base: position 27,767,529 of record NC_060126.1, on the reverse strand, counting down.
TTATGCAGGATTCACCTGGAGAAAATTTCTAAAGGACAATAACATTAAGAGCATCTTTATTTCAAAGTTTCATGCATCAGCCAACCCTTGTGAGAGAGTTTTTAGAGAATTAAATAGATTCATGAGAACTTATACCTCAACACAGCACACAAACTGGATACATTACCTAGCACTTTTTGAGGAAATACACAACAATTTAAATATATACAATACACCCTACACTCCCAGAGAAATCATGTTTGACACAAAGGAAACTAATGAATGGAGCAACCCACTACCAAAATTTTCTGACACCAAACCTTCACACGAGGAAAAGGTAAGGGAAGTACTCATTTCAATTACTGAACAAGCTGACATTAGAAATAAGAACTATGGTGCTAATCTGAAAAGAAGGCAAAACTTTACAACAGGCATGCAAGTTTTACTTAAGACCCACTACAAATCGTCATTACCTCTAAAACGTAATGTTAAGTGGCGTCCGCTATATGAAGGTCCTTACACAATCATTGATATACCACACCCTGGAGCATATCTGTTACAAAACTCCAAGAATAAGAGAATTTTAGGTTTGTACCCTCACAAAGATTTGAAAACTTTTAGCCCTTAACAGAGTATGCTGATACAAAAACAAGGTAAGTCACATCTGGTACTTCAAGCTGGAAGAAGAAGATATAAGCTATAATCTTAAGTATCTACATTTTACAGCACCAGCAGTAACAGCAGCAGCAGCAGCAGCAAGAAGATAAGACACAGGAAGAACTAACAATTTTCATGCAAAGCACAGTTACTGATTATATTTGTTAATACCTTGCAGACAAGCTGACAGACTAAATGACCGGAGACAATTGCTGCTCTGAACCTGATATATTAATTGGCATGATAGACACTTGATTTGCTATTCACACTCACACCACAATCCACATGAACACAACATGCACAAAAAAAAAAACACTCTACAGGAAATGACAAATGAGATTAACTGAGCAAGGCTATATAATTTATTTTATTTGTAAATGATACTTTGTGCATGTGCTAATTTGGAATTGACTGTGGATGTGACGTGTCGTGTCTTATTGTAATCATGATTTTTCAGGACAGATCATCTCAAGGATGTTTTCTAACCTATTATGAAAGTTTATGTTGCAGGAAACATTTAATGAGGAAGAACACTTATTGTGTAGTACTGATGTAAAGGAAAATATACTTAAAAGGAAAACTTTATTAAAAAGGGGAAGAGATCTGTAAAAGAAAATGGATTTTCTGAATGTATCACAATACACTGAACCTATTAGATAATTTTTTTTTGTCTGACCCATATGTATTTGTAAATATCTAGTTTAATGCAATTGACAAATATAAAATATGTATATGTATTACGAAACAATGTAATGTAAATGTATAGATACATGTTTCACAGAAAATTTTTATATCTATGTAAATATGTAACAGAAAACTGTACTCAAAGTGAAGTGATATTTGTTATGTTTTGTGCTCTCTGTTGTGAACGAACATTTTGTTTTTCAACGAACAATGTATGAACAAGTTGTGTGCAAATATTAAAAAAAAAAAAAAAACGGTTCACTGCGCTCATGATGGGACACTATAGGTGACGTGAGTAGCAAAACCACGGCACACTTTTCGACGAAACGACGACACAATATCCAGGAGACGACATACGCTTTTTTTTGGAAGACGAAATATGGAGGTTATTGAGTAGATGTAACACGGACTGGTCAGTATGGAACCACTGACACCATGAATTCCTACCAAGACGAAACCACATTTTAACTATGTCTTCCAAAGGACGCTTCGTTGCGAGATTCTTGATCTTCAACTTGTTTCTTCAAGAACTTTCGTCTCTATGTAAACAAAACGTGTGACACGTGACATTTATTTTAAAGTGCAAAGACTTTAGCACAGTATAAACCTTTACTAACAAGTGACATTCTAAAGAAAATATGTTCACATATCTCTGAATATGCACAAAACCATTAATTAATTTTATTTATTGAATGAACATGTGTAATAACATTTTGAAGTGAAAGAGAACAACGGACTATATGCCCAACAAAATTTTTACAAAGTAACAGCACAAGTGAATACGAGCTACGAAATTCGTTACAGTCTGTGTAGAACTCTTACATAAAGTTGAAAACTGCGTGTAGGTTAGTAATGATAGCACTGTGCCATTTCGCTGGCCTCTGATAGTGGAGTACTCGAGTTCAATACTGCTCGGAAGCGAATATTTTTATTTTTTCTTTTCACTTTCATTGATCTTGTATGTAATTATTATTTATGTATTTTTGTGGATGTATGACATTTTATGATATTTTAAGTATGTTGAATCTGTGAAACAAGATACGTAATAACTTATGATTCATGACATGACAAATAAAGAAAATACGTCAACAAATTGCTCAGCTGCAGGTGGTACACCTTTGCTCTCGCAATTTGGGGGGCAGTTTAAGGAACCATTTGCACTCGAGCACAGACAATATTTAATTTAGTTAACTTAGATTATATGTATCGATTTTTTAAGACAAGAGAATGCAAAATAAAGCAATTAACACCGCTCTCTTGTCACAGCGAGTAGGCATCAGCACTCTCATGTCATTCGTTGTCCTAGAAGGATTTAATATTTTGTGCGGCTCCACAGTTAGCCATATTGATATTTATTAGCAGAAAAGAGGCGCAGAATTAATAAGTCGCTCTCATTTGTGTATGATCTGCCATTATTTACCTAGAATTTTACGTAAGTGTAATTTATATCGTAATGTATGTGTTGAAATGAATATATGTTTATTTAATCTTATGCTTTGCTTTGTTTTAGTAGTTTTAGTCACTCCATTTTCATGATTGATGCTGAGGTCAGATATCAGACTCTGTCTACAAAAAAAAATACATAATGAGCCCTGGCTACGTTCCGTACATCTTCGGACGTGCGAAGCTCGATAAATTCACGGCGTAAAATTTTAATCCCTCAATTACTTATCCAAACAAGCAATAACAATCATTATTATTACAAATTATTATTATTATTATTTTATTTTATATTTTTTATTTGTTACAAGCGGATAGGCACTTGGTGCAGGGAGTGGCAACTGACCCTTAACATAGACAAATGTAATGTATTGCGAATACATAGAAAGAAGGATCCTTTATTGTATGATTATATGATAGCGGAACAAACACTGGTAGCAGTTACTTCTGTAAAATATCTGGGAGTATGCGTACGGAACGATTTGAAGTGGAATGATCATATAAAACTAATTGTTGGTAAGGCGGGTATCAGGTTGAGATTCATTGGGAGAGTGCTTAGAAAATGTAGTCCATCAACAAAGGAGGTGGCTTACAAAACACTCGTTCGACCTATACTTGAGTATTGCTCATCAGTGTGGGATCCGTACCAGGTCGGGTTGACGGAGGAGATAGAGAAGATCCAAAGAAGAGCGGCGCGTTTCGTCACTGGGTTATTTGGTAACCGTGATAGCGTTACGGAGATGTTTAATAAACTCAAGTGGCAGACTCTGCAAGAGAGGCGCTCTGCATCGCGGTGTAGCTTGCTCGCCAGGTTTCGAGAGGGTGCGTTTCTGGATGAGGTATCGAATATATTGCTTCCCCCTACTTATACTTCCCGAGGAGATCACGAATGTAAAATTAGAGAGATTAGAGCGCGCACGGAGGCTTTCAGACAGTCGTTCTTCCCGCGAACCATACGCGACTGGAACAGGAAAGGGAGGTAATGACAGTGGCACGTAAAGTGCCCTCCGCCACACACCGTTGGGTGGCTTGCGGAGTATCAATGTAGATGTAGATGTAGATGTATTTGTAAGGAGTGTAGCCATGTATGGAAGTGAAACATGGACAATAAATAGTTTGGACAAGAAGAGAATAGAAGCTTCCGAAATGCGGTGCTACAGAAGAATGATGAAGAATAGATGGGTAGATCATATAACTAATTAGGAGGTATTGAATAGAATTGGGGAGAAGATGAGTTTGTGGCACAACTTGACAAAAAGAAGGGATCGGCAGGTAGGACATGTTCCGAGGCATCAAGGGATCACAAATTTAGCATTGGAGGGCAGCGTGGAGGGTAAAAATCGTAGAGGGAGACCAAGAGATGAATACACTAAGCAGATTCAGAAAGATGTAGGTTGCAGTAGGTACTGGGGGATGAAGGAATTTGCACAGGATAGGGTAGCATGGAGAGCTGCATCAAACCAGTCTCAGGACTGAAGACCACAACAACAACAACAACAACTAGTTCCTGGACTAGGAGTAACACTGAGACGCTGTTCTCTTAAGGAGGGAGCAATGTCGCAGAAGAAGCTGAGTAGCACCTTGGTGTAGTGGTTATGATTCTAAACAGATGCGTGGAGGGCCCTGAGTTCAAAAGTACAAACAAGTACAATCGCTCCGATGATCTGGAATGTTCTGTAGCTGTATGTATAGTGTATGTGTTCTGGCCAGAGGCAGTTCGCTCCGGTGATCTTCTTAGAAGTTTTTTTGCCGCTACGCTCTTCGCCACCTTTCCGCTTGTTGCCTGTCGTTGGAGATTCGAATTTACCCTGGGTTACAGAATCCTTATTGGGCTTCATTCGAAGGGCGTGGACAGTATATCTGATCTTTCGTCGTCTTGTGTCGGGGTCGAAATCTTCAACTTCCTGAGTTCAAAAGTACAATTTTAATTTCTGTATTCGGTTCGAGTACATTTTAGAAGTATCCACAAATGTAAAGAATCACTGTACTGCAACATTCTGTAGCTGTATATATAGTGTCTGTGTTCTGGCCGGAGGCAGTTCACTCCGCACTCTTGTATGTGCAAGTGCTGAATAAACCTTCGTTAAGAGAAGTTAGTGTTCGTCATTCATCTAATTAAATCTTCTTCTATATGACAATATTGCTTTATCAATATTAATTTTGTAGTGGTAAAACGGCGTCTAATTTAAATCCAGAGGACATCACTCTTATTTTTGCTCATATTCACCAACACAATTTGGTGTCAACCGAAATAACAATAACGAATCGAACCTACAGCTCCTCACTCTGATGCTGAACGCAGTCCACTATCTTGTCACTAATAGTTATTGTTTTAAAACAGGGACGACCAAGATTTCGGCTCGCAGTGCCATAGCGCTCAGCCTCACTGCACATGTTCCCCACCTCCCCGCCCCGCTGCCTGAGCGGAGGAGAGGGGAAAGTGCGGGACAGCAGACGCGCCGCCGTGCACACGCAATGCATACGACTTGGCTTTACGTTTCACATTTCTCAACGACATAAATCACAGGCAAAACAAATTCGCAGTATTATTTATTTAAGGCGCATTCAAGGCACAATTGTGGTACCACGCAGAGATCGCATGGCCACACCGAAGATGTATGGGAGACGACCGTGAAGGCTACGCCTCATGCTCAGCACAGCAGCGCCATCACGCTGAGGTCAACATAGAGTGGAGGTAGCGAGCGCTCTGACCCAGTCTGTGGTCTCGTTTGAAAAACTTCACGGTACAGGACCAATGTGAGGGTTAAATTTTGTAATAGACTTGTTCATTTAAATGTGGAACATTGTACTCCAAAAGAACACTTTGTTAATCTGTGCATTGCTGTGGCAAAGATCTGTGCCAAAGTCAAGTGGATCTTTTACTCATTTATATAATAAAGTGAACTAGTAGTTCATGTGCTCTTGTTTGATGAGCCTTCTCGCATAGTTTTAGTTGGACGAAAGTAGTTTCCTCTGGTCACACGTAACATAATTTCTGTCTGATACAAACTGTCGGCATATGGACAGACACATACAATTTCACAGATTTTCGCACTCGAATTGCCACCCACTAGTGACTTACTTAGCTTTAAAATAGAATAAAGGTCTCTCACAAAAATGTCAAATCAAATATTGTAGCACTTCTGCAACCTCATTATGGGGACGTGAAAAACCTACCTGTCGAAAGCAATGTGGACCTTCTGGACAATTTTAACGTAAAAGGATTTATCATTAAACGGGAATTACCTGGCAGGTCAGTTGGTTACGTCCGCATATGTACAGGGATACTCATCTGAAACAGCAGACAGTACCGGAAACAGCTCTAAATCAGACGTAAGACTGCCCGTGTTCTCCAAACGTTCAGGAAGCTATCGCTGTAATCTTTTCAAGGCCGCAGTTACTCTGCAGACCTCGCGCTTTCTTTAACGCAGTGAGAGTAAGGGAGTGGGCGGTGTCTGTCACAATGTGTCCCATCTGTAACGCGATTTTATTTTTAAATGCATCCACATCAGAAAGAAGTTGTTTCTTACCTTGCAGTGTCTTACCCTGGGCCGTGTTCAGTCCAAGTTCATTTAAAATGCAAGGTTTGAAGTCTATTCCAGGTGTTATGAAATTCGTTCCTGCACTCCTTTTTCCTTCAGAAACTCGTTAATAGGGAATTTTAACTCTAAAAACCGTTCCAGACGTGACCCTTGGCTGAACCAACATACTTTGCAATAACACGTATAACCCCCACACTCTTCGTTCATTTTCATTGAAAACTGTTGAAAATGACAGTGGAATAATGCCTCCAATTTCAGAAATTTTGCTACTGATGCCATCAACATATTCACATACTTCACGCCTACAAATTTAGCACAAAGTGCTTCTTGATGTACAGAACAAAGTTTGTCGTTCTTTGTTATTTTTTGCTGTTTCTTTATCAACTAAATTTTTAAATTCTTTCTGCGTGCTATTGTAATATCGTTTCTTTTCAACTGCAGTGCCCATCGCTTATATGACTGCATAATCCACATTTAGAAAAATCTCAAATGCTAGAATGAGATTTTTACTCTGCAGAGGACTGTGCGCTGATACGAAACTTCCTGGCAGATTAAAACTGCGTGCCGGACCGATCCTCGAACTCGGGACCTTTGCCTTTCGGAGGCAAGTGCTTTACCAACTGAGCTACCCAAGCACAATTCACGCCCTGTCCTCACAGTTGTACTTCTGCCACTACCTCGTCTCCTACCTTCCAAACTTTCATATCAGCGCACACTCCGCTTTCGAGTGAGAATCTCATTCTGGAAACATCCCCAAGGCTGTGGCTAAGCCATGTCTCCGCAATATTATTTCTTTCAGGAGTGCTAGTTCTGCAAGGTTCGCAGGAGACGAGGTACTGGCAGAAGTAAAGCTGTGAGGACGGGGCGTGAGTCGTGCTTGGATAGTTCAGTTGGTAGAGCACTTACCCGCGAGAGGTAAAGGTCCCGAGTTCGAGTCTCGGTCCGGCACAGAGTTCTAATCTGCCGGGAAGTTTCAAATCCCAAATGGTGCAAATGGCTCTGAGGACTATGGGACTAAACATTTGTGGTCATCAGTCCCCTAGAACTTAGAACTACTTAAACCTAACTAACCTAAGGACATGACATACATCCATGCCGAAGCCAGGATTCGAACCTGCGACCGTAGCGGTCGCGCGGTTCGAGGCTGTAGCGCCTAGAAGTAATCGGTAGAAAAATCTCATCTTCTCTTCTCTCATCCCCATTCACTTTTAAAAGCCTGTGGCGACAGATCGCTAGGCTGCCTCTGGACCTGTGAACGTTGTTCATACCGGGAACAAATAGCAAAGGGTGAGCAGCGCTGGCACCACGATTCTGCCCAACTGAAGAAGTTGAGCCGACCGAAAACTGCCGCACCGCTGTACTAAATGAACTGCCGCGCGTTGTATCGGTACTGCCGGGAAAGGACGTGTAAAGCCGAGGCATGCCGAGCCTCGGCCCACACCCGCGGCCCGCGCCTACTTCTGTCACGCCCTGGCTGGCCCTGCTTTAAAGCTCCTAATTTCATCTGCGCGGTTACCGAGGATGATACACCAGTGAGAACGGCCTTACCGTGAAACAGCTGGCACGTGTAGTCAGAGTCCCATCTCTGACGCGTGTTCATCGCTTGCGAGAACAACAGTTCCCTGTATAATTTGTTTTTAAGTTTTTCTTCAATATCTTGTGCGAACGAAAGGACGCAGTTTCAAAAAAGACGAGCCACAGGGCATCCGTAAGTAAAGTTCCAGTTTCACACTGTAGAAAGAGAAACACTGCTCAGAATGACGTCAAATTTGAACACAGATTTTATCAATAGATGGCACTACAAGCGTCGTAGCGTGCACACCAGCAGACGCCAGGCCCAGCTGTTCTTCAGTTTGCGTCCGAGGCGCCCGTCGTGGCTGTCTCCGTTGTAACTGCGGCCAGGACGGTCGCGGGGTAGCGCTGACGGAAGGCGCGGCGGGGCCCGCGGAGAGGCCCGCGAACAACAACACAACGGAAGAGGACGACACGACCGACGTAGGACGGAACGAATACGACAAGACCGAACAACAGAGTCACAAGCAAACAAACTCGTCCACTCGTATAGTAAGCAGTCTACCGCAAAGCGAGGTGTAAACCGTCGTAAGCGAGATTAGACTGGCTGGTTGAGCTTTTTTTCTTTTTTTTTCCTTTATTGTATTTCGATTCTGCCCGAAGGGGGCGGGCTGACAGCAGCTTATTACGCTTCTCTGCAGCCTACAGACTTTTTAAAATGTAAGGAGAAGTTACGAAACAATAAAACCAGGTGATAAAACGGGGACTTAACTTCTAAAACGGCGGAAAATTGGGGAAAGTTAAAACATAAAGCAAAGGATTGGCAAAGCGAATAAGAATACACAGGACGCAGACAGCTAATATAGTAGACAGACAATTAAAAAACATGGCGACAGTCTGGTTTCTGTTTGCAAGGGATATAAAATCGCACCCAGCGACAATATGATGGCCGTTCACAACACTTCGGAAAAGACACACAACACTGAACACTAACTGTAAACACTGCACTAAAATGTCGGCACAAAGAGAACACACCATAGCCTAGGGCGGATCGGGGGAGAGGGGGGGAGGGGTGGACTGGACAGATGAGGGGGGAAAACAAGGAGGGAGAAGAGAAAAACGAAAGGGGGGGGGGGGGACGAAAGGAGGGAGAGGACCCATAAGGGGGGTGGGGGCAGGGCAGACGCTAGAGGGAATGGGAAAAGGCAGAGGAGGGAAATGCAAAAGGACTCAGGGGAGAGAAGGGAGGCCAGAGGGAGGGTAGGTGGGGAAAAAAGAGGAGATGTAGGTTGTAGAGATGGAGGGTAGGGGGGACACAACAGTGAAGGCATGGCAGGGGGCGGGGATGGGAGAGGAGAGGAGCAACCAGGGGGTGAGGAGGATCAAGGCGGCGGGAGGTGTGGTGGATGCGGATATGTTCGAGGAATAGGAGCAGATGGAGGAAAGGAATGACGTCATAGAGGATCCGCGTGGGGGACGGGAGGCGTATACGGAAGGCGAGGCGGAGTGCATGATGCTCAAGGATCTGGAGGGACTTACAGAATTTGGGGGGGGGGGGAGATATCCAGGCGGGATTGGCATAACAGAGGATGGGACGGATTAAGGATTTGTAGGTGTGGCTGGCTGAGCGAGAGGCAGGGACTTAAGTACGCTATCGGCCGCTCGAACCACGTGTTCCACTGTGGTGCCCTCACATTAAATGCGACCAGGAGGCGCGCCCTGCCACAGCTTACAGCACGATGGTGCAGAGACCTCTATGGGTCTTCGACGTCCATGATGTCTGACGGGGATTCAAAGTCCAATGCGCGCGGTACCAGACTCTCCGTGAAGGACCGCGCGTCGCCGGTGAAGCTCTTTTACAGAAAAGGTGACTGTGCGCCAGTAGCCTGGTGGAAGTTCCAGGAAATCGAGGGTAGGAGATAAGGCTTTGGTCAAATCTCTGCTAAGGATCTGGGGAAAATGATTTCAAAATTAGAAAAGACAGATTCTTTGCAGAATGAGGAAAGCCGTTGATCCGACGTCTGTCGAGACGTGGTCGCAGCGCTGGAGGAGTGTCGAACGGTGGTGCCCAGACGTGCAGTGCCCAGGGGAACTGCCCGAACGTCGGACATGCCTGCGTGTACGGTGCATAAAATCCTACGCAACGTCCTGCATTGCTGTCCACACAAAATACCCCATGTTCAGGAGGTCGCTGCTGATCTGCCAGCAAAACAAACGCTCGTTCTGGAATATCTTGTGGCCGTGCCGTTAAAGGCGCTGCAGTCTGGAACCGCAAGACCGCTACGGTCGCAGGTTCGAATCCTGCCTCGGGCATGGATGTTTGTGATGTCCTTAGGTTAGTTAGGTTTAACTAGTTCATAGTTCTAGGGGACTAATGACCTCAGCAGTTGAGTCCCATAGTGCTCAGAGCCATTTGAACCTTTTTTTTTTTTTAATGTGCAACTGAAAACATAGCTGTCGTTGAACTGATCTGTCGTTCGTAGCAGACCCCATTTACGTTAAGGCGTTTACAGCGCCTTCTATTGGTAAAATTTTCGTTATTTGTTTATGTTATTCCACGATGTCAATTACAAACTGTTGAACTTTGACGTCATTCCGAGCAGTGGTTCTTTCTACAGCGTTTTGAAACTGGAACTTTAATTATGGACACCCTATGCGTTCGATTTTTATGAAAAGAGACCAAAAGTAGTGACCTGTTTATTTAGACGAAACGTGGATTCGTAAATGTATTAACTGGTGTGATTCAGATAAATGAGAACTTTGAGCATTTCTGCAGTTTTTTTTAAAGTAATAATGATTTCTGTGTGTTGTTGATTGTTAGATTGTTCTTCGCAGCGTCGACCTTGGGAAACGCCGTGTTGTAATGCGTCAGCCCCCGAGTCCACATATGCGCGAGCAGCAGCGTTGGGCGGCGCCTCCTGGGCCCATCGCGATGCTCGCGCGAGAGGAGGTCGCGTAATTGGAATACACTTCGCGGTAAAATCTTACAAACGCTGCGTTCAGTTGTCTCGAGAAGTTCTCTGACGTCCCTATTCCAGAGAAAACAGCAGTTTATGACGTGAAACTTTTTTGTGAAACAGGAAGTTTTAAGGAAAGGTCTCCAAGCCGCCAGCCTGATGTGCTGACACCGGAATTTACGGACCGTGTTCAGCGGTCTCTTCCGTCGTCTCCCGGTAAATCACTTTGTCCGTTGTCTCTAATCTTATTCTAGATACCATGTCTGAAGTTGTTCAACTAGTTCAAGAACTGCGTCCTCTTTCAGAAAAACGTAACGTGTCGCCTTTTGTCACTCTGAACGATGGGAATAAGAAGCTGATCAATATGTTTTTCAGTGATCAACCGTGAATATGTTAACTCCCAGAACACTCGCATTTGATCTGTCGATAATTCTCACACTGTGCGAGACCCAACTTCACGTGCAAAAAATTGGAGTTTTCTGTGCCATATCTAGGCCGCGAATCATTCGGCAAACATCTTTTGAAACAGCCGCTACTTCAATTGTTTACTACTACCACGTGATCAGGCCCAGTGGACCGCACGCATCTACAAGTTTCCTCCTCCACTGTATTCTGTCCATTGCTGCTATCCGCCATTCGTCCACATCTATTGACATTTGTTTTAAATCTTCATGGAGTCCATCCCTCCAACGCTTCTCGGGTCTCCCTGGCGGTCTCTTTCCTGTAGGTGTGAAATCCAGGAGCTTCCGAGGCCATCTGTGATCCTCCATCCGGGCCACATGGCCGGCCCACTGCATTCGTTTGGCTTTGACAGCTCCTGCTATGTTGGGCTGCTGGTATAGTTCCTCAAGCTCTTGGTTGTATCTGATCCTCCATTTCCCTGTATCTGCATCCAGAACCGGACCGAAGATCTTCCGAAGCACTTTTCTCTCAAAGACAAGGAGCTTATGGAAGTCCTGTTTCCGGATACTCCACGTCTCACAGCCATATAGAACAACAGGCTGGATCAGGGTTTTGTACAGTCGAATCTTGAACTGTCTGGAGAGAGATTTGGACCAAAGCAGTTGTGCTAGGCTGTGGTAAGATCGGTTTCCTGCTTGTATTCTGGCATTGATCTCTGCTTCACATGACGAGTTCTCAGTGAAAAGTGCCCCTAGGTTTTTAATTCTTGCACTCTCTTGTAGGAATGTTCCCCAACCTGCAGTGATTGTAGATGATCAGCAGTCTGACAATGACCACGCGTCATAACGAGGTACTCTGTCTTAGCTTCGTTTATGTTTAGCCCAAATTTGCTGGCAGCCTCCTTTAGTGCTTTGGTCATTTGCTCCAACTCCTCTTCCGACCTAGAGAGTAAACAGATGTCGTCTGCATAGGCTAAGTATGCCAGTCTCTTTCCTTCGATTTCAATCCCTTCGTTCTCTTGGAAGGTCTTGCGTATGATCTTCTCGAGGGCAAAGTTGAACAGGATAGGGGACAACCCATCTCCTTGCCTGAGTCCTGTCACAATTTCAAATTCCTCAGTTACTTGATTTCCCATCTTCACCTTTGCATGTGTCTCGTTCAGACAGATCTTTATCAGATTGATGAGTTTCTCTGCTATGCCAAACTCCCTTAAACAGTTGAGCAGGCTCTTGCGATGTATGCAATCATAGGCCTCCGAAATCAACGAATAAAATATGCAAATCTTTACCATATTCACCCAGTTTCTCAGTGAGCTGCCAGAGACTGAAGATGTGATCTACTGTTGACCGTCCTGGCCGGAAACCTCCCTGGTACTCCCCAATCACCGATTCTGCCACTGGCTGAATTCTATGTATGAGGCAATTGTACAGGATCTTACAGCAGACGTTAAGCAGGGCGATTCCTCGATAGTTGTCACATTTCAGTTTGTCGCCCTTCTTATGTATTGGACAAATCAGAGCTGTTTTCCATTCTCCTGGTAGTTCTTCTATGGTCCATATTGCCTGTATCAGTCGGTGTATTTTTTCTGCAAGTTTCTCTCCTCCTGCCAGGATCATTTCAGCCTGTATTCCATCTTGACCTGGACTCTTATTCTGTTTAAGGTGTCTGATTCTGGTTTTTATCTCATCCAGGATAGGTGGGGGATAGTCTGCATCGGCTGTAATTGGGTACTTGAAATCAAACTGCAGTTCGGGTTCATCACAATTTAGCAGCTGTCGAAAGTACTCTTTCCATCTCTCAGCTATGTCCCTATCGTTCGTCAGGATCTTATCACGGGAATCTTTGACAAATTTCTGCTTGGCCTGGTGACCTTTGCAGAGGTACTTCACCCTCAGAAACATTTCCCTCGCCTTTTGTCCTCTGAAGTCTGTTTCTGCTTCAGTGATGATATTCCTTATGTATTTCCTCTTTGCTCTTCTCAGAATTGCTTGTGTAGTCTTTCGGACCTCCTCAAATTGTGGTTTAGCCTGTGCCAGATTTGTCCCCTTCAGTCATTTGTTCCTGGGTTCCTTTCTCCTTTCCAGGGCATCTGCACATTCCTTTCCAAACCAGATATTTTTGCCCACTGGGTTTCCCATGAGTGTTTCCTTTGCTGTATCCCTAACTGAGCTCTGGATGTTTCCCCACATAAGTTCGAGGTCCTGATTCGCGTCCACTTCGCTGAGTGCTTCAAAGCGGTTACTAAGTTGCAACTGGTATCTGGTCTTCGTTGCCTCATCTTTTAGTTTCTCCACATGGTACCTTTCCACTCTTTTTAACTTAGGCCCCGTTCTTTCTTTACACTGTATGTTTAAATGGCCTCTGACCAGGAAATGATCACTCCCACCTTCGGCACCCCGCGCTGTCTTAACGTCTAACACCCATCTCTTGGCTCTGAGATCAACGGCAACATGGTCTATTTGATTTACAGTTCTCCCATCTGGTGATACCCAGGTTCCTTTATGTATGTTTTTCCGCTGGAAGTTTGTGCTGGAGATGAACAACCCTAATGATGTCGCGAAGCTGATGAACCTAACTCCATTGTCATTGCTTAGGTTGTGTAGACTGTGCCTACCTGTTGTGTCTTGGAATATTTGTTCTTTCCCAACCTTGGCATTCATATCACCAAGGAGGATCCTCAGGTGTCCATTTGGTATAGCGTCCATCACTGCCTCTAGCTGTACATAGAACTCGTCTTTCACTTCACATTCGCTCTCCTCCGTGGGAGCATGGTAGTTCACAAAAGTCGCCTTAATATGCTTTACTTCCAGTGTTAGAACAGATATTCTTGGGTTGACTGAAACGAATTCTGAAACATTAGTGGCCAACGTCTTACTGACGCAGAAACCAGTGCCTAACAGATGACCTCGTTCACAGGCTCCATACAGAATTGTTAAGTTTTCAACAGCAATGCTCCCAGCATCGTCCCACCGGATTTCTTGCAGTGCAACTAGGTCTAGTTTGTACCTCTGAATTTCCTTGACCACACTGATTGCAGCTCCTGTCTTGTACAGACTCCTTTCATTCCACGTTCCAAATCGTATACCGTTTCTTTGCCATTGACGTCGTCTATTTTTGTCAGGAATGTTCCGAGGCTTACTTGTAGTCTTGAAAGCATGTTTATTTTTTTATGGAGAGAGGGTGCTGGCCTCCCGTCCAACCTGCGGTGTTACCCTCACAGCTCACAGGACTGCTGGCTTTTCTTAAGGGGTGGGCTCCCCTCAGGAGTTGGGTTATAGGTAGGAATAAGAAAATTGGAAAGACGCCCGCGGGCCTCGAAACCTAATACCGTTGGGGTCGAAAAAGCAAGAGTTGGCCAAGGGAGGCCGACAGGGAAGGAGAAAGAAGGAGTCTGACACAAGTAAGTGGAAGCAATGTCAGACTCAGCTTGGGTCCCCGCGGTCGCCACCCGCGTGCTTCTAGCTGAAGCCCCTGGGGCTTCAATTGTTTACACATCATAAAAAAGTTTACAACAATGCTTGAAGTGAATGGACGTTATTGCGGGTTTCAACGAGACCGTGCAACGTGTCACACCTTCAATGAAACAATAACGACGCATAGTGAGTTCTTCGACGATCGCTTAATCTCTGAAAATCTGTGGACCCCACGCTCACCAAACCTGACTTCATCACATTTATTTCTGTAAGACCATCTTAAGGGGAAGATGTACTGCAATAATCGGAGAACGCTGGAGGAGTTAAAGAGTTAGAGCACTGCTGCTGTAAGGGAAGTAGCAGCCGGTCTATTGAGGCGAGAGTCTTCTGCAAACATGTGCCTTCGAATCGACATGTGTTTACTGCAAAATGGAGGACAATTTCAGCGTCATTTATACAGTTATTCAAATGTACAGAATTCTATTGGTAAAAAATATAGTAAATAAGTGTTTGAGTCATGACTTACCAGAATCATCCTGTACTTCAGATACATGGTGGAAAAATGATAGTGTCCAAGGGCATTATCATTTAACATTATTACAATATTTGCTACTACTTATACGAAATATAATTACTGTATAAGGACTATTCTGTCAACATCAGTATATTTATACAAAAGTCGCTAACTATTGCCATCAAAAATAACTCCGAAAGTATGATAGGAGCTGAAAAGTTTGTGGGACAAAATTTATGGGACAACTGGTTTTTTGTTGCTAGGTGGGGTCGCTTCAGAGATTTGAAGGTGAGCTTTGTTTTTTTTTTAAATGGGATGCTATAGTTTGGTACTTATTTTCTGATAGTAGCTATCGAGACGAATCCAATGATGTGTAACAGTAAGGTCTTTGAAGGTCAACGAAGGTCACAAAGGTGGTATGAACTTCCATTTACAGATGGTGTTCGAAGTGAAAAGCATTAGTATCAATGGAATGCTGCAATCTTCTTAACACGGATTCAGTGGTATTCCTTATCACATCGGCACTTATCGAAACACATGCTCTGACAATTCTCTCTCGCATATCTTCAGGTGTATTTGGAATGTATAAACAATGTCTTTTACGAATTCCCACAAAAAAAAAAAAAAAAAATCCAGAGGCGTCAAGTCTGGCGAACACGCCGGCCACGACGTATCTCCTCCGCGTCCAGTCCAACGATTGGAATTGTATCTGTAACTACTTTGTAGCCATCAGCGAAAAAGGTTCCTGACACCCATCGTGTTGGTACCACATTCTGCTCCTTGATCCTAAAGGTATTTCTTCCAATAATAGACATAATGTTTCTTGCAGGAATGTGCTGTACTTCCTACCATTAAGATTTCCTTCGATGAAACAGTAGCCTATAATTATATTCTCCAGAACACCACATCATACATTCGCCGACCACGGATTTTGGTGTGCAACTTGCCGCAGCCAACATGGATTTTCGCCAGCCGGAGTGGCCGAGCGGTTCTAGGCGCTACAAGCT
Source organism: Schistocerca americana (assembly GCF_021461395.2). Taxonomy (NCBI): domain Eukaryota; kingdom Metazoa; phylum Arthropoda; class Insecta; order Orthoptera; family Acrididae; genus Schistocerca; species Schistocerca americana. The sequence continues at coordinate 27,751,422 of NC_060126.1, read as the reverse complement.
GGAGCCGCGTGACCGCTGCGGTCGCAGGTTCGAGTCCTGCCTGGATGTGTGTGATGTCCTTAGGTTAGTTAGGTTTAAGTAGTTCGAAGTTCTAGGGGACTGATGATCTCGGATGTTAAGTCTCATAGTGCTCAGAGCCATTTGAGCCATTTTTTGAACGTGGATTTTCAGTTGCCCAATAATGCATGTTATGCAGATTAATATTTCCATGGTTCGTGTATGTAGCCTCGGCAGTAAATAAAATTAAATTAATAAACGTGCCACCCCTCTGAAACTGAAGTTGAGCCCATCGGCAGAATTCAGTGCGACGCACACAATCCGTACCAGTTAATTTTTGGTGGAGACAGATATGGTAAGGATGATATTTATGGCGATGCAGAACACGAACAACACTACTCTGGCTCATGCCAGATTCCCTTGCGATTTGACACGACCTAACACAAGGATCTTGAACCACAGTGGCAAGAGTGCCAATTTCCGTTTCCTCGTTAGATACTTTCCTTTTCCGGATGTGTTTCTGGGATATCTTTCAGCGTATAAGTCTCTAGCTCTCACTGAATTTCGTTGGCATTCTCCGGAAATCAGAAGCATATCGACCTGTTCTTCGAAGGACTACATCATTCACATTCGCTTGATTCGACGATACTAGTCTTACCGTTCCTTTTAGAGTTGTATAGCGAAACCGTCGAATGGTGTTTACATACCAATGGCACGATAGACGGATACGCCGTATTCAGTGATATTTACTATTTGCACGATATACGAGAGAGAACTCCCAAAGCATGTGTTTCGATAAGTGCCGAAGTGATGAGGAATACCACACAATCCATGATAAGAAGATTGTAGTACTCCATTGCTACCAATGGTCATCACTTGGAACACCTTCTGCAAATGGACGTTCATGCCACCTTTTTTACCTTCGTTGATCTTCAAAGACCTTACTGTTACACATCATTGGATTCCTCTCGATATGCGCTATCAGAAAATAAGTACCAAACTATAGCATCCCATTTAAAAAAAAAAAAGAAAAACAAAGTTGATTTTCATATCTCTGACGCGACCCCACCTAGCAACAAAAAAACAACGTCATAGAACCATGGACCTTGCCGTTAGTGGGGAGGCTTGCGTACCTCAGCGATAAAGATAGCCGTACCGCAAGTGCAACCACAATGGATGGGTATCTACTGACGGACAGACAAACGTGTGGTTCCTGAAGAGGGGCAACTGCCTTTTCGGTAGTTGCAGGGGCAACAGTCTGGATGATTGACTGATCTGGCCCTTAACATTAATCAAAACGGCCTTGCTATGTTGGTACTGCGAACGGCCGAAACGAAGGGAAACTACAGCCGTAATTTTTCCATTGGGAATGCAATTTTTCTATATAGTTAAATGATGATGGCACTATCTTGGGTAGAATATTCCAGGGGTGAAATAGTCCCCTATTCTGGTATCCGGGTAGGGACTATTCAGAAGGATGTCGTCATCAGCAAAAACAAAACTGGCGTTCTACGGATCAGGATGCGGAATGCCAGATCCCTTAATCACGCAAGTAGTTAGAAAATTTGAAAAGAAAATGGATGTGCTGAAGTTAGATATAAATTAGTGAAGTTCGGTGGCATGAGGCCGGCCGCGGTGGCCGAGCGGTTGTAGGCGCTTCAGTCTGGAACCGCGTGACTGTTACGGTCGCAGGTTCGAATCCTGCCTGGGGCATGGATGTGTGTGATTCCCTTACGTTAGTTAGATTTAAGTAGTTCGAAGTTCTAGGGGACTGATGACCTCAGATGTTAAGTCTCATAGTGTTCAGAGCCATTTGAACCATTTTTTTGGTGGTATGAGAAACAGGACTTCTGGGTGAATCAAGGTTGTTGTTATTGCTGTTCTTGTGGTCTTCAGTTCGAAGACTGGTTTGATGCAGCTCTCCACGCTTCTCTATCCTCTGCAAACATATTCATCTCCGAAAGCTACTGCAATCCACATCCTTCTGAATCTGCTTACTGTATTCATCTCTTGGCCTCCCTCTACGATTCTTACCCCCCATACAACCCTCCAGTACTAAACTTGAGATCCCTTGATGTCAGAATGCGTCCTGCTGACCGATCCATTTTTTTTTTTTTCAAGTTGTGCCACAGATATTTGCCTTCCAAATTTTATTCAATTCCTCCTCATTAGTTACGTGATCTATCCATCTAATCTTCAACATTCTTCTGCAGCACCACATTTCGGAAGCTTCTATTCTCTTCTTGTCTAAGCTTTTTGTCATCCATGTTTCACTTCCATACATGACTACGCTCCATATAAATACTTTCAGAAAAGACTTCGTAACACTTAAGTCCTTATCCAATGTTAACAAGTTCCTCTGCTTTAGAAATGGTTTTTTTACCACTGCCAGTGTAAATTTAATATCCTCTCTACTTAAGCCATCGTCAGTTACTTTACTGCCCAAACAACAAAACTCATCTACTACTTAAAGTGTGTCATTCTTTAATCTAACTCATTCAGAACCACCTTCATTAATTCGACTGCATTCCATTACCTTTTTTTTGCTTTTGTTGATGTTCATCTTAGATCCTCTTTTAAGACACTGTCCATTCCGTTCCACTTCTTTTTGAATTTATTTGCTGTGTTTGACAGAATTACAATGTCATCGGCAAATCTCAAAGCGTTTATTTCTTCTCGCACAATTTTAATTCCTTCTCTAAATTTTTCTTTTCTGTCCCTTACTTCTTGCTCAGATTGAATAGCATTAGCGGTATGCTACAATCCTGTCTCACTCCTTTCTCAAACACAGCTTCCCTTTCATGCACCTCGACTCTTACAACTGGCGTCTGGTTTGCGCAAACGTTGTAGCGTTTCGCTTTTTTTATTTTATCCCTGCTATCTTCAGAATTTCAAAGACAGTATTCCAGTCAACATTCTCAAAAGTTTTCTCTAAATCTACAAATGCTATAAACGTAAGTTTGCCTTTACTTAACCTATCTCATAAGATAAGTCACAGGGTCAGTATTGCCTCGCGTGTTACTACATTTCTCCAGAATCCAAACTGATCCTCCCCGAGATCGGCTTCTACCAGTTTTTCCATTCTTCTGTGAAGAATTCGAGTTAGTATTTTGTAACACGGCTTATTAAACTAATAGTTCAGTAATTTTCGCCGACCGGAGTGGCCATGCGGTTCTAGGTGCTACAGTCTGGAACCGTGTGACCGCTACGGTCGCAGGTTCGAAACCTGCCTCGGGCATGGATGTGTGTGATGTTCTTAGGTTAGTTAGGTTTAAGTAGTTCTAAGTTCTAGGGAACTGATGACCACAGCAGTTAAGTCCCATAGTGCTCAGAACCATTTGACCCATTTTTTGGTAATTTTCATACTTGTCAGCAAATGCTTTGAATACATAGTTGTAAATACAAAAACCGAATGGGGGTAATGCACGATTAAGTTTAATAATGAATAAGAAAACAGGGATTACGTGTAACCTACTATAAACAGCGTGGTAAACGCATTATCGTGGCCAAGATAAACATAAAGCCAAGAACACCATAGAAGTACAAGTTTATATACCAACTAGATCCGCAGATGATGGTGAAATTGAAGAAATGTATGATGAGATAACATAAATTATTCAGATAGTTAAGGGAGACGAAAATTTAATTATGATCGGGGATTGGAATTTGATAGTAGGTAAAAGGGAAGAAGCAAAAATTGTAGGTGAATATCGACTGAGGGAAAAGAATGAAAGAGAAAGCCGGCTGGTAGAATTTCATCATTGATAACACTCCGTTTAAAAATTACAATGGAAGAGATCTGGAGACACCGATAGGTATAAGATTGATTATACCGGTATAATGGTACGACAGAGACTTCGGAGCCAGATTTTAAATTGTAAGACATTTCCAGGGACAGATTTGGACTCTTATCACAATTTAACGCTTATGAAATGTAGATTAAAGCTAAAGAAATTGTAAAAAGGTTGGAAAATAAGGTGTGATATGGATAAGTTGAAAGAACCAGAGTTTTGGAGGGAGCATTAGACAATGATTGATTAGAACACAGTAGAAGACGAATGAGTAGCTTTTACAGATGAAATGGTGAAGGCAGCAGAGAATCAAACAGGTGTAAACATAAGGCCTAGTAGAAATCACGAGATATTGAATATAACTGATGAAAGAAGAAAATATTTAAGTTCAACAAATGAAGCAGGCGAAATATAATATAAGCGATTAAAAAATGAGGTTGACAGGAAGTGCAAATTGGCGAAGTAGGAATGGCTAGAGGACAAATGTAATGGTTTAGAAGCATTCCAGTATGGGATAGATGGATACTGCCTATAGGAGGCATTGGAGAAAAGAGAAGCATCTGTATGACTATCAAGATGTCAGATGGAAAACTAGTCTGAAGCAAAAAAGAGAAAGCTAAGAGGTGGAGAGGGTCTATACAAGGAAGATGAGGCAATGTTATGGAATTGGAAGAGGATATAGATGAAGATGAGATGAAAGATATGATACTGCGAGAAGAATTTGTCACAGCACTGAAAGATCTAATTCGAAACAAGGTCCTGGGAACACTGTAGTTGACATTCCGTCAGAACTACTGATAGCCTTGGAAGAACCAGCTGTGGTAAAACTCTTCCATCTGGTGTGCAACATATATGAGACAGTCGAAATATCATCAGCTTTCAAGAAGAATATAGTAAATACAATTACAAAGAAAGCAGGTGCCGAGAGGTATGAAAATTACCGAACTATACGTTCAATAAGTCATGGTTGCAAAATACTAACATGAATTTTTTACAGAAGAATAGAACAATTAGTAGAGGCCAGCTCTGGGGAAGATCAGTTTGGATTGCGGAGAAATGCAGTAGCACATGAGACAATACTGACCCTTCAACTTATCTTGGAAGATAGGTTAAGGAAAGGCAAACCTACATTTGTAGCATATGTAGACTTAGAGAAAGCGTATGACAGTATTGGCTGAAATACTCTCTGTGAAATTCAGGGGTAAAATACAAGGACTGAAAGGCTATTTGCAACTTGTACAGCAACCAGACGGCAGTTATTAGAGTCGAGGGGCATGAAAGGGAAGCAGTGGTGGAAAAGGGAATGAGACAAGGTTGTAGTCTACCCCGATGTTATTCAGTCTGTACATCGAGCAAGCAGTAAAAGAAACCAAAGAAAAAATTAAAGTAGAAATCAGTGAGAAGAAATAAAAAATTTGAAGTCTGTAATAATATCAGAGACCGCGAAGGACTTGAAACACCTGTTGAACGGAATGGGCAGTGTCTTCAAAGGAGGGTATGTAAGATGAACATCAACAAAAGGAAAACAAGGATAATGGAATGTAGTCGAATTAAATAAGTCGCCGCTGAAGGAATTAGAATAGGAATAGACACACTTAAAATAGTAGATGAGTTTTGTTATTTGGGCAGCATAATAACTGATGATGGTCGAAAAGAGAGGATATAAAATGTAAATTGGCAATAGCAAGAAAAGCGTTTGTGAAGAAGAGATATTTGTTAACATCAAATATAGATTAAAGTGTTAGGAAGCCTTTTCTGAAAGTATTTGTATGGAGAATAGCCACAGATGTATGTGAAATATGGGCAATAAACTGTTTAGAAACGAAAAGATTCTTTTGAAATGTTGTGCTACAGAATAATGCTGAAGATTAGAGGGGTAGATCACTTAACTAATGAAAAGGTACTGCATAGAACTGGGAAGAAAAGAAATTTGTAGTGCAACCTGCCTGGAAGAAGAGGTCGGTTAATAGGACCATTTTGGGACATCAAGGGATCACCAATTTAGTACTGGAGAGAAGTGTTGGGGATAAAAATTGTAGAGGGAGACCAAGAGATGAATACACTAAGCCGATTCAGAAGGATGTATGTTGCAGTAATTATTCGGATGAAGAGACTTTTATAGGATACAGTAACATGGAGAGCTGTATCAAACCAGTCTTTGGACTGAAGACAACAACATGCAAGACTCTGAGAAAGGGCATGAGAGAACACATCAAGAAATATGAAGATGATGCATTAAAATCCAGTCTTGAAGAGAAATTTAGTTTAAAGGTGGTGAAACGGAAATTTATGATTGTAAAGAATTAGTTAGCAGCGTTAGGCACAGACCAAGGCCGACTTATTGATTAGAAAGAAATACTTCGATACATTGAGAGTAAATTCAATGATGATACCTTAATCCTGGACGAACTGGATCGTTTCTGTTTCCCCAAACCAGAAATAATCCCATCAGAACTCAAACATGATACAGACAAGATGAAAAAACCAACTGCTCCAGGCAGTGATGACCTCTCAGTCGACATTTTAAAGCTGATGGATGAGGAATCTATAAAGCATATAGCTAAAATATTTTCAAGTTTTTTGGCCAGTGGAAAATTAACAAGAGATTGGAATAAATCGAAAATAATCCTAATAAGTAAGAATGATAGTACTAAAGATATGCGAGCCCTGTCAGGCATCTGTCCATACTGCACAAAGTTTTTACTAGGATTTTGACTATCAAATTGAGCTCTACACTTGACCTAGAGCAGCCCACTGAGCAAGCTGGTTCTGTGCAGGAATAATTATAATTTACCAGATGCTCTCTCTACATGAAACAAATAGCATAAAAATGAGTACCATCTACCTCACTATTTAACCTGCATTCAATTCGACCAGTGACCCAACTGTACTTGAGGTTATAACTGAACAAGGAATACTACACGGCTATATTAAAGTGTGACACAACTTATATAAAACCTTCACAGCGTTTGTGAGTATTGTTGAAGTAACCAATGAATTTCCCATTGAAAATGTGTAAAAATGTTGACTATAATACTCCAAAATTATTTTTAGGTAACCTAAAAAAAGGGAGTCCAAATTATGGGAAAGAGATTAAACAATCTGAGGTTTACTGATGATATTGTACTTTTTGTAGATAGTACAGAAGATCTTCAAGTACTGGTTAGCGCATTTGCGCTAGTCACCTCTGAAGTTGTTCTAAAAATGAACTATGATCATAATGAACAAATGAATATGTGTGTGTGTGTGTGTGTGTGTGTGTGTTTTGGAGGTACGCATCTGCAAAGGTCACAGGATATGTCCAGGAGGGTCAATATGAAAAGAGTCCTAAAACCAGAAATATAGCAACATATTGATACTGATAAGTTTACGCAAATAATCTTCATTTTTGAAGCCTAAGATGTCGGCTAAGCCGAAGAAAACAGTTTTCGACTCATGTATACTGCCAGTAAAAACCTTGGCTATGAACATGACCATTAAATGAATTAATTTTTAGGAAAATAATAGTAACCCAAAGAGGAATAGAAACCTCAATGCTGGGCTACACAAAGAAAGGCAGAAGCAAAGTAGTTGATATCCGGTGGACAATAAAGGTCAGTAACATAATGGAAGTAATGAATACACTGAAATGGCAGTGGGCTGGTCATGTCGCTCGAACAAAAGATGACACATGGTCAAAACAAGCACTAGATTGTAGCGCAATTTAGCGAAAAAACCGAGTGGAAGACCACGAGAAACATAGGACAGAGACTTAAGACAAACATCTCGATTGAACTGGTAGCGGGAGTAGCAGGATGATGGGGCACCGACTGCATTTTTGATATCAAATACATAGATAGATATTCAGCGATCACAGGCCCTGCAGACCACGCGCTGCTTCCACAAACTGCCGCCATTCCTTCCTGTTTTGTGCCCGGTTCCTCCAGGTGTCTTCAATTCGCCAGGTCGTCCATCCAGCGCTGCCTTGGTCGTCCAATGGGGCGTTGGGCGTTTGGTTTCCCTGTTAGTGGCATCTTCGCCTGTCTTCCACCTGGCATACAGGGTACATGGCCCACCTATTGTATTCTTTTGCTCTTTATCTTCTGTAAGATAGTTGGTTGTCGCATCACAAGGTAGATTTCCTAGTTTTTCCTCCTCCTCCTCCATTCTCCGTTATCTAAAACTGGTCTCCATATCTTCCTCATTACTCTTCTTTAAAATATTATAGTTTTTCCCCCTCTCGCTTAGTCATGCTCCATGTTTCTGAACGATACATTACTGCTGGGCATATCATTGTAATGTGGATTTTCATCTTAGTGTTCACTGAGATCGATTTAGAGCCAAGTGTCTCTCTGAGGGAATGCATGCATTTCGTTCCCACTGCTATCCCTTCCTTGATGTCCATTTTTATGTTGTTGTCCGTGGTAACCCAAGATCCCAAGTATTTGAACTGGTCTACTCTCTTAAACCTCTTGCCATCTATCTCAAGAAATTCTACCTGCTCTTGTCTTCTTCCTAATTGCATGAATTCTGTTTTGTCTCGATTCACTTTGAGCCCTACCTTCTGTGCAGTATTGTCCATTTTCTGGTACATTTTCTTCAACTCGTGCTTTGATTCACTTAACATCATCTGCATATGCGAGACAATTGAAGTTACCGTCCACTCCTGTTGCCTACACTCTTTTGTTACTTTCTCTAAGATGACATTGAACAGAAAACATGAGAGAGCATTCCCTTATCTGAGCCCTGTCTCAATCTCGAATCGATATCAAATTAATTATGTAAATTAATTAAATTGATCAATTAACTGCCCCCACACCATGATGACGTCATGGATTTTCCACAGTCTGCACATGGATCCCTTTCTCTCCTCTCCCCTCCTCAGCACCCGGAAAATGACGGTAAATAGAAATTTTGTCAAGAAATTCAAAAAATGGCGGGAAATGCAAACTTATTGTTGGGAATATCAAATTTTGTGTGTTCACCTTGAGGTTCGGAGACCAACTGAGGTAGTTCACAAGACCACCACCAGAGGGCATTAGGGCACTGTGGTCATCAACTAGACTCTCCCTCCCCACTCCGCAGGCCTCAATCCACCAGTGGGACAACTGCCTCATGGGACACAGACATACAGACAATAGAGCAGAGGCAATGCAACTGTGGTTGGAAGTGAGACGATGCATTCAACTACAGTACAGACTAATTTGCTGTTCTAGCTCGTACATAAGAATGTTACTCACGAAGGACTGACTTCCTCCGTCCAATGGACGTTTATCGCACAAAATAACGTGATTGTGGTAATCATCTGCCACCATCGTAGATCGATAGAGTATTAACGGAGGTGTGATAGGGGCAGTAGGACGCCTTGGATAGTTATTATTATTGGATAATCTAGACTACCTTGTTACAAATACTGGTAATATAAATTGTATCTGAAATGTTATATTCTTTATCAGGATGAATTTAAATGTGCTTACACCCGCTGCAGAACCGTTTTCACTATTTGCATAGCTGGAGCAATGTCGAAAATAGCGTACAAGTAGCTGAAATCGAGACGTCTCGATTGGTAATATGCCTGCAGAGTGTCTATGTGCATATGTGAGGGCTGTCAGCGGTGGATGGTTGCGGTTTGGACACGCAACTTGCTAACTGGTCGTCTACAAATGACCCTGCTGGGAAGACGCACTCTGTAGTTCGAGAAGGGAAACTCTTATGGCCCAAGATGTTACCTGCAGTCGACACACTGTCAACTAACGAATAACTTATTACTGGAGTAATAAAAATGTAAATACTCGAGGGCTTTAATTTGTAGACGCCCACAAAGCGTTACGTATCAGAGTTGGAATGTATAAACAAATAACTAAGCACATCTGGTAAGCAATAAGAGCATATATGTATGGAAAAAAAAATCTGAGCAGCAACAGAGATCACTTCCCTGCATATGTCAACTCGCAGTTGCAGACCCCTACACCACGGAATGGAAGTCAAATGGACATGTAAAACTGTTTCCACACTTTATGTTTCCCTTAACTGCAGCGCTACATGAGTCTGCAGCCTGCTATAAAGAGAAGAGACACTTTATTCAATCACAAACATGCACCGCAGACGCACAGGCAGCGTGCTGAGATCGGATCATACTCGTGTTGACAGCTGAAACTAGCTTGGCGAGGAGTACGTGAGGGACCAGTTTCACACTGTGCCCCACAGATGGGGTTGTCTCTTCCGCCGGCCGCTGAGGTGACGCGTGACCGGGAAAGCCCTTCCGTTGGGCAGGACAATGGCTGCTTGTTTTTCATGGCCGCTTCTCGCGTCCAGTGATAAATTAGAGCTTACCCAACGATAAAAAACATTCAACCATACTTGTCGTTAAAGAGCCAGTAGGCTCGACCCGCCTCCGACACCACATTAGTTTATAAGTTATTGCGAGGTAAATGTTATGAATAGTTCCTGAAGTGTAAAAGTGAATATCTCTGTAATGCTTTATGCGAATGCAACAAACGAGGTGTTTACGGATACATCTCGTAAAACTGTATCAGACTCTGATAGTCCATTCACTGAAATTATTCACATTCTAAAATGAGAGGCCTAAAGGTGCATTTAGCGCAATTAAAAACACCTTTTCTTACTGAATAAATAGAGGAACAGCAAAAGTAGCGGCAGTACCGTAAATATTGGATATATAGCAAATTATTTAATGTATAATTTTAATTGTTTGTTAATACTTACAAATTTGAATACAGTTGAAAACCATACAAATTATTGTTTATAAATAACCTATGGTAGATAAGAGGAAACTGATAACAACATAATATATCTCGGAAAATTTCCATATGAAAGGTAAAATTAAGAATTTCAGTAATTTTGTCGTCCGGTAGTTTAACTGACTTCAGTGGTGCTTGACCGAGGTTTCCTGGGTGAACAGCGGAAATTGTGGTGAGGGGGGGGGGGGGGGGGCTAGGTTCGGACGCCGTTGGAGGTGGTCAGCTGTGTTAGGAGAAAGTTTTGTCTGACGACCGGTGGAATAACGTTACATCGTATGTGTGAATTATTCAGAGCCCCTACTTTGGGACACAGATATTTTTCGCTATCTGATAAACTTCTTGGTTTTCGGGTTGCATGTGATACAAGCCGTATTTGTAAGGTTTCAGTGTGTAGCCATTATGGAATTTATAATTTGGTGTACGTTTGAACTTTAACGGTTTTCTAAAGATAACTGACGCAATTAATCCTGGCTTATTCAACCGCCTCCAAGATCTTAAGAAACTTTGTCAGTCTCTAAAATGAATTTATTGCGAACTGTGACTGTCGATTTTTCTATGTTCTTATCGGAAATAAACTCGAATTCTTGAAACTTTAATAAATATGTGAATGCGTACATGCTTTTTGCATAGCAAACCCTGCCTGCATTCATATTAAATACTTTTGTGGAACATAGAGTACATTGCGACGAATGTGAGTTGGCGCCCCATAGACGAAACGTAGCCAAACTTATAAGTCTATCCACATTTACAGAGGCCCATTGAAATGTTTGTGCAGTGTAATGTGTGGGTAAATCTTTTTGTGCAGTGTGGGGGTCCCAGCTGATATAGAACTTATGAACAGTTTAGAACTTTGATTTTCGGCGAGTTGATGAGAGAGATTGTATTTTATTTCGTCACCCACAACAGAAGCACATTCACATGGAACCCGTACGATCGCTTCCAGACTTCAAGTTTCCAGTACATCCATCATCTGCACCACTCGCCGAGTCTCACATAGGTACAAAGCGAGTGTTACTATACTTTTCATGATCGTCGTATCTAAAGTGCATGCGTGTGGATCATTGGGGAGAGTGGAACTCTTAGGGTTTTTTAGTAGGCTCGCGTAGAAGACGCGCAAATATTCTCGTAGGAAACCAAACGACACATCAATATGCGAGAAATATGCCCGTATACTTATGGGAAACTGTCGTAAAAATATGAAAAAGTCATAAAATAGGTAAAGTTAGAAGAAAAGCCGGTATAATCATGAAAAATTGATGTGAAATACGTAAAGATTAAGAGAAATACGATGAAATATGTAAAATCGCGAAAATCTAATAAGACTATGTAAATTGACTGAGACTACATAAAATTAGAGAAAAACACCATGCAATTAGTACGGAGAGAAATCAATAAAATTGTGTGCTGTAGAGGGGGAGACTGATGCTACATATACACAACTCAAGAGTGGAGAGAGGACTGATTCTAGAGAAACGGCAATATTATCCCACACATGAGCAGTACAGCCTAACATCGGACCATGACTTCCGTGTGCAAGAGGGAAGTTAACAGTGGCTTGGTAAACTAAGTTGCGATGGCTGCTACATCTCCTCTGGCTGCTGATCGTGGTGTTTCCTCGTAAGATGTCACTGCTCCTTCCTACGCATTTTCGGCTATCGGCGATCGTTCTATGGGACTGTTGCGAACGTATCATAATTTCCGAACCGTAATCAGACATCAACTTCGTAAACGACAGGCGTCATACGTCTTCGGAAACCTACGTAGTGTTTATGTTACAGAGAATCAATGTTGGTGTGAAAGGCAGTTGTTTTATCACTTTACTGTTTATTGGAGAGAAACTTGTAGGGAGGCATGCGCTGCAAACATATTTCTAACATTTGAATATTAACAGCGTTGCACTCCACACGACTAATAGGCGGAAATTGCACAGCTCTGGCATTATACAGTGTTTAAGTGCAGAACCGCGTAGCCCTTGGAATGTGTTTATGTACTGCAATCATTTCTCTCTGTCCATATCTTCTTGGTATGGACACCAAACAATACTTCAGGAGTCGTTAGCACAAGTGATTTACGTAAAACGTTTCAAACTCGTTTTCTAAGTCACTGACAGAGGTTTGTGAGGTACTGCAAATCCTGTGTGTGCACATTTACTTGACAGTTGTCCTGCTTACGAGGTTAGTACAGCATGGTGTGTAACTTCACATGTCAGACATCGCTGCCATACATTTCACTGTTTCCTCCATTGCTGGTGATCATTTTATAGGACTGATGCAAGTATACCATACTTCCTGAACCGTAATCGGATGTGAGCACTGTGCACAATACATCTCCGGAAAATGTATTGTGGATGTATCACAAAGAATCTATGTTTTTCTTTGGTGCAGAAGGAAGTAGTTTTATCATGTTAAAGTTTGCCATCGTAGAGAGTGGGATAGAAAACTTGCAGGGTGGATATATGCCAGATGTTGGACATATATGTCCTGCATTAGAGTACTAAGAGCGTTGCACTCAGCATGACTAATATTTCGGAAACAACACGGCTTAAACATTGTAGAGCGTTTAAGTGCAGAACTGTGTGTTTATGTTATGCGATCATTTCTCTCTTGCCAATATCTTCTTGGTACTGACCCCAGACATTTTTTGGGCAGAATGTTTTAAACAGGAGCACATTTGCGTTCTTTGTGCCCCGAAAGTATTATTTTTCTTACAGTTTTGACGTAGCTGATTTTAAATGGAGTTCCAGGCCGTGGGTGAAGAAAGTATCACTAGGGTCGGGAGTGGTGGGGAGGGGGAATGTTTTGCAGTATGTGTCTGCCCCCAGTAGGCGTAGGCAACATTCTTTATGAGGAGGAGTTCTAGGTAACTCGATGCACTGAGAATTGGTTCATTACTCTGTGGGGAAAAAATAGAAATACGCTGCACCAACTCTCTCATTGACTAATCAGTTTGTGGTATAATAAAACACCTACGACTACAATAACCAAATATCATATACCTTTCGAAATGTTAAAAATAGAAGTGATCAAAGAAAATTCGTTTTCATTCCAAATCCAAAGTTCAGTCAGGCACTAACGTCCATAGGATGATTTAGGGGAAAGGGGGGGGGGGGGGGCTACTACACTACTGGCCATTAAAATTGCTACAGCAAGAAGAAATGCAGATGATTAACGGGTATTCATTGGGCAAATATATTATTCTAGAACTGACATGTGATTACATTTTCACGCAGTTTGGGTGCGTAGTTCCTGAGAAATCAGTACCCAGAACAGCCACCTCTGGCCGTACTAACGGCCTTGATACGCCTGGACATTGGTTGGTTGGTTGCTTGGTTGGTTTGGGGAAGGAGACCAGACAGCGTGATCATAGGTCTCATCGGATTAGGGAAGGATGGGGAAGGAAGTCGGCCGTGCCCTTTCAGAGGAACCATCCCGGCATTTGCCTGGACTGATTTAGGGAAATCACGGAAAACCTTAATCAGGATGGCCGGACGCGGGATTGAACCGTCGTCCTCCCGAATGCGAGTCCAGTGTCTAACCACTGCGCCACCTCGCTCGGTCATTGAATTGGTTCAAATGGCTCTGAGTACTATGGGACTTAACTTCTGAGGTCATCAGTCCCTAGAGCTTAGAACTAAATGGCTCTGAGCACTATGGGACTTAACATCTATGGTCATCAGTCCCCTAGAACTTAGAACTACTTAAACCTAACTAACCTAAGGACATCACACAACACCCAGTCAGCTCAGAACCACTTAAACCTAAATAACCTAAGGACATTACTCATATCCATGCCCGAGGCAGGATTTGAACCTGCGACCGCAACGGTGGTGCGGTCCCAGACTGTAGCGCCTAGAACCGCTCGGCCACTAGGGCCGGCAGGCATTGAGTCAAGCAGAGCTTGGATGGCGTGTACAGGTACAGCTGCCCATGCAGCTTCAACACGATACCACAGTTCATCAAGAGTAGTGACTGGCGTATTGTGGCGAGCCAGTTGCTCGGCCACCATTGACCAGACGCTTTCAATTGGTGAGAGATCTGGAGAATATGCTGGCCAGGGCAGCAGTCGAACATTTTCTGTATCCAGAAAGGCCCGTACAGGACCTGTAACATACGGTCGTGCATTATCCTGCTGAAATGTAGGGTTTCGCAGGGTTCGAATGAAGTGTAGAGACACGGGTCGTAACAGATCTAAAATGTAATGTCCCCCTTTCAAAGTGCCGTCAATGCGAACAAGAGGTGACCGAGACGTGTAACCAATAGCACCCCATACCATCAGGCCGGATGATACGTCAGTATGGCGATGACGAATACGCCCTTCCAATGTGCGTTCACCGCGATGTCGCCAAACACGGATACGACCATCATGATGCTGTAAACAGAACCTGGATTCTTCCGAAAAACTGACTTTTGCCATTCGTCCACCCTGGTTCGTCGTTGAGTACAGTATCACAGGCGCTCCTGTCTGTGATGCAGCGTCAAGGGTAACCGCAGTCATGGTCTCCGAGCTGATAGTCCATGCTGCTGCAGACGTCGTCGAACTGTTCGTGCAGATGGTTGTTGTCTTGCAAACGTCCCTATCTGTTGACTCAGTGATCGAGACGTGGCTACACGATCCGCTACAGTCATGTGGATAAGATGCCTGTCATCTCGACTGCTAGTGATATGAAGCCTTTTTGATCCAGCACGGCGTTCCGTATCATCCGCCTGAACCCACCGATTCCATATTCTGCTAACAGTCATTGGTTCTCGACCAACGCGAGCAGCAATGTCGCGATACGATAAATCGCAGTCGCAATAGACTACAATCCGGAAACGTGATGGTATGCATTTCTGCTCCTTACACGAGGCACCACAACAACGTTTCACCAGGCAACGCCGGTCAACTGCTGTTTGTGTATGAGAAATCGGTTGGAAACTTTCCTCATGTCAGCACGTTATAGGTGTCGCCACCGGCGCCAACCTTGTGTGAATGCTCTGAAAAGCTAATCATTTGCATATCACTGCATCTTCTTCTTGTCGGTTAAATTTTGCGTCTGTAGCACGTCATCTTCGTGGTGCAGCAATTTTAATGGCCAGTAGTATAACTAATATCCGATAGCAATTATAGATAATTGTCTCAGAAAAATTGGTAAACACTGATCTACAAGTGAGACTGCTTACAAAAGACCATCGTAGAATATTATTCATATGTGTGGCATGTATGACACTAATATCAGGACATATTGAACGAATGGAATGGGAAGAAACTTCAATATGTGGTAGATGTTGTACAATGTGACATGCACATTACAATGGTTTGCAAGGTATGATGTAAATGTGGGTGTAGAAATTGACGTATGCTGTCTGAGAAACCGCGAAAACTAGGCGCGAGGTGCATTTGTCTCTGAAAAAAAAAAAAAAAAAAAAAAAAAAAAATCTTAGAGGCAGCAGGGCGAGCACCTGCTTCACTAGAAGTCCGAGAAGAACATGGCAAGTGCCATAACCTGATTTCGCAGAAGCTTCGCTCCGTGGAAGAGTGGACATAATAAGCAAACAAGTGTCTTCTCCGTAGGTTGTCGGCGGCTACTGATAAAACGACCTTCATAATTTTGGATGTAATTTAGATGTCTTTTACTGCGCAACAAGCTCAGCGCAAGTGGTATGATAGTGGCAAGCCTCTCAGTATCTCAGTTTTGTGTCCCGAGTTCGAAACCCGGTTATAGTGCTTGTTTTATTTTATTTTTTGTTTATCTACCCATGTTCATAAAAGGATAATATACGAGTGTTCCTTATCAAATTAGGGATAGGAGAGTGTTTTATTGATTCTATAATTACAACTAGATTTCACAATAAATCTGATACATTTACTAATGTCTCGAAATTTCGTAGAAAACCCGAAGAAATTCTGGTCGTATGTAAAGTACACAAGCGGCAAGACGCAGTCAATACCTTCGCTGCGCAGTGCCGGTGGTACTGTTACCGACGACTGTGCCGCTAAAACGGAGTTATTGAATGCAGTTTTCCGAAATTCCTTCACCAGGGAAGACGAATGGAATATTCCAGAATTTGAAACACGAACAGCTGCTAGCATGAGTTTCTTAGAAGTAGATACCTTAGGGGTTGCGAAGCAACTCAAATCGCTTGATACGGGCAAGTCTTCAGGTCCAGATTGTATACCGATTAGGTTTCTTTCAGATTACGCTGATACAATAGCTCCCTACTTAGCAATCATATACAACCGCTCGCTCACCGATAGATCTGTACCTACAGATTGGAAAATTGCGCAGGTCGCACCAGTGTTTAAGAAGGGTAGTAGGAGTAATCCATCGAACTACAGACCTATAACGTTGACGTCGGTTTGCAGTAGGGTTTTGGAGCATATACTGTATTCAAACATAATGAATCACCTCGAGGGGAACGATCTATTGATACGTAATCAGCATGGTTTCAGGGAACATCGTTCTTGTGCAACGCAGATCTTTATTCGCACGAAGTAATGGCCGCTATCGACAGGGGATCTCAAGTTGATTCCGTATTTCTAGATTTCCGGAAAGCTTTTGACACCGTTCCTCACAAGCGACTTCTAATCAAGCTGCGGGCCTACGGGGTATCGTCTCAGTTGTGCAACTGGATTCGTGATTTCCTGTCAGGAAGGTCGCAGTTCGTAGTAATAGACGGCAAATCATCGAGTAAAACTGAAGTGATATCAGGTGTTCCCCAGGGAAGCATCCTGGGACCTCTGCTGTTCCTGATCTATATAAATGACCTGGGTGACAATCTGAGCAGTTCTCTTAGGTTGTTCGCAGATGATGCTGTAATTTACCGTCTAGTAAGGTCATCCGAAGACCAGTATCAGTTGCAAAGCGATTCAGAAAAGATTGCTGTATGGTGTGGCAGGTGGCAGTTGACACTAAATAACGATAAGTGTGAGGTGATCCACATGAGTTCCAAAAGAAATCCGTTGGAACTCGATTACTCGATAAATAGTACAATTCTCAAGGCTGTCAATTCAACTAAGTACCTGGGTGTAAAAATTACGAACAACTTCAGTTGGAAAGACCACATAGATAATATTGTGGGGAAGGCGAACAACGGTTGCGTTTCATTGGCAGGACACTTAGAAGATGCAACAAGTCCACTGAAGAGACGGCTTACACTACACTCGTTCGTCCTCTGTTAGAATATTGCTGCGCGGTGTGGGATCCTTACCAGGTGGGATTGACGGAGGACATCGAAAGGGTGCAAAAAAGGGCAGCTCGTTTTGTATTATCACGTAATAGGGGAGAGAGTGTGGCAGATATGATACGCGAGTTGGGATGAAAGTCATTAAAGCAAAGACGTTTTTCGTCGCGGCGAGATCTATTTACGA
Organism: Schistocerca americana; assembly: GCF_021461395.2. Lineage (NCBI taxonomy): Eukaryota > Metazoa > Arthropoda > Insecta > Orthoptera > Acrididae > Schistocerca > Schistocerca americana. Next base: position 27,733,547 of record NC_060126.1, on the reverse strand, counting down.
AATTTCAGTCACCAACTTTCTCTTCCGAATGCGAAAATATTTTGTTGAGCCCAACCTACATAGGTAGGAATGATCATCAAAATAAAATAAGAGAAATCAGAGCTCGAACAGAAAGGTTTAGGTGTTCGTTTTTCTCGCGCGCTGTTCGGGAGTGGAATGGTAGGGAGATAGTATGATTGTGGTTCGATGAACCCTCTGCCAAGCACTTAAATGTGAATTGCAGAGTAATCATGTAGATGTACATGTATGGTATCTTCAGGGATTACAGTCTTCTTAAATTCTCTTAATCTTACATCAGTTTGTAATTCTTATGTTTTATTCTTATGTTTATTGTTTGGAAAGTTTAGGAGCAGTTTCTTGGATGATACCGATCACTGAAGCGTTCCAAACATAGAAATTCCGAACATCGCACAAAGGCAGGTTTGCCAGAGTGGCATTTCTTCGTACGGATCGCATTCGGGAAAGAAATGTCGTAACATTACTGAAGATTTAATGCTATGGTAACAATTTCATAGCAAACAACGCATAGTGGATGACTTTTCCGATAACGGGCGCTTCCAACTGATTGTGAATCAAGATACTCTACAGGAATTCGACCAAAAAAAATTCAAATAATTTTCTCATTTTTTAAATTCGTTCATGTTACATGCAGTTAGAAGACGAATAAGGACAAAGTTGTTTCAACATACACTGGAAAACATTTGTGTTGTAATCTTCTACGGATAAAGGTAGATAAATGAAGAACAAAATTTTTTTTGACTGTCTTTTTCTCAGAAACGGTCGAATATCAACGGACACACCGACACACGGGTTCGCTTATTTTCTGAGAAATCGGGTTATGGCATTTGCCGTTCTCTTTTCGTTAGCGGCTTGTTCCATCTGCGTCGGGTCACGCCGGCGACGTGTGAGCAGCGCCGTGCACTATTAAACGCACCCTCGTGCTTTTGTTGTGCCGACGCTAACTAAGTTGACCAAAGCCAGAGCTCCTTTATAGTCTCGGTGCCGTGTTAGCAAAGCCGCATCGACTCTATCGGCGCCGAGTCACTCGCGTACCACAGCCGCTGTGGCTGAGGCAGTGCCTGGTGCGTGCAGTGAGCGTCGCGCGTGTGAGCAGAGTGGCCGACCCGGACAGGGCGGCACCGGCACTCACACTCACACAGTCACACACACACACACACACACACACACAGAGTCACACACTGTGTGACGTCACGCGGCCGCTCTGGCCGCCTCCTGCGGCCGCCGCTGTGACAGGCAGTGGCGCAGCACAGGCCGCCGAGCGCAGCCGGGCCGCCGCAGCTGAGGTGAGGTGAGTGCGCCGAGCGCCGGCGAGCGCCGGCCGACTTCCGCTTACGGCGGGGGGAAGAACCGCCGCAGCCACGCGCACCACTTCCTTACGCAACCCAATCCGGGATTCCTGGATTGCGCTAAACCGCAGCCTGTAGTGTTGTGGACGCGCCACGACTCGAACGGCCCGAGCAGTTTACGCAAAAGTCCGCGAAATCTCGAGTCTCTGATCGAAATCGTGGTCTAGCGACTTCCGGTGGTGAGGACGTGTCTTGGCACTATTCTAGCGATATTGTCGGTTTTAATACTCAACGTTGTAACATAACGTTTTCCAGTTTGCTCGCTTCTATGGCTGTTCTCTACGCCAGGGAAAGAGATTTGTGTAGCAGCTTTGAAATTTGATCTCTTATCTTATGTTCTGTACGTGACTATGATTTTGACGTACACAGCTGCCAGACTTCAATCTATCGTATTAATACGAGGGCTATCCACAAATTACATTACGTTTTGGAATTAAAAATAAATAGAGTATTGGAAATTTTTTTAATTATATACAGATGAAAGCCACACTTAAATACTACTTTTCTACATAGTTGCCATTTAAATTAAGGCACTTATCGTAGCGATGGACGAGCTTGGAAATTCCTTCCACGTGGTTACCTCTTCTTGAAGCTGTGCGTCGTCATCAAAACGCTGCATAGCCAACCACTTCTTCATTGCTGGGAATAAGTGGAAGTCGCTCGGTGCCAGGTCGGCATTGCACGGCGGATGAGGAAACAACTCCCACTTAAAAGATTCGAGAACTTCACGAGTGGCATTTGCCGTGTGGGCCCGGGCGTTGTCGTGAATCAGAAAGATCTTTGAGCCCAACTTTCCACTGCGCTTCTTTTGTATTGCTCTTCTGAGGTTGTGCAGAGTTTGCCAGTACCTTTGGGTTTATTGTAGTGCCCCTTTCCAGGAAACCCACAAAAATCATATTTCTACCGGGTTACTGATTAACCATATATATATATATACAGGGTGTTTCAAAAATGACCGGTATATTTGAAACGGCAATAAAAACTGAACGAGCAGCGATAGAAATACACCGTTTGTTGCAATATACTTGGGGCAACAGTACATTTTCAGGCAGACAAATTTTCGAAATTACAGTAGTTACAATTTTCAACAACAGATGGCGCTGCGGTCTGGGAAACTATATAGTACGATATTTTCCACATATCCACCATGCGTAGCAATAATATGGCGTAGTCTCTGAATGAAATTACCCGAAACCTTTGACAACGTGTCTGGCGAAATGGCTTCACATGCAGATGAGATGTACTGCTTCAGCTGTTCAATTGTTTCTGGATTCTGGCGGTACACCTGGTCTTTCAAGTGTCCCCACAGAAAGAAGTCACAGGGGTTCATGTCTGACGAATAGGGAGGCCAATCCACGCCGCCTCCTGTATGTTTCGGATAGCCCAAAGCAATCACACGATCATCGAAATATTCATTCAGGAAATTAAAGACGTCGGCCGTGCGATGTGGCCGGGCACCATCTTGCATAAACCACGAGGTGTTCGCAGTGTCGTCTAAGGCAGTTTGTACCGCCACAAATTCACGAAGAATGTCCAGATAGCGTGATGCAGTAATCGTTTCGGATCTGAAAAATGGGCCAATGATTCCTTTGGAAGAAATGGCGGCCCAAACCAGTACTTTTTGAGGATGCAGGGACGATGGGACTGCAACATGGGGCTTTTCGGTCCCCCATATGCGCCAGTTCTGTTTATTGACGAAGCCGTCCAGGTAAAAATAAGCTTCGTCAGTAAACCAAATGCTGCCCACATGCATATCGCCGTCATCAATCCTGTGCACTATATCGTTAGCGAATGTCTCTCGTGCAGCAATGGTAGCGTCGCTGAGGGGTTGCCGCGTTTGAATTTTGTATGGATAGAGGTGTAAACTCTGGCGCATGAGACGATACGTGGACGTTGGCGTCATTTGGACCGCAGCTGCAACACGGCGAACAGAAACCCGAGGCCGCTGTTGGATCACCTGCTGCACTAGCTGCGCGTTGCCCTCTGTGGTTGCTGTACGCGGTCACCCTACCTTTCCAGCACGTTCATCCGTCACGTTCCCAGTCCGTTGAAATTTTTCAAACAGATCCTTTATTGTATCGCTTTTCGGTCCTTTGGTTACATTAAACCTCCGTTGAAAACTTCGTCTTGTTGCAACAACACTGTGTTCTAGGTGGTGGAATTCCAACACCAGAAAAATCCTCTGTTCTAAGGAATAAACCATGTTGTCTACAGCACACTTGCACGTTGTGAACAGCACACGCTTACAGCAGAAAGACGACGTACAGAATGGCGCACCCACAGACTGCGTTGTCTTCTATATCTTTCACATCACTTGCAGCGCCATCTGTTGTTGAAAATTGTAACTACTGTAATTTCGAAAGGTTGTCCGCCTGAAAATGTACTGTTGTCCCAAGCATATTGCAACAAACGGTGTATTTCTATTGCTGCTCGCTTAGTTTTTATTGCCGTTTCAAATATACCGGTCATTTTTGAAACACCCTGTATATACACTCCTGGAAATTGAAATAAGAACACCGTGAATTCATTGTCCCAGGAAGGGGAAACTTTATTAACACATTCCTGGGGTCAGATACATCACATGATCACACTGACAGAACCACAGGCACATAGACACAGGCAACAGAGCATGCACAATGTCGGCACTAGTACAGTGTATATCCACCTTTCGCAGCAATGCAGGCTGCTATTCTCCCATGGAGACGATCGTAGAGATGCTGGATGTAGTCCTGTGGAACGGCTTGCCATGCCATTTCCACCTGGCGCCTCAGTTGGACCAGCGTTCGTGCTGGACATGCAGACCGCGTGAGACGACGCTTCATCCAGTCCCAAACATGCTCAATGGGGGACAGATCCGGAGATCTTGCTGGCCAGGGTAGTTGACTTACACCTTCTAGAGCACGTTGGGTGGCACGGGATACATGCGGACGTGCATTGTCCTGTTGGAACAGCAAGTTCCCTTGCCGGTCTAGGAATGGTAGAACGATGGGTTCGATGACGGTTTGGATGTACCGTGCACTATTCAGTGTCCCCTCGACGATCACCAGTGGTATACGGCCAGTGTAGGAGATCGCTCCCCACACCATGATGCCGGGTGTGCCTCGGTCGTATGCAGTCGTTATTGTGGCGCTCACCTGCACGGCGCCAAACACGCATACGACCATCATTGGCACCAAGGCAGAAGCGACTTTCATCGCTGAAGACGACACGTCTCCATTCTTCCCTCCATTCACGCCTGTCGCGACACCACTGGAGGCGGGCTGCACGATGTTGGGGCGTGAGCGGAAGACGGCCTAACGGTGTGCGGGACCGTAGCCCAGCTTCATGGAGACGGTTGCGAATGGTCCTCGCCGATACCTCAGGAGCAACAGTGTCCCCTAATTTGCTGGGAAGTGGCGGTGCGGTCCCCTACGGCACTGCGTAGGATCCTACGGTCTTGGCGTGCATCCGTGCGTCGCTGCGATCCGGTCCCAGGTCGACGGGCACGTGCACCTTCCGCCGACCACTGGCGACAACATCGATATACTGTGGAGACCTCACGCCCCACGTGTTGAGCAATTCGGCGGTACGTCCACCCGGCTCCCGCATCCCCACTATACGCCCTCGCTCAAAGTCCGTCAACTGCACATACGGTTCACGTCCACGCTGTCGCGGCATGCTACCAGTGTTAAAGACTGCGATGGAGCTCCGTATGCCACGGCAAACTGGCTGACACTGACGGCGGCGGTGCACAAATGCTGCGCAGCTAGCGCCATTCGACTGCCAACACCGCGGTTCTTGGTGTGTCCGCTGTGCCGTGCGTATGATCATTGCTTGTACAGCCCTCTCGCAGTGTCCGGAGCAAGTATGGTGGGTCTGACACACCGGTGTCAATGTGTTCTTTTTTCCATATCCAGGAGTGTAGTTAAGGCTCACCGGCCATTTGACCAACTTCTTCTTCTGTGCGAATGCACAAACAGTGCCCGAACTCTCGAACTCTTACGGGAATCGGCAACGCGCTGCGAGTAATGAGTGTAATGGGCGGGGGCACTACGAATGTAGTGCGGGACAATACATTGAGAGTGTAGGTTTCGCGGGAGGCGTGCCAGAGATAAATCCCTGCAGTCGCGCTATCCTCTGTGTCCTCGGTGTTCAGATGGATAGAGCGTCTGCCATGTAAGCAGGAGATCCCGGGTTCGAGTCCCGATGGGGGTACAAGTTTTCATCTGTCCCCGTTGACGTATGTCAACGCCTGTAAGCAGCTGAGGGTGTTCATTTCATTGTAATAAGTACCGTATTAACTCGACAAGCCCTGAAAGCGTTAATATAAGCCGCATATTCAATCGTGTAGTTGAAGCTCAGTGCCTGGTTATTTCTATATATACATAGATGGATCCAAAATTACCCAAGTGGAATATAGCGGAAGTGCTTTTCTATGCTCTAAGGTTCGAGTCAGTAGAGACTTCAGAGTAATTAAACGCGACAGCCTTTCTACAGCTGAAACTGTAGCAACCTTGCACGCAATGAAGTTTGTAGGCCCTTTCTTTCTCTCCTAAAAACATTAATCGTATCCGGCTCCGAGAGTGTCTTCAATACTCAACCACGGAGATGGAATAAAACAACCAAGCGTTGTACACTGAGGTGAGAGAAGTCACGGGACAGCAGAATGCACATACACAGATGGCGCTAGTATCGTCCACACGAGATATAAAAGGGCGGTCCACTGCCGGAGCTGTCATTTGTATGCGGAGTGGTAGCTGCATGTAGACGCATGGGACATCCCATTTCGGTAACTGTCAGGGAATTCAATATTCCGAGATGCACTATGCCAAGAGTATGACGACCACTTTCACTTACGGACCGAGAACAGTGGCCTCTGCGTAAAGTTGTCAGCACTAAAAGACAAGCAACACTCCGTGAACTGACAACAGAAATCAGTTTGGGACGTATGACGAATGTATTCTTCAGTCCGGCCAAAATCTGGCGTTAATGGGCTATGGCAGCAGACGACCGACTCGGTTGCCTTTGATAACAGCACGAAATCATCCACAGCGCCTCTCCTGGGCTCGCGATCGTATCGGTTGTATACTGGACGACTGGAAAGCTGTGACCTGCTCAGATGAGTCTCGATTTAAGTTGGTAAGATCTGGTCTGATGGTAGGTGTCGACTGCGACGCAGAGCCCCAAAAGTCATGGATGCAGGTTGTCAACAAGGCACTGAGCAAGGTGATGGCGGTTTCATAATGGTGTGGGCTGTTTTTACATGGAATGGACTGGTTCCTCTGGGCCAGCTGAAACGGTCATTGACTGCATATGGTTATGTTAGGCTACTGGGAGATCATTTGCAGTCATTTATGGACTTATTGTTCCTAAACAACGGTGGAACTGTCTCTGGGTCACATCTGTTCGCGATTGAAGAACATTCTGGAGAATCCGAGCGAATGATTTAGCCACACAGATTGCCCGACGTGAATCTTATCAAAAATACACACATCAAAACAATTTTGCATCAACCAGGTTCCCAGAATTCCTGAAGATAGACATTGACTGTGGCTTCTGTATCACAGACACAGTCCCTTTGACTATTCAGAGATGTCACTTAACCTGCCCAAAGATGTAAACAACCATGCATGAGCAGCGTTTATTAGACGGAGGGGTCCGACAGCTCAAATGGTTCAAATGGCTCTGAGCACTATGGGACTCAACTGCTGAGGTCATTAGTCCCCTAGAACTTAGAACTAGTTAAACTTAACTAACCTAAGGACATCACAAACATCCATGCCCGAGGCAGGATTCGAACCTGCGGCCGTAGCGGTCTTGCGGTTCCAGACTGCAGCGCCTTTAACCGCACGGCCACTTCGGCCGGCTGGTCCGACAGCCCATAAGTTCCAGTCAGTCCACCAGGAAGGAGGCACACGGCACGTGTTGCATGTAGTTCAACCATGCCTAAACGGTCATTACCGCGGTTCAATAGTGACCGCATTGTTACTTTGTGCCAGAAATTGCTCTCAACAAGGGAAGTGTCCAGGCGTCTCGGAGTGAACCATAGCGATGTTGTTCGGACATGGAGGAGATACAGAGAGACAGCAACCGTCGATGACATGCCTCGCTCAGGCCGCCCAAGGGCTAGTACTGCAGTGGATGACCGCTACCCACGGATAATGGCTCGGAGGAACACTGACAGCTACGCCACCATGTTGAATAATGCTTTTTGTGCAGCGACAGGACGTCGTGTTACGACTCAAACTGTGCGCAATAGGCTTCATGATATGCAACTGCACTCCCGACGTCCATGACGATGTCCATCTTTGCAACCACGACACCATGCAGCGCAGTACAAATGGGCCGAACAACATGCCCATTGAACTGCTCAGGATTGGCATCACGTTCTCTTCACCGATGAGTGTCACATATGCCTTCAACTAGACCCTCGCCGCGCGGGATTAGCCGAGCGGTCTTAGGACTGCAGTCAAGGACTGTGCGGCTGGCCCTGGCGGAGGTTCGAGTCCTCCCTCGGGCATGGTTGTGTGTTTTTGTCCTTAGGATAATTTAGGTTAAATAGTGTGTTAGTTTAGGGACTGATGACCTTAGCAGTTAAGGCCCATAAGATTTCACACACTCACAACTAGACCATCGTCGGAGACGTGTTTGGAGGCAATCTGTTCAGGCTGAACGCCTTAGACACACCGTCCAGCGAGTGCAGCATGGTGGAGCTTCCCTGCTCTTTGGTGTGGCATTATGTGAGGCCGACGTACGCCGCTAGTGGTCATGGAATGCGCCGTAAGGACTGTACGATATGTGAGTGCTATCCTGCGGCCGATAGTGCAACCATATCGGTAGCATATTGGCGAGGCATTCGTCCTCATGGATGACAATTCACGCCCCCATCGCGAACATCTTGTGAATGACTTCCTTCAGGATAACGACATCGCTCGAGTAGAGTGGCCACCATGTTCTCCGGACATGAACTCTCTCGAACATTCCTGGGATACAGTGAAAACGGCTGTTTATGGACGACGTGACCCACCAACCACTCTGAGGGATCTATGCCGAATCGCCGTTGAGGAGTGGGACAATCTGGACCAACAGTGCCTCGATGAACTTGTGGATAGTATGCCATGCTACTGGGTATTAGAGGTACCGGTGCGTATAGCAGTCTGGAGCACCACCTGTGAATGTCTCGCTGTATGGTGGTACAACATGCATTGTGTAGTTTTGAAGGCAACAAAAAGGGCGGTAATGATGTTTATGCTGATCTCCATTCCAATTTTCTCTACAGGTTCCGGAACTCTCGGAACCGAGGTGATGCAAAACTTTATTTGATGTGCGTATATAGTACATAACCAAGTAGTCTGTCAGTGCACGAGCCCCTGCACCGGCAACCCTCTTGCAATTATGGACGGCTAAAGGGGCAGCAAGGCTCAATGTTTCTGCGTGGGTTACGAACGTCTTGTTGAGTCCATGCCACGTGGAGTTGCTGCACCACGCCGGGCTTCATGAGATCCGACACGATGTTGGGAGGTGACTCGGTGTATATTGGATGTGGTTTTGGAATACGTTCGCTGTAAACGGAGGGAGCAGACAATCCACCTGCCATGGGGGTGCATTTGCACCCTGGCATCTGTTATAGTGAGGAGGGTGACTTTAGCGAAGCAAGCTGTATCTATAACAACCGTCGTCGATTTTAAATTACCGTACACTTACATGAGGTAAGGAGCCATGGTAAATAACCTCAAATCTCTACAATACTATGCTTTACCAGGACACGCGTGGACTGATGAGCGATTTTGTAGAATCTTTCTTGTCCGCTTTAAGCACATCACTTTTTTCTACATCTAAATGTAATCAACATTTACAGTTCTCCTGTATTTGAGTCTGATTCGGAGTCAGAAGCACATTTTGTTCTCGTGTTCCAAATTTGACTGTGAAACGCCGGCCGAAGTGGCCGAGCGGTTCTAGGCGCTACAGTCTGGAACCGCGCGACCACTACGGTCGCAGGTTCGAATCCTGCCTCGGGCATGGATGTGTGTGATGTCCTTAAGTTAGTTAGGTTTAAGTAGTTCTACGTTCTAGGTGACTGTTGACCTCAGATGTTAAGTCCCATAGTGCTCAGAGCCATTTTAACTATTTTTGTGAAAAATGTAAATAACTTACAGAAATGTTTGATACAGCGCTTCATGCAATATATCTTCAAGTTTTATTTACAAATGTTCAGTGTGGATATCTTTTGTAACACTACAAATGTCCCACGTGTAAATATGAACCAAGTCTCGATGTATCGTGGCGGCTGTACGTGTTGTCCATTGTCGCAGTTCTCCGACGCTTTTCGGAAGCAGAGCAGCGAACACTCTGTCTTTAATGTTGCCCCACGCCGCAGAAGTCTACAGGGGTTAAATGAGGTAGATTGTGGGGGCCAGGATACTGTTCCACAACGTCCAGTGCTGTGGAGATACGCGACAGCTTCTCGATGATAATATGGTGGCGCGCCGTCTTACTGGAAAACAAATTCTGTGCCCGTATCCTATTGTAATTGGGGCGCGAGGTAATGTCCAGGCGTGCCCACGTGTGATATGCCAGTTGCAGTTGACTACGTGATGTACTTTGTGCTCATCTCATATCCGAACATTATGCCGATTCATTTTACCACTGGTGTGGAAGGTGGCTTCGTCACGGAACACAACTTTTTTAAGAAAATCATCTTCAGTCTGCATTTTGATAATCATTTCTACACAGAACTCAGCCCATTTTTCTTTGTCACCTTCTCTCAAAGCTTGTAATAGTTCCAATTTGTAGGGTTTGAATGACCGACGCTTCTGTAACACCTTCCAGTCTGCAACACTCGGCATATCCAATTCTAAGTTCAGGCGTCTCGTTGATTTACCCGGACTAGGAATGTAGAGAACGTGGTGAGTCGCTGCGTCAGAGAGAATGCTGGCCGAAACCCTGAGCCGGCGCGGCCTCCTGTCTGATGCACAGCCAGTTTCCGAAAAACGATGGTAGCAGCTAACAACACGTCGTCTCTGAGGAGGTGGCTTGCGACATTTAGTCCTGAATTGTTCTGAACTGTAGTAGCGTATTTGGATAAGATGAAACTGTGAACGACACTGCACACACTCTGCAGCATTATGTGACTCCATGACGGAATAACTCATGCACATGTGCCATCTGGGGGGAACTTTGGAACCAGCAGTGTTAGGCGGGAATAAAACATAAAGGTGTACTTCATAAAGGGCTGTAGCAAACATATCTGTAAGTTGAAACTTTCTGGCAGATTAAAACTGTCTGCCGGACCGAGACTCGAACTCGGCACACAGCTTTAATCTGCCAGGGAGTTTCATATCAGCGCACACTCCGCTGCAGAGTGGAAATGTCATTCTGGAAATATCTGTAAGTTGTTTACTTGTGTGTGTGAGTTGCGTTTGCGTGAGTTTGTGCGTGTTTGTGCGTATATGTGTCTATTGTTGACGAAGGCCTTAATGGCCGAAAGCTATAATTGTGAGAGTCTTTTTGTTGTGCATATCTGAGACTTAGCATCTCCGCTATATGTTGAGTGGCAACTTTCCTTCTCATAATATTGTAAGTTATTTACCTTTTTCACAATTAAAGTTCAGTTTTATAAACACCCCACGAATAAGTTATCGACCTACAGCAAACATTCCGTGCATAACCATCAATTTTCTTGGATATAACAACTTTTCTGTGTCTCCTATAAATCTTAGTTCTTGCGACATGATAGACTGAAAGGGTTGTGTAACGAGAAAGCTACCTGCTCTGCATGATATAGGAACACTTCATACATCAGTTTGAATTGCATCATAGGACAATTTTAGAGAAACACGTTCTTTGCCCCATATATCACGAAGTAATTTTATTTATAAGAAATAGTTTGTTGAATGTACTTGTAATGTTTCGATTTAATGCAATGTACCGATTTACTAACTTCTGTTTGCTGCAGAATCCTTTAACATATTTTCAGTTCGAATATAATAAACTTTCTTCAGTCTGAGAAGCTTATGTCCACGAATCAACATGCTTTCAGAAAGCATCGCTCGTGCGAAACTCAACTTGACCTTTTCTCACATGACACTGAAACTCTCTGACAACAGGCAGATTCCTTATTTATATATTTCTGGAAAGGTTGTTAACGAAGTTGCGAGCATATACAATAAGTTCACAGATATGTGAGTGGCTCGAAGACTTCTTAAATAATAGAACCCAGTATGTTGTCCTCGACGGCCAGTGTTAATCAGAGACGAGGTTATCGTCAGGAGTGCCCCAACGAAGTGTGTTCTCTATATATGCAAATGATTTGGCGTACAGGGTTGGCAGCAATCTGCAAATGTTTGCTGATGTACGGTAAGGTATCGAAATTGAGTGGGTGTAGGAAGATACAAGACGACTTAGACAAAATTTCCATTTGGTGTGATGAATGGCAGCTAGCCCTAAATGTGGGAAAATATAAGTTAATCCGGTTGAGTAGGAAGATCAAACCTGCAGTGTTCGGGTACAGTATTACCAGTGTCCTGTTTGACAAGTCAAGCCGTTTAAATATCTGGGCGTAACGTTGCAAAGCTATATGACGTCGAACGAGAATGTGATAACTGTGCTACGGAAGGCGAACGGTCCACTTCCGATTATTGGGAGAATTTTAGGAAAGAGGGGTACACTTGCAAAGGAGACCGCATATAGGACGCTGGTGCGATCTGTTGTTGAGTATTGCTACAGTGTTTGGGATCCTTACCAGGTCGGTTTGAAGGCAGACATCGAAGCAGTTCAGAGCCGGGCTGCTATATTTGTTACCGGTGGGTTCGAACGACACGTAAATGTCACGGAGATGCTTCGGGAACGCAAATGGGAATCCCTGGAGGGAAGGCGACGTTCTTTTCGAAAAACACTATTGAAAAAATTTAGAGAACGGGCAGTTGAAGCTGACTGCAGAACGATTCTACTGCCGCCAATACACATTGCGCGTAAGCACCACGAAGATAGGATACGAGAAATTAGGGCTCATACGGAGGGATGTAGACAATCGTTTTTCCCTGGCTCTGTTTGCGAGTGGAACAGGAAAGGAAATGAGAAGTGGTGGTACAAGGTACCCTTCGCCACGAACCGTACGGTGGCTTCGGAGTATCTATGTACATGTAGATGTACTATAACACAAGTTTCCATAGCACGAGTCTATCAATCATTTGTGTCATAGCTCGTCTGCAAAGACTAACTTCCGTACAAACTTTAAATGTTTATTTGATACTACAAAAGTGAAGCTATAGTCACAGTACATAAAAATATTTTTCTTAACCGGTTTCAACGAACTACGTACTCATCTTCAAATGTAAAAACATCAGTTGGAGAATATATAATGGGCATTATGACCACACATCTGACAAAAATTACGAGAAATAACGATACCAGGCAACTGAGGAACGGTGGAACAACTAAGTCAGAACAAATTGTGCCTATGCTTGCGCAAACGTTCATTCCATGTCCTAATGTAGAATAGATAAAAACCACACCACGGTGAAATTTTCCATGGTAAATGTTACGCGTTTCGGTCGTTTCAGATTTCTTTTTAATGGCTTGCCAGCCTTTTAAAACTGTTGAAGAGGGAGTAGAATACCGATTTTCTGAAGAAAAACAGGCAGATATGGTAGCTCTTCTTCCAGTTGTAAATGAGCAGACAGATGAAAACATAGAAGATGGCTTGTTTGGAAATACCTGTGTTAGCTATATTACATGTACTACTGTAATTTTACATGAAACAGACAAACCAAGACATTCTTCATGTTTCTTTTGAAGGAGTCCGTAGACAGGTAGTTAAATGATGTATCAAGTTACAAAATTTTCGTTTTCTGACTTGGGGAAGTAAGATTCTTGCCTGTCAGATGAACTGAAAGTGAAGTTGCATAGTCTCAATCACAGGCAGGTTTTTGAAGATCGATTTTCAGAAGAAATTGTAAGCATGATTGTAGAGTAATCTGAAAGATACGTTTGGGACTGTAAAAATAAAATACACTTTTCAGCTGCAGCTTATGAAATTTGTGTGTTTGATGGGTTCTTGATCCTTAATGATTATCGTAAATTTTTCACTGGACGAGATTCCGGATCTCAGGATGACGATCTTGTTGTTGAGATAGTGAAGGCTGCAATGAGTTGTAACAGGTATCTTGAACTGAAACGTGTATCACATTTCCGTAGTAATAAAAAAGGCAATGAAAACAAAAGTGACATATCTTTCAAAATAAAACCACTAGCTAAGGCTCTGGTACAAAGTTATCAAAGGTGAGGAGTCTTTCAGGAAAATTTAACAGTTGATGAAATGATTGTGAGATCCTGTGGACATCACTCTATAAAGCAGTTTCCCAGACTCAAGCCCATACGCTTTGGATGGAAACTGTGGTGCTCATGTGGTACTGATGGTTACAGTTACAGCTTCTTACTGTATTATGGGAATGATCTGAAGAATGATGGTTGGGATCTTCCTCTGGGTACTTTTGAAAATGCTGTCCATTATTGACGAGTTGGATAGTTACAAAGTATTTATTGACAGTTTATTTACTAGTCCGACTAAAGGAAATAGGATTCCGTGCAAGTGGAAACATAAAAGAAAACAGAACAAGGAAGAGCTCCCTATCACCAGATGATGTAATGAAAAAGAATTGGGGCATACTTTGAGTCCAGATTTGATAGAAAGAAGAAAATTTGGATCAGAAAACGGAATGATAATAAGTGTGTTGGTCTACCAACTAATTTTATGCCGTGCTCCCTAACGTCAATGTCCGACACTGGAATTCATCCCAGAACGAAAAGTTCAGCGTTCCACAACCACATGCTTTCAACAACTACAAGAATTTAATGGTAGGCGTCGATCTTCACGATTGGCTTATAGAGAAACACACAATTGCAGTGCGTAATAAAAAGTGGTACTGGTACCTTTTTATGAGCTTGGTTGATATGACTATTGTAAATGCATACCTTGGTTTCAAGAGGTGCAATGAAGGAACTTTTCTTTCTGTGAAAGAATTCACAACACAAATTACTATAAAATATCTGAAAAAAAGAAATCGGCATGAGGTCAACTGAGGAAAGACCAACAAAACTCGTCTCCTCTCCCAGTACTAATGTAGCGGATATACTTTATGACCAGAAACTTCACGTCATCTAGAAGCGTGAAAAGCAAAGAAGATGCCAGTTTGAGAATTGTAGAGGAAAGGCTAGAACATATTACGGGAATGCTTACCCAAATATGATATTAGGCCTTAATTAAATTTTGGTTTTGGAGATTTTTGGGTTAAAACTTTTGTAAATACAAGTTACTGTACTATGCATAATAATTTTGAAATATTATTCCGAGTTTATTATTCCCTTATCTCTTGTCATTTTTCTAGTAAGCAGAGTAATGACAAAGTAAGTGCCAAGCTCTCAGTGTCCGCAAATGAGGACAGTCTAATATTTTACATTTAGGCCCCAAGTGAACAAAATTTCCTCATATTTCGATAAATTGGGTTGCCAGGACACAGTTTTCCAAAAATTAAGAATATATGTTAATTGGGTGCTAATGGGTTAAAGGCATCACTCGCCGAGATGATCGGAAAGTGCCCGACCAGAACTGCACGCCGGCTCGTGAGGACACTCTTCCTACTCCTGTAGGCGCTCCGTCACTCAGCTGATCGCTCAGGATCAACAACTCCGCCCCAGAAGGAACACGTCACTACCCACATCCGTGGGGGCAGTCAGCCTACGCCTCCACCTCGGGAGATCCAGAGCCACTACAGGAAATTACCTAACATTTCGACCTTTCTGCCCATGTCAGGAGCAAGATGTAGGCCTTTTCATTGGCCATTTACTGCTCCCATTATAGCGCCACAGCTAGCTAGGGGGAATTGCATGGGAGTTAAAAATTGCATATTGCCGACAATATTGTCCGAGCATCCGAACTGCCAGTGAAACTTTAGGCACGTGTACAACATGCTGAAAGCGACATTATCGGCCACTATTGCCCTGCAGTGTTTGGGGTAACACATTTGCGAGCCGGAACTGTTTACAAGGGGCACACTACGGCACAGAAATGGACAAAAGAGAGCTAGAGGAAAAAAGTTTACATGAAAAAGAGAAACTGGGTTTTTTGGGTGTGCTTCCGAACCCTTAATTGGTGAACTGATACTGGATAGATACCTTTCCCAGATCGCTGAAACCAGATTTTGAGCATACACTGCCACTGAAAAGTTTTCTATCACCTATCACGATTATCCAATTGTGGTTGAAACAGGGATTTCGTTTTGAATATTCTACCGTATCCCCATTAAGATACTAAAACAAGTATAAACTCCTGTGTACTCAACTCCTAGCTGGAATAGAGGGTTGCTCACGGGTATCCACAACAATGCTGACTTGCCCTTACTGGAGATGGTTCGCATTGTTTTACAGTACATTGTGTACATACAATAGTGTGTTTATATATCTGATTAGGTTGACGATGGGACGGAAGCAGGAGAATGGGATTGAAAAATGCGCTGTAATTGTAGCTCTGAAACAGGAAGGTTGTTGTAGTAAGACAATAACAATAAAAGTCGGCGTAGCACAATCTACAGTGGTGTTTATATTGCAGCAGTTCAAGATAACTGCTGCCAATGCACCTGTTTCGCGATATGGAAGACCCAGAGTAACAGCATGCTGAGGAGATCAGTCTGTATATGTGCAGAGTGAACGTCACAGGACTCGTACTGCATCTGAAATTCGCGGGAAAGTAAACAGTACGCGAGCAGCTCCCATCTATGAGCAGTGAAATACCGTCCACGCGAACAACGTGTGATGAGTTACATAGCAGCCAGAAAACCTGTACCATGGAAACAAAATAAGGTGAAAAGAGTGCAGTGTGCAGCGGTGGTCCAAGGCGTTGCTCACGGACGAATCAAAGTCTGAAATACTTGGAGGCCATCGTCAAATGTTTGTTCGTCAGCTGCGTGACGCTAACGGCGAAGCATGGTGGGAGGTGGGTCATGTTGTGATGATATTTAGAGCATGACAGAGTCGGTAATCTAGTGATAATTAATGGAACGTTAAAGAAGGGATACCAAACAATGCAGAGCGAAGTGCAACTCCATCTAGAAGGAGACTTTCTGGTCGTGGGTTTGTTCCTCAGGAGGACAACGACCCATAACATACTTTTAAAAGGCGCAGAGGGTATGTCAATAGAAAAGAGAAATGTGGGGAACTGAAGGAGACAGTCACCTGAGTTAAATCCTATTGGACTCTTATGGGATGAACTTGACAGGGAGGTCAAACAACTGGGGTCATAATATATTAAATATATGTGGAATAGCTTACACTATCTGCTAAAACGCTACAAAATCTTATCTCCAGAAAGCCATTAGTTTGTGGAGCTGTTCTTGAGGCAAAGGTGGATAGTTTGAAGAAGATAAAATCCAAACCATACTGTATTTTAGTTAATGATAGAGACAGAAAATATTTATTTTATCGATCTATGTAGTTTGTAAGATGTGTGCTTACAATGAAATAAAGAATACAGTCTTTGTCATAGGAGATCGGAAACTTTTAAGCGGCAGTGTATCTTTTAAATGTGGTACTACCAGTATGAAAGACTGTATCAGCTACAGCCTAACTGGCGATCACCCTTCACTTCTTTGCTGGTGCTGATTCATACAGAGTTTGGTGTACCTCCTTAAAGGGCATTTCTCACCAATATACCTTTTGGTACCAGGCGTGAGCAACACTTTGGTAGAGTCTCATTAAAGTAGTCTGAAGCAACTATCAAATACATTTGTTAATATTTTATTGACGTTCACGAGTACAGAGAGAGGCCTAGTAATTTCCTAAACGCAATACATCTACGACCATAGTTACGGGACATGAAAAGTAATGTCTACAAGCACCACAAAAATGGCAAACTGCTGCCCGTTGAACAGACGTGATTCAGTAGTGCAGATCTTCTAAGACGGTAGCAGTGAGAATGTGCTTTTTCAAACTTCAATCTTTGGACACATTCTTCTCTGTGTTCCTTAGCACTGCTCCTAGATGTACGAGACCATCATATTTACGGAATCCGTGGTCGTTTGGTTTCCCCAGTTCTACATTCCTGTAGATCAGTGTTTCTCAATCGCCGTGTCGCAACACATTGGTTTGTTGGAAATACATGCCAGGTATTCCGCGAGATTTTATGTTTCTTTTTTTTTGCATGTCTTACGATTACGTTCACATGTTCCTATTCAAGAGTCTTACGTAATAATTTTGTAAAACTTGTATCTCACTGTTCCATAACAAAGAAAATATTGTCTGCACTTTATGTGCTTACTTTTAGCATCTGTGGAGAAAATCATATGTACAGGAATCGCGAAAGTTTGAAACATACTTTGGCGTTCCTCAAACGAAAAGAAAGGCTGAGAACGCGGCTGTGTACAACAAAATAATCGACTACCTCTAAGTACTCGCACCAGATTACGAACTGAAGCTTAATGATACTGTTTCACGTGACTAGGGACTGCAACGCTGTTGGAGTGAGAGAGAGGAAACCAGCCTCAGAATGGAAGGAAAGCATTTACAGATAGACGCGGCCTGGCCGTACGAAATATTCTCCACATTTGGTGGCCAGCACCATCAACACCTGGGCAACACATCTGTAACTACGTGTAACACCATGTTCCATCAACAATATTGCCTGGCCATTCAGCAATACTGCACTGTTGCCACGTATTGCATCCATATTGCAGCAGTGTTGACGGTAACATTGTTGAGACGTAATTACAAGCCTTAAATAGCCCCATGAACCATGGACCTTGCCGTTGGTGGGGAGGCTTGCGTGCCTCAGCGATACAGATAGCCGTACCGTAGGTGCAACCACAACGGAGGGGTATCTGTTGAGAGGCCAGACAAACGCGTGGTTCCTGAAGAGGGGCAGCAGCCTTTTCAGTAGTTGCAAGGGCAACAGTCTGGATGATTGACTGATCTGGCCTTGTAACAATAACCAAAACGGCCTTGCTGTGCTGGTACTGCGAACGGCTGAAAGCAAGGGGGAACTACAGCCGTAATTTTTCCCGAGGGCATGCAGCTTTACTGTATGATTACATGATGATGGCGTCCTCTTGGGTAAAATATTCCGGAGGTAAAATAGTCCCCCATTCGGATCTCCGGGCGGGGACTACTCAAGAGGATGTCGTTATCAGGAGAAAGAAAACTGGCGTTCTACGGATCGGAGCGTGGAATGTCAGATCCCTTAATCAGGCAGGTAGGTTAAAAAATTTAAAAAGGGAAATGGATAGGTTGAAGTTAGATATAGTGAGAATTAGTGAAGTTCGGTGGCAGGAGGAACAAGACTTCTGGTCAGGTGACTACAGGGTTATAAACACAAAATCAAATAGGGGAAATGCAGGAGTAGGTTTAATAATGAATAGGAAAATAGGAGTGCAGGTAAGCTACTACAAACAGCATAGTGAACGCATTATTGTGGCCAAGATAGATACGAAGCCCACACCTACTACAGTAGTACAAGTTTATATGCCAACTAGCTCTGCAGATGACGAAGAAATTGAAGAAATGTATGATGAAATAAAAGAAATTATTCAGATTGTGAAGGGAGACGAAAATTTAATAGTCATGGGTGTCTGGAATTCGAGTGTAGGAAAAGGGAGAGAAGGAAACATAGCAGGTGAATATGGATTGGGGGACAGAAATGAAAGAGGAAGCCGCCTGGTAGAATTTTGCACAGAGCACAACATAATCATAACTAATACTTGGTTTAAGAACCATGAAAGAAGGTTGTATACATGGAAGAACCCTGGAGATACAAAAAGGTATCAGATAGATTATATAATGGTAAGACAGAGATTTAGGAACCAGGTTTTAAATTGTAAGACATTTCCAGGGGCAGATGTGGACTCCGACCACAATCTATTGGTTATGACCTGTAGATTAAAACTGAAGAAACTGCAAAAAGGTGGGAATTTAAGGAGATGGGACCTGGATAAACTAAAAGAACCAGAGGTTGTACAGAGATTCAGGGAGAGCATAAGGGAGCAATTGACAGGAATGGGGGAAAGAAATACAGTAGAAGAAGAATGGGTAGCTTTGAGGGATGAAGTACTGAAGGCAGCAGAGGATCAAGTAGGTAAAAAGACGAGGGCTAGTAGAAATCCTTGGGTAACAGAAGAAATATTGAATTTAATTGATGAAAGGAGAAAATATAAAAATGCAGTAAGTGAAACAGGCAAAAAGGAATACAAACGTCTCAAAAATAAGTTCGACAGGAAGTGCAAAATGGCTAAGCAGGGATGGCTAGAGGACAAATGTAAGGATGTAGAGGCCTATCTCACTAGGGGTAAGACAGATACCGCCTACAGGATAATTAAAGGGACCTTTGGAGATAAGAGAACGACTTGTATGAATATCAAGAGCTCAGATGGAAACCCAGTTCTAAGCAAAGAAGGGAAAGCAGAAAGGTGGAAGGAGTATATAGAGGGTCTATACAAGGGCGATGTACTTGAGGACAATATTATGGAAATGGAAGAGGATGTAGATGAAGATGAAATGGGAGATACGATACTGCGTGAAGAGTTTGACAGAGCACTGAAAGACCTGAGTCGAAACAAGGCCCCCGGAGTAGACAATATTCCATTGGAACTACTGACGGCCGTGGGAGAGCCAGTCCTGACAAAACTCTACCATCTGGTGAGCAAGATGTATGAAACAGGCGAAATACCCTCAGACTTCAAGAAGAATATAATAATTCCAATCCCAAAGAAAGAGGGTGTTGACAGATGTGAAAATTATCGAACTATCAGCTTAATAAGTCACAGCTGCAAAATACTAACACGAATTCTTTACAGACGAATGGAAAAACTAGTAGAAGCCAACCTCGGGGAAGATCAGTTTGGATTCCGTAGAAACACTGGAACACGTGAGGCAATACTGACCTTACGACGTATCTTAGAAGAAATATTAAGGAAAGGCAAACCTACGATTCTAGCATTAGTAGACCTAGAGAAAGCTTTTGACAATGTTGACTGGAATACTCTCTTTCAAATTCTAAAGGTGGCAGGGGTAAAATACAGGGAGCGAAAGGCTATTTACAATTTGTACAGAAACCAGATGGCAGTTATAAGAGTCGAGGGACATGAAAGGGAAGCAGTGGTTGGGAAGGGAGTAAGACAGGGTTGTAGCCTCTCCCCGATGTTGTTCAATCTGTATATTGAGCAAGCAGTAAAGGAAACAAAAGAAAAATTCGGAGTAGGTATTAAAATTCATGGAGAAGAAATAACAACTTTGAGGTTCGCCGATGACATTGTAATTCTGTCAGAGACAGCAAAGGACTTGGAAGAGCAGTTGAATGGAATGGACAGTGTCTTGAAAGGAGGATATAAGATGAACATCAACAAAAGCAAAACAAGGATAATGGAATGTAGTCTAATTAAGTCGGGTGATGCTGAGGGAATTAGATTAGGAAATGAGGCACTTAAAGTAGTAAAGGAGTTTAGCTATTTGGGGAGCAAAATAACTGATGATGGTCGAAGTAGAGAGGATATAAAATGTAGGCTGGCAATGGCAAGGAAAGCGTTTCTGAAGAAGAGAAATTTGTTAACATCGAGTATAGATTTAAGTGTCAGGAAGTCATTTCTGAAAGTATTCGTATGGAGTGTAGCTAGCTATGTATGGAAGTGAAACATGGACGATAAATACACTCCTGGAAATTGAAATAAGAACACCGTGAATTCATTGCCCCAGGAAGGGGAAACTTTATTGACACATTCCTGGGGTCAGATACATCACATGATCACACTGACAGAACCACAGGCACATAGACACAGGCAACAGAGCATGCACAATGTCGGCACTAGTACAGTGTATATCCACCTTTCGCAGCAATGCAGGCTGCTATTCTCCCATGGAGACGATCGTAGAGATGCTGGATGTAGTCCTGTGGAACGGCTTGCCATGCCATTTCCACCTGGCGCCTCAGTTGGACCAGCGTTCGTGCTGGACGTGCAGACCGCGTGAGACGACGCTTCATCCAGTCCCAAACATGCTCAATGGGGGACAGATCCGGAGATCTTGCTGGCCAGGGTAGTTGACTTACACCTTCTAGAGCACGTTGGGTGGCACGGGATACATGCGGACGTGCATTGTCCTGTTGGAACAGCAAGTTCCCTTGCCGGTCTAGGAATGGTAGAACGATGGGTTCGATGACGGTTTGGATGTACCGTGCACTATTCAGTGTCCCCTCGACGATCACCAGTGGTGTACGGCCAGTGTAGGAGATCGCTCCCCACACCATGATGCCGGGTGTTGGCCCTGTGTGCCTCTGTCGTATGCAGTCCTGATTGTGGCGCTCACCTGCACGGCGCCAAACACGCATACGACCATCATTGGCACCAAGGCAGAAGCGACTCTCATCGCTGAAGACGACACGTCTCCATTCGTCCCTCCATTCACGCCTGTCACCACACCACTGGAGGCGGGCTGCACGATGTTGGGGCGTGAGCGGAAGACGGCCTAACGGTGTGCGGGACCGTAGCCCAGCTTCATGGAGACGGTTGCGAATGGTCCTCGCCGATACCCCAGGAGCAACAGTGTCCCTAATTTGCTGGGAAGTGGCGGTGCGGTCCCCTACGGCACTGCGTAGGATCCTACAGTCTTGGCGTGCATCCGTGCGTCGCTGCGGTCCGGTCCCAGGTCGACGGGCACGTGCACCTTCCGCCGACCACTGGCGACAACATCGATGTACTGTGGAGACCTCACGCCCCACGTGTTGAGCAATTCGGCGGTACGTCCACCCGGCCTCCCGCATGCCCTCGCTCAAAGTCCGTCAACTGCACATACGGTTCACGTCCACGCTGTCGCGGCATGCTACCAGTGTTAAAGACTGCGATGGAGCTTCGTATGCCACGGCAAACTGGCTGACACTGACGGCGGCGGTGCACAAATGCTGCGCAGCTAGCGCCATTCGACGGCCAACACCGCGGTTCCTGGTGTGTCCGCTGTGCCGTGCGTGTGATCATTGCTTGTACAGCCCTCTCGCAGTGTCCGGAGCAAGTATGGTGGGTCTGACACACCGGTGTCAATGTGTTCTTTTTTCCATTTCCAGGAGTGTAGTTTGGACAAGAAGAGAATAGAAGCTTTCGAAATGTGGTGCTACAGAAGAATGCAGAAGATTAGATGGGTAGATCACATAACTAATGAGGAAGTATTGAATAGGATTGGGGAGAAGAGAAGTTTGTGGCACAACTTGACCAGAAGAAGGGATCGGCTGGTAGGACATGTTCTGAGGCATCAAGGGATCACCAATTTAGTATTGGAGGGCAGCGTGGAGGGTAAATATCGTAGAGGGAGACCAAGAGATGAATACACTAAGCAGATTCAGAAGGATGTAGGTTGCAGTAGGTACTGGGAGATGAAAAAGCTTGTACAGGATAGAGTAGCATGGAGAGCTGCATCAAACCAGTCTCAGGACTGAAGACCACAACAACAACAACAAATAATGAGATATCGCCAGCTAGCGTTTTTGTGATTTTCCAGGAAGTTTGATTGTGTGGATCGTGATATTCTCTTAGAAAAACTCAAGTTTTATAGAATTTATGGCTTTACACACGGATGGTTTCCATCGCACTTGAGTAACAGAATGCAAAATGTAGTGCTGCATAATTCAGAAATGACAGAAAGGTAGAAAATTTTAGTGACTAGAGGAAAAGAGACATAAAGGGACTCCTACAGGGCTCAATTTTTTGTCTACTCCTATTCCTTATGTATGTGAATGACCTCCCTCTTAACATTCAACAATCACAATTGGTACTTTATTCGGACGATACTAGTGTTATAATAAAACTTGTTGCAAAGAAAGCAACAGAAGAGTTTGTAAATAATATTTTCCAAAGAATTATTAAGTGGTTCTCTGAAAATGACCCTTCATAAATTTTGAAAAAACACACTACATTCATTTCAGTGCGACAAGTGGAGCCATACCGACATACACAGGACTCAATAAGTAGGGTAGAATGCTCCAAATTTTTGAGTATACATATTTATACATATTGATCAAAACTTGACGTGGAGGAAGCATATTACTGAATTGCTTAAAAAATAAGTTCAGCTACTTATGCTCTTGCTATAATGTCTAAGCTTGAAAACAAAAGTATCAGCCTCCTCAGATATTTTACTTATTTCCACTCAATAACGTCATATGAAATAGTTTTCTGGTGTAACTCATCATTTAGAACGAAACTATTGGTTACACAAAAGCAAGCCGTAAGAATAGTATGTGGTGTTCACCAACAGAGTTCAAGGAGCTAGCATTTTGACTGTGCCGCCACAATACCTCTATTTTCTTGTAAAATTCGCCATTAATAATCCATCACAATTTCAAAAGAACAGTGATCCACATACCTACAACACTAGAGGGAAAAATGACTTTTATTACCCACTACTAATGCTGTCAGTGGCTCAGAGAGGAGATCATGCAGCGACGAAAATTTTTTTGTCATTTGCCTAATAACATAGTATATCTGACAGGTAGTGAAGAAAGTTTTAAATCTAATTTAAAATCGTTTCTCCTGGACAACTCCTTCTATTCCATTGTCGAATTACTGCTTAAAGACTGGGAGCCAGCAGTAGAAAGTTAAGTGTAGTTGCATGAGTAGCACTAAATATAATGTGTTCATTGAAACTTCCTGGCAGATTAAAACTGTGTGCCAGGAATTTTCGCCGGCCGGAGTGGCCGTGCGGTTCTAGGCGCTACAGTCTGGAGCCGTGCGACCGCTACGGTCGCAGGTTCGAATCCTGCCTCGGGTATGGATGTGTGTGATGTCCTTAGGTTAGTTAGGTTTAATTAGTTCTAAGTTCTAGGCGACTGATGACCTCAGAAGTTAAGTCGCATAGTGCTCAGAGCCATTTGAACCAACCAGGAAGTTTCATATCAGCGCACACTCCGCTGCAGAGTGAAAATCTCATTCTGGAGACATCCCCCCGGATGTGGTTAAGCCATGTCTCCACAATATCCTTTCTTCCAGGAGTGCTAGTTCTGCAAGTTTCGCAGAAGAGCTTCTGTGGAGTCTGGAAGGTAGGAGTGGAGGTACTGACAGAAGTAAAGCTGTGAGGACGGGGCGTGAGTCATACATGGGTAGCTCAGATGTTGCCGGCACGGTGGCTTAGCGTGTTCGGTCGGAGGGTTAGCAGCCCTCTGTAATTTAAGAACTGAGTGAATGGATCAACAACCAGCTTACGAAGTCCTTGACGCAGCATGACACGGTTTTTACAAAACGGGTATCTTAAACTTGGTGCATCGGTGGGATGACTACCTCAGTGATCGTCCGTTATACATTTTCAAAGGACATCGCAACCTCCTACGTAATACAAACATCAAAAAAAAGTTTTGTATCACATCGGTTCCGAGAGTTCCGGAACCTGTACAGAAAGTTGGAATAGAGATCAACGTAAACATAATTTCCGCCCTGTTCATTGCTCATGAAAACCACACATTACATGTTGTACCACCATACAGCGAGTCCTTCACGGGTGGTGGTCCAGATTTCTGACACACTGGTACCTCTAATAGCCAGTAGCACGTCCTCTTGCAATGATGCATGCCTCTATTCGTCGTGGCATACTATCCACAAGTTCATCAAGGCACTGTTGGTCCACATTGCCCCACTCCTCAACGGCGATTCGGTGTAGATCCCTCAGAATGGTTGGTGGGTCACGTTGACCATAAACTGCCCTTTTCAGTCTACCCCAGGCATGTTCGATAAAGCTCATGTCTGGAAAACATAGTGGCCACTCTAGTCGAGCGATGTCGTTATCCTGAAGGAAGTCAAAGAAAAAATGCACGAAGGGGGCGCGGATTGTTATCCATGAAGACGAATGCCTCGCCAATATGTTACCGATATGGTTGCACTATCGGGGCAGAAAGGCACTCACATATCGTACAGCCGTTACGGCGCCTTCCCTGACTACCAGCGGCGTACATCGGGCCCACATAATGCCACCCCAAAACAGCATGGAACCTGCACCTTCCTGCGCTCGTTGGACAGTGTGCCTAAGGCGTTCAGCCTGACCGTTTTTTTTTTTTTTTTTTTTTTTTTTTTTTTTTTTTTTTTTTTTTTTTTTTTTTACAAACTCAATCACATTCTTATGACGGGTATCTCCCCCATGTCCGAACAACATCTCTTCGGTTCATTCCAAGTCGCCTGGACACTTCCCTTGTTGAGAGCCCTTCCTGGCACAAAGTAACAATGTGGACGCGATCGAATCGCAGTATTGACCCTCTGGGCATGGCTGAACTACAGTCAATACGAGCCGTGTACCTCCTTCTTGGTGGAATGACTGGAACTGATCGGCTGTCACAACTCCTCCGTCTAATAGGCGCTGCTCATGCATGGTTGTTTACATCTTTGGGCGGGTTTAGTGACTTCTGAACAGTCAAAGGAACTGTGTCTGTGATACAGTATCTACAGTCAACGTCTGTCTTGAGGAGCTCTTTGAACCGAGGTGGTGCAAAAGTTTTATTAATGTGTGTAGCATTTTATATTGTTTTCATTATTATACCTTTTGGGAGTCGTCACATGAGGTCATTATAAAATTCCTTAGAGATGATATTCGTAGTTTTAAATGATGGCACATTCTGTGGATCACTGTATACCCTTACTGTAACATTGTAATTTGGAGCCCACCTGCTGCTGGGTACTCACTTTAATGCTTTGGTTTTGTGTTGCTTTATAAAAATTGTTTATTTGTGGAATGTTGTCACGCACACCTCTCGAACCTAGCACCAACACTTCAACTACCGTCACGGCAACGGTTGACACATTGTTGAATGAACCATTCGCAGAAGTTGAAGTGTGCCCGTACAGGAAAATCAGCTGCAGGCAGAGCCTGCACACGCTGTCCATGCTCCAGATACGGCAGGTTCTCACGCAGCACTCTCCAGACAGTCTTGTGCTCAGCATTACTTGCTGCAGCTAACTGTGCTACAGTGACACGACTGTCTTCGTCTCCTGCACGGAGTTCCTCCCGCAGCTGAGCTGTCCTCGTCACCCTACGCCTCCCCCCGTCGCGAGTAGTGGCCTCAAACTCCTTAAGACGACGATCTGTTGGTTCAGACGGCCTCCCGTCGGGCACCGTCGTTCTGGAAATCTCTACCGACGCAAACGGCGAGCGCCACGGCCATTACCACCTGTTAATCCGTGCAGCAAATGGGCGCCAGCTAACTCCGCATTAGAGTACACTTTCATTGCACTGTGCCGATAACCAGGTCCCTGGCGAACAGTAATCAGTTGATGCTATGTACTTGATGACAGCAGAGCAATGAGGTTAGTAGCATGTCCCCACAAACAATGAAGTGCGTCACATGTCAACATTACCTTCGTCCGATAGGAACAACAAGCGGAACTTGAGAATTACAGTTTACTGCGCTTTCTAATCAAACGTAACCAACACGGTATTCTGAATATTGCGCATAAAAAAAGAATTCACGTAGTGCTGATATGTTCTGTTTCTGTGTGTTTTCCATGATTAATGCGATAATTAAGAGAATCAGAAGATGAGCACTAACATGGAAATAAAGGGAGAAAAGCACTATGGGACTTAACATCAGTCCCCTAGACTAGAGGTACTTAAATCTAACTAACACACATCCATGCCCGAGGCAGGATTCGAACCTGCGATCCTAGTAGCCGCGTGGTTCCGGACTGAAGCGCCTAGAACCGCTCGAGCACAGCGGCCGGCGAAATAAAGCATTTCCGGACCTATATCTACATGACACATTTTATTCCTCTATGTGTGAGGAATATTTCCTGGTAGTTTGGCCATACCTGACCTGGCGGAGCTTAGGGGCCCTCAACGGCATACCTGGCCTGGATAGGATCCACACCTTGTTGAGTAGAATTTAACACGACGTGATGTAGTACCTAGCCAGCAGGTCAAACATCAATGCTAGCAAGTAAACATTTACGTGAGGCTTCTGGCCGACGACGAAGGGTCTTCCAGAAGAAGCATCACGTTAATGTTCTCAGTAAAGGCTGTGAGTTCCTCAAATGAGTCTGCGATCGTTTTGAATTTTTGCGAATCATACCGTGTAGATAGTTTAATGTATTTTCATTTATTCTTATCTAAGGAATTTATTGCCTTTGGTAATAACCTGATGCCATGCCTGTGTAAGCATGAGTAGATTATAACATCTTACATTACTTACGAATAGATTATGTTTTGAAAATAGATGAAAGTATATTAACACATATAACTTTATGATGTGGGAAGCCACAGCCATTGGTATTCATGGTAAACTGAAGTTGAATAAAACAGAAAACAGCTGTAAATTAGTGCTTTGTTCACGAGCCGTTTCACTGTGTTGAAGCAGCATCTTCAGCTTGGTCTATATAGAAAGGAAAGCATCCTTGAGATCTATATATTTACAAAATTAAAAGCAAACCCAAATAAAATAGGGTCACATCATACAGCTTACTAATAAAAGAACAGAGAGTGAACATCAGATAACAGGAGACCCCGTTTATAATGGCAAACCTAGGAACCAGAAGAACGGATTAATGAACGAAGTAATATAACCTGAATGTCCAAACACACCAGTACGCGAAGTTTATATACTCTGTAGTTGCCGAGAAGACTGAACACTGGAGGCAGTCAGCTGTATACTAAACTAGCGTACGATGGAAGAGCACAGCACCTGGTAGGTAAGGTGGGATTTTGAACTCTGAAGGTTGGGGAGTGCCTTAACAGTAGAACATGGTCCCTGGGAACCAAAGTCGTAGTAAAAACGAGGACGCGACCACTAGCAGGTTTTTTTATTGGCTATTCTTCATTTTTTAAATATGCAGATCACAAAAATGCTTGCTTTTCTACGTAGAACCATCTGAAGCTGCTGGCCTTAACGCAGCGAAACTGTTCGTTAATAAATCATCAGTTAACAGTTGCTTGCGTTTTTAGTGAGTTGCGGTTTACCACATGCCACATTAAGCAGCCTAGCCGGTATTATTTGTAAAGAAATCACGCAAATGCTGTATTCCGCCTATGTATGACGCATCAGTCAGCCGAGAAGCATCTCTGGACTCTTGAGAGTAATTTGTCAGTGACCTCTAGCCGTAATCATAGTGATAAGAGTTCCGTATACCTCAACTCCTCTTTGGCGACTTGCCTGTCCTTAAGCTACCCCAGTAATTCTACTGTGGAAAGGGTAGCTACAGTCTAACGTGGAATCCGAATCACGTGTCGTTCCTGGTGAATCTTCACGTGCTTGATGGCTGAAGTCTAGGTTACAGGCAGGATGAAGTACTGACCGATCCAACCGCGATTCTTCTCTGCGACCTTTCGGTCTCCAGACATGTGGTTTACCACGAGACAGTAACGCACGACAGAACTAGCCACTGCAGTGTTTACGAGAGCAATAGACCGCAGTAAACTTCAGATCACGAGAAGCAGTGTGCCCGCTGCCGGTACAGCGAAAAAAGCGGATGAGGCCTTGAGCGTGGTGTGGCGGTCGCCGCTTCTTCCCGGAAGCACGCCACGGCCACGCCGCCCGCAGGCCGCACGCTACGCTTTGCACGAGCCTGTGTCGAGCGTGATTTGCCTACGTGCGCATGCGCACCGTTGGCCTCTGAATGCACAGCTTCAGCCTGCCTGCCTAGTCCGCACCGTCCGTCGAACTCTAAATAGCGAGGTTCCGTCGCTCTGTAAGCGATTAGAGGTTTATGACTGTGCGTAGATGCCTGCACGGATGAGTCAACTTCCAAGGGCTAAGGCCACAAGAGCGTGTCTTCCGCGCGCGTCTGTGACGTAATTCACGCCGCCGTTATAGACCACTGCTTGCTGAATGTGGCTGGTCACAAGACGCCCTTTAGCAAGTTGCATGCCCGCAGACTTCCGCGTTCAAAGCGGAGCGACCGCGCTGCGTTGCGGTATATTTTACGGGCGTGTTTTTTCCCTCTTGAGTACTGGCCATGCGTGACGGAATCCCGCTGAGCTTTCATCATCTGTCAGGGGAGACTACCTGTACAGCAAGTGCAGAAAGCAATCGGCGATTTACCTAAATTCTGTTAGTGTGCATTTTTTCATTATTTGCGTTACTTACTAATCACTGTATTTCGTATAGTGTAACGCGTGTAGTGTGAAGTTACCACTTTGCAAACACGTCTGCGCAATGTGTCCCCACTGATACGACGAGTAGTCCGTACCTCGTGGTCGTGCGGTACCGTTCTCGCTTCCCACGCCCGGGTTCCCGGGTTCGATTCCCTGCGGTGTCAGGGATTTTCTCTGCCTCGTGATGACTGGGTGTTGTGTGCTGTCCTTAGGTTAGTTAGGTTTAAGTAGTTCTAAGTTCTAGGGGACTGATGACCATAGATGTTAAGTCCCATAGTGCTCAGAGCCATTTGACCCATTTTTGATACGACGAGCAGTCGGTATAACTTTGTGGAACACCCTGTATGCAGTTGTTCCTTGTGATAGCTGAGTAGAGGGTTTGGGGACTCGGCAGTTCGCTATTCAGTTTTCAGACTGTCATTGTCTAAAAATTCATGTCCTTGTATAAAAAAAAAACAAGCATTGCATAAACAAAGAGAAAAAAAGTCGCAGCGAGCAGATACAGCAGCCGTTTTGGCAAAAGAGTGGGATGGTCGAGTACTGACAGTTAATAAGTTGTTAGCGTCTATAAAAAGCCTACACTAAAATGTATTCCTGAATAGAATGCCAACAAGTCACTTTTTAGACTAATAAAACTAGTCGTCATACGAGCATGTTAGCGAAACGATTTTGCCATGGCAAAGGTGTTTCGGGCGAACAGAAGTAATAAGAAAAACGACCTCTGATAGTTTTGCTACTATTATTCCCTCTTGTCCCTCGTGCAGGAATATTTTCCATACTGCATGCTGGTCCCGGCGGAGGTTCGAGTCCTCCCTCGGGCATGGGTGTGTGTGTTTGTCCCTAGGATAATAATTGTACCCGTCATGTTGCCTCACAAAGCTGTGAAGTGCGCAACATGCTTGAAAGTATCTGTCACATCCACATCAACATCGACTGGCCGATGAAAAATTCTCTATTTATTACGTAAAACGCCAAATGCACATTCTACATAACGACGTGCTCGTGATAGCCTGTAGTTGAAGACTTTTTGTTTACATGTCAGGTTTTTTGCGAGATATCGTCTCATTAAGTTGTCACTCATTGCGAAAGCCTTATCAGATGCAAACACGTAAGGTATTTTCAGGCCCCAACGATCATTCTGAAGTGGTGAAACAGCTGGCAAAATCAAAGTTTGACTGTAAATTTTTTCTTACAGAGATCAGTAACTTTGAATATATTAAGAGTCTCCTTGATGACGAAATGACAAAATATCTACGAATCTCAAACAATAATGGATGTCTGCTACGACCATCAGTACTTTTGTAATGGTGATATTTGCGGCTTGATCTGCATCGTTTAACGATTCTGAAGCGTTTCCCATCTACGGAACCCACACAGTGAGAGAACTTTGTTGTCTTCTCATACTGGTGGTTAATATTCTTCTACTGCTCTATACTTGGTGGTTTCATGTATTCCTCTTTTATCATCTGCCAAACGATCGTTCCTGTGTCTCCAATAAAGCCTGCAACTGTAGGTCGGTCGAGAAGAAATTCAAGATGTAGAGAACGCATCGAATTCCCAGACCCTAGATACCTGCAAATTTTGATTTGATCCATTAGAAATGGTCGGTGAAAGGCTACGGATCTTCTTTTTATTAATTTTTGGCACTAAGCGTGTCGAGAGATCAGTCCCATCTTCAAATGTGTTTTCTGTGTTCTGTGCCATTTATTCGTGATATCCTACATGTGTGATGTGCTCATTCTTCTGTTGTCTTTACTGTACTACATAAAAGCATGTGCAATTTTTAACTAACGATCGATCTTAATATAAAGACCAACTGAAAATTGCGGCTGTTTTTATACATTAAAGTAAAGACAACAAAACAATGCAGCACTTCACACATGCGAAACACCATGAATCACCGCATCACACAGAAAAAGCAGCTGAAAATAAGAACCGTTCCACGGAACTCGTTCTGCAAAGCATGACTAAAGAAACAGTGGGACTGGCAGCAGAAACGTTATTTTATAAATAAAATTGAATTACATGAATCTGAAATACTTTTATTCACTACCTTTTATGGATAAAAGTACAGAAAAGACGGAAAAGTGTGAAAGACTCACACATAAAATATGTAAAACACCAAAGAAGTGCTGATTCTGATACATCAAGCAAACCATGTGTATTTCACAAACAGATGTATTGTCCTTGAAAGAGTGTTTCAACAGAGGACGTAAGTGAGAATTATACATTATTGTCGTTGGATGTATAACTTCACTGGTTGAGATGTAGCAGCTGTTGCAGTCAACTTAATTATACAAAAAAACTTTATTTTTTCAGAACGTGTGTTAATAGGAACGTCGTTGTAAGTGATCAGATTACAATGACACCTGAACATTCATCTGCAGAAAGTACACTCAGGCAAAAATCTAAGAAAAGCAAACAAGATTTATTTGACGAAGAAACTGTACGAGTGTTAAAAGGGCACTTTGCACAATCTACGCCCCCATCTGCCTGACGCAGATGAGATATTTCTCATGTTGCAATGTTCTGTGATTAAAAACTGAAATTGTAGGACAAACTTGTCTTCCAGTTTAAATTTATTCGCATTTTAAAATCTTGTGAAATTTCCACGCGTTCCTCTTCACCAAGTGGCAGCACAGTTAAAGACCCTGCAGTACAAAACTACGAAAGCGGTGTATCAAATTGTACTGGACAAGATGTACAAGAAACTTTTGTTTCACTTTTTGGGCTTTAAATATATTTTGTAAATTCTTTTGAACATTATGCACAAATATTAATTAAACTAATTTTTATCAATCTGGCACAAGGATCAGAAAATAAAAAATAAAACGTACCTTAAACTTACTACAAATTTTTCTTCTGCACTGATACATTCCATCATGGATGTGATTCTTTTAGAAATTCCATGCTCAAAAGTATTTCAAATGAGCTAACAGACGTTCTATAGTGTTCGAAAAAGTTGTCTGGATTTGCCTTCAGTTTACTGTGTGGAAACACTAACTTTTTCTTTGTTGATCTCTCGCTTAGTATCGGATGAATCCAGTATATTTTCTCATTTCGTCGTTTCCGACGCCTCTGGACAACTGTCGCAGCACATAATGCAAGGACCGCATTCTTATTTAATTAAATTCCACTCATAGTTGCAACTGAACACAAGAGATGTTGCCGCAGCTTGCACCGACGCACTACTGGTGGGATTTGCCTCAGCTTCATGCTGCGTGAGAAAAGTGCACGTGTGGCCAGCACTGACCAGTGCCCTGCGTCTTGCGTGAATCACGTCACAGACGCGGGTGAGAAACACGCTCGTGTGGCCGTAGCCTGGATTCCACAACCAACACCGAAAGCCGACCATTACGACAACGATAGGATTACATCTACCAGAGGGGCGCCAGCGACTTCGACCGGCATAGGAAGAAGAACCAGAAAATCACAAAAGTGGAGAGCAAAAGCATGGTGTTACAGAAATAATTCAGAACAAAACGTGTAAATACGAACAATGGAAAACTGAGCGTACAGACAAGATCTGGAATGAAAATAACCGTCTCCACCGGGGATTTTGGCGATTTTTCCGTCAGTTGTAAAGCGATCGCCAGCAAAAAAAATGGTTCAAATGGCTCTGAGCACTATGGGACTTAACATCTGTGGTCATCAGTCCCCTAGAACTTAGAACTACTTTAAACCTAACTAACCTAAGGACATCACACACATCCATGCCCGAGGCAGGATTCGAACCTGCGACCGTAGCAGTCGCGCGGGATCGCCAGCACGTGACACCCACCCACCATCCAATAACAAAACACTACCCTAAGATGAAAGCTATACTACTCTTCAATTAACAAACAAAATAGCGAGGTATATGAATTAGTATCATTGTAACTAACACTTAAGCAAATAATGATTTAGATTATTGTAAACAGTAGTACACTGACGTGGAAAAGAAACTCATAGGACAGCGATATGCACATAGACAGATGGCGGTGCTATCACACACACAATGTATAAAACGCCGGAGAATTGGCAGAGCTGTCATTAATCAATAATTCAAAAACAGCCTTAATCGCATTTATTATTATTATTATTATTATTATTACACCGCCAACCGGTTTCAACCCGACTTAGGGGTCATCTTCTGGGCGTTTACACCATTGGTCGACTGCTGGTGGTGTCACTCCTGTCTATTTATAGTTTCCTGCCGTTATGTAGACAGGAGTGACGCCACCAGCAGTCGACCAATGGTGTAAACGCCCAGAAGATGACCCCTACGTCGGGTTGAAACCGGTTGGCGGTGTAATAATAATAATAAATGCGCTTAAGGCTGTTTTTGAATTATTGATTAATCATACTAATCGCTGCTTCTCTCCAGGACCATGTTGTCCAAAAAAAAAAGAGCTGTCATTGGTACTGAGGTGATTCACTTGAAAAGGTTTCGGACTTGTGTATGGCAGCACGACGGCAATTAACAGACTTTCAGCGCGAAATTATAGTTGGAGATAGATGCTTGGGACATTACATTTCGAAAATCGTTAGGGTATCCGATATTCCAAGATCACAGTGTCAAGAGTGCTCCGAGAATACCAAACTTCAGGGATTACCCCTCACCACGGACAACGCAGTGGCCGATGGCCTTCACTAAACGACCGAGAGCAGCAGCGTTTGCTTTGGCTTTTCAGTGCTAACAGACAAGCAACACTGCGTGAAATAATGACGCGAATAGCTTCCCTAACAGCACGACATCGCCTGTAGCGTCTCTCCTGGACTCATGGCCATATCGACTGGACCCAAGACGACTGTAAAACCGTAGCCTGGTCAGATGAGTTCCGATTTCATTTGGTACGAGCTGATGATGAAGTCCGAGTGTTTAGCAGACACCATGAAGCCATTGAGCGAAGTTGTCAACAAGGCACTGTGCAAACTAGTGGTGGCTCCATAATGGTGTGGGCTGTGTTTACACTAACTGTACTTGGTTCTCCGGTCCAACTGAACCGATAATTGACTCTAAATGGCTATGTTCAGCTACTGGGACCATTTGTAGCCATTGATGGACCCCATGTTCCCAAACGACGACGGAATTATTATGGATGACAATGCGCCAAGTCATCGTCCCACAATTATTCGCAACTTGTTTGAAGGACCCTGTGGACAATTCGAGCGAATGACTCCTTCATCCAAATCATCGGCTATGAATCCCATCGAACATTTATGGAGCATAATCGAGAGGTCAGTTCGTGCACAAAACCTGAAGTGGCAACACTTTTAGGCGACTGTACAGGCAGCATACACTACTGGCCATTAAAATTGCTGCACCACGACGATGACGTGCTACAGACGCGAAATTTAACCGACAGGAAGAAGATGCTGTATATGCAAATGATTAGCTATTCAGAGCATTCACACAAGGTTGGCGCCGGTGGCGACACCTACAACGTGCTGACACGAGGAAAGTTTCCAACCGATTTCTCATACACAAACAGCAGTTGACCGGCGTTGCCTAGTGAAACGTCGTTGTGATGCCTCGTGTAAGGAGGAAAATGCGTACCATCACATTTCCGACTTTGATAAAGGCTGGATTGTAGCCTATCGCGATTGCGGTTTATCGTATCGCGACATTGCTGCTCGCGTTGGTCGAGAACCAATGACTGTTAGCAGAATATGGAATCGGTGGGTTCAGGAGGGTAATACGGAACACCGTGCTGGATCGCAACGGCCTCGTATCACTAGCAGTCGAGATGACAAGCATCTTATCCGCATCGCTGTAAAGGATCGTGCAGCCACGTCTCGATCACTGAGTCAACAGATGGGGACGTTCGCAAGACAACAACCATCTGCACGAACAGTTCGACGACGTTTGCAGCAGCATAGACTATCAGCTCGGAGGCCGTGGCTGCAGTTACCCTCGACGCTGCATCACAGACAGGAGCGCCTGCGATGGTACACGAATGGCAAAACGTCATTTTTTCGGATGAATCCAGATTCTCTTTATAGCATCATGATGGTCGCATCCGTGTTTGGCGACATCGCGGTGAACGCACATTGAAGCGTGTATGAGTCATCGCCCGGCGTGATGGTATGGGGTGCCATTGGTTACACGTCTCGGCCACCTCTTGTTCGTATTGACGGCACTTTAAACAGTGGACGTTACATTTCAGATGTTTTGCGACCGGTGGCTCTGCCTTTCATTCGATCCCTGCGAAACCCTACATTTCAGCAGGATAATGCACGACCGCATGTTGGAGGTCCTGTACGGGCTTTTCTCGATACAGAAAATGTTCGACTGCTGCCCTGGCCAGCACATTCTCCAGATCTCTCATCAATTGAAAACGTTTGGTGAATGGTGGCCGAGCAGCTGGCTCGTCACACGCCAGTCACTACTCTCGATGAAGTGTGGTGTCGTGTTGAAGATGCATGGGCAGCTGTACCTGTACAGCCATCCAAGCTCTGTTGGACTCAATGCCCAGACGTATCAAGGCCGTTATTACGGCCAGAGGTTGTTGTTGTTGTTTTTGGAGGAGGAGACCAGACAGCGAGGTCACCGGTCTCATCGGATTACGGAAGGCAGAGGAAAGAAGTCGGCCGTGGCCTTCTAAAGGAACGATCCCGGCATTTGCCTGGAGCGATTTAGGGAAATGACGGAAAACCTAAATCAGGATGGCAGGACGCGGGATTGAATACACTGCTCAAAAATCGAAAGAGCAGGAGGCAAGTAGTTCAGCTAGGCGGTTTCTGGGGCAGCTTGCATTGTTGCCAAATTTATCCAAGATGGCAGATCCAAATTGGCGGCCGTAAATGTGGCAACGTCGTAAATTTTGGCGGCAAATAGAGCAATTGGAGTACCTTCACTAACCTATCTCCCCCCCCACCCCTCCCCCACTCCTATGACATCATCTGCCCCCCCACCATCACCCCACTCCTGGGAATTCCGTGAAACAGTCGGTCTCTGTCCAGCTGCAGGAAAGGAGGGACATAGGGTATTTATTTACTCATTTTAGGGGGAAATGTTTTCTTGATGGTGTTGTCCTGCTGGTGGATTGTCCTCCCAACCCCACCGTCCACTGTCCCCACTTTCTGTCACACTCGACTCCCACTTTTTCCGATCGCGCACGTGTGCGTTCGCCTCGAATTTTGAAGACGAAGCCCACGATACTGCCACCAGAGGGTGCTCAAAACTATCCTATAGCCACCCCCTCCCACACTTTCCACCGCCCCACTTTTCTAGTTTCAACTACTTCTTCGGAAACACTGTCAGAGAGGAAAAAAATACAGTGTCCTATAGCTACCGTGGTGTTCATCACATTTCTGAAACGTTGAGTGGGATTAGTTTATATTTGCTGCTGGAGACAGGGATGCTGAGGCATCTATTTTTTATTTTCTTCATTTTTCGAAGCAAAGTTCTACACTGGGAAATCCACCTTGGTGTCTAACCACAGATAGGAAAATCAGACCGTTACACATCTAAAAGTTCATGACATAGTTCGAAACCCACAACAGAGCTCTCGAATACCCTGATGTGGATGAATGTAGGTTAATGCGGTACACACATTCATCAAAACCCGGCCAGTTAGTAATGTCAAAACAAGAAAACCATTTTCTTACTGTGTTCTGGGCAATGGCATTATCACTATACATATCGCAAAATGTTTGTAGTTACCTCGCGCTGTCAACTCTCTACAGCTCTCATTTGAGTAATGAAAGGTTCATAGAAACTTTGGAACACCGAGTTTCACATGTTATGGGTAATAGAGAGAGCCATGAAATGGCTCCTAAGGCTTTGAATCGATCTGTTAAGTATTCTTGGGTAGTTAAATTATTACGATCGTTCTTTTCCGAAATAAAAGGACTTGTATCTATTTCCTATACGGCTTACTGTCAAGAAATGTCAATTACGTTGTATGTGAATGCAGTTTCCATTTATGTCGACAGTGCTTGATTCCTAACGGAATCTAGCAGTTATAGTAGTTCACTTGTGCCTAGGGGCAATACTTTATAGTTGAGAAAAACAGCGTTGACGAAAAAAATTTTTTACGTAGCTTCTGGGTCTATTTTATAAATATTTCGTGTGTAGCGATAACCTTAGCCATTGTGTTATACTAAATAGAGAGATATCCAAGTTACTTTCATTTAGGTTGAACATTCTATGTCCTGCACCGTATTCCATGTTCAGTACTGTACCTAATGACTTTCAGATATGTGAAGGGCTTATTTCAATAGTAGTACAAGTCCATTATTGTTCATTTTGAGATACAGAGTCCTAAAGTTAAATGAGCGCTGAAAAATCTGCAGTTGAGATACCAGAAATATTCAAGCACATGGCTTCTTGCTAGAGATGAACCTTTCTTTCTGTTTGTTTGGATCATTAAGAAGCATTATAGGCAGAAAAGTGGAGGTAATGGACTTGTACCACTATTGAAATAAGCCCTTTATGTATAAATCTCGCTGCTTGTTAACATTTGTACTGTGTTTCACGTCAGCGATATGTCCTGATTTCGTGTGCCCTCTGTTTTATACTGCATACATGCAGTTATGAGAACTGATTACAGCACTTAAGATTAGTGGTAAATGTAATTCTGTCTAAATCTTTTCAACAGGTACCTGTGGTGGGGTGCACTAATACTCAGAGCAAAATTCGTGGCGGAATTCAGTACACAGCTGATGTTTTGTGTGTGTGTGTGTGTGTGTGTGTGTGTGTGTGTGTGTGTGTAAGTTAGCGGAAATACATAGTCTCTGGCATACTTTGTACATGAGTTTCACTATACTTCAGCGATGTGCAAATGTGTGTTTGCTGAGTTGCTACGAATACAAGGTGGAGATATACATTAGGGAAGGGGTTTTCAGCAGACGGGTATTTTGCTATTGTACACAAAGCAGGCGTGTTTCTCTTTGCAAAAGCTTTTTCCCCTCACCACTCAGGAATCTCTTTGAAGCCAGAAGGCTTAACAGTTGTTGTTCTAGTTAGGAATTTTGTTTACAAAGAATTGTTTGGTTTCATTTGTCGTGTACCACACACACACAGGTACAAATACGCTGTTGTTCTAGAGCAGCGCCAGTTTCTGTTTGCTTTCCTCCATCGGTGCACATGAGGTTAAGTGTGCGGATCCTACAGAATGGATCACATCACTGGAGAAAACAGGGCGAGGGTTAGGGGAGGAGGACAGGAGGTTGCTTCTGCCAGCGTCCTCTACCGGTCGAATTGTGAACTTAGTTGGACCTCTAATCCCTGTGTGAGCACTCGCAGCTGTCTCCACTGTTCTGGCTGAAGGTCTTTTTATAACATGGATTTGTCATGATTTTTTCGATGTTTTAGTGGATTTCAGGTATTAGCAATGTGTATAACGATCCGAATCGTTTCTCACGGCAATTTAGAGAGGTGGTTCTTTTAGAAGATCTTCCTGATACATTTTTCTGTTTTGTGGCACCGTAATCTGTGTGTTAAGAGCACCAATCCTATTTGTCAGTTCAGTTATAATATCTGCAATTTTAGACCTTGTTTTGGTGTACGATGTTTTCGAAGGCTGTATTGTGAACTACCTCTCCGTTAGCCCTCTGGGACAGTGTGTAACACCTCCGTTTATTTCGACCGACCTGATCTGATCGAATAGCAGCCCAATAATCATTATTAATGTGACCGTCTACCTAATGGGGCTGGCAATCGGAATTGACTGCTACGGAAGTTGTTACTTTCCAGTTCGTCCTTCTCAAATGCTGTAATAATGAAATGTCTGGTAACATGAAAAACACCAACACAGTTTCACTAATTACGACCTATATTCGTCTCAAAAACACATTAAGAAGGAGACAGACACCGCCTGCGTCATACATATCTAAATACGGCTAATCTCAGCACAGGCCTCTTCATTTTTCATTATCGTCACACGCTAATCCATCACTGCAATCCAAAACTGCAATCCAACACTGCAGTCCAACACTGCAATCCAAAGTGATGCCGGCGCGGTAGACGCGAAACTAAAATATCGGCACTAGAATGTCACATCCAGAGCGTCTGAAAGCTCGCCGCCGTTGACCATTCAGTTCTTCTTCCGTGATGAGTAGTCCGGTGGGGGGAGGGGGGGGGTGGAGAGGGGCAGTCTTGCGGAGAACTACCTCTAGCAGGAAGAGTCCTGTTCTTCTTTTCTCCAGGTCTACAAATTTCGAAAGCGTCTTGTTCGACTATGACGTATACTACCATAGTTCACATTTCCCGTCTTTGTTTGGTTGAGAGAACATAGATTGAGATCTGTTGTTTAGATCGACACGGAGAAACACCGGTGGAGGAAACATTTTCTGGTTTTCTAGGCATTAGAAACACATATGACGATGAGTATTAAAACAGTATTTGACTTTGTAGACTACAAGGATCATTTGCAATCTGTTATACTATTGATATCGGCGTTCATTAAAAAATACGCGTGAAACTACCGTTTTTTCTATTGTCGCTTTTGCGCATAAAAATCTTCGTAGATGGGATAAGTTCCTAGTTATGCAATAGTTTGCAGCACGTCCGACGTAATGATCTCGTTAAAGTTTCGCTCTTTAAAGTTATAATTTCCACCTTTTATCTTCAGAACTATACTGTGGAGGTGATCGGTAGCGTACTGCTATGCGGTTGATATTGAGAACAGTCGCATAAATGGTTTGATATTCCGGACAACATTATGAAAATGCGTGAAATACTGGAAATTATCATATGGTACTCGATGATTTCAGCATACAAGTGTCACAAATACCTCGTTCTTTTGGCGTGTAAACTCAGATAGTCTAGCTGATATCGATTTCGAGACCGGTAAATTACTTCACGATTGACGAAGCATTTCTCAACGACAGAAAAAAAAATTGGAAATTTGTGGTAAGGTCTTACGGGACCAAACGGCTGAGATCATTCGGTCCCTAAGCCTACACACTACTTAATCTAACTTACGCTATGGACAACACACACACACACTCACTCATGCCCGAGAGAGGACTCGAACTTCCTACGGGGGCAGCCGTACGGACCGTGACAAGGCGCCCTGATCGCGCTACTACCCGGCGCGGCGGCTCAACGACAGAGCTCTGACAGTAAATGTTCTCGTAATCCTAGAGTCTGGAGACGGTCTCACGGCAGCAAGCAGGCCTGGCCGGAAACTGTACCGCTAGTGGACGCCTTTATGCCGAAGGAACCAGCCCAGCCTTCGTACAGCAGTTGGAAGAGTGGCCGCTGTCCACGGAGAGCGCCCGATCGCGCATCGTGCCAAGTGTGCAGGGGGCAGCTGCGGTGGCCGACTGACCGACCTCGCAGGGGATATCCAGCGCTGCGGCTGTATGCGGCGCATTTCCTTCTGTTTTTGGGGATCTGTATGTCTTCGCGGTATATGTGGGAGTGTGCACCTGCAGTATGCGGAAGTGACGATGTCGAATGGTGTAGGATATGAATCGTGTTTACTACAGCGACGTAGCGACACAGCACGGTGGTATTATCGTCCGTCTGCAAACATTGAGGTGTTCAGTGGTTGGAGACCGGTTTCATGTTGAAAAATTCAAGCCTTCCGCGACAGGAGCAGAGCAGTGTCATTGACTAAGTGTCTTCGGTATAGGTTTCTATCTTCCATGATCTTCAGACCACTTTTGCATGGTCTAACTGTCACTGCAATATGACTGCTGTATGTTTCTTTTTTTCGATCTGTACAAAAATAGTTTTCTGCTGAAATTCTCGTAATTTATCTGCTTGAAGAAAGTGTCAGTGCTCCCGTACCAGCAGCAGCATTTAGCGGGTAAATTCAGTAAGGACCAACCAGGATGCTCCATTCACAGGAAGTTCCATGACGTGTGATAGTCATAAGACATCCTTTGCGGAGGGCAAAGGAGTCCCTATAGACTAGCTCGAAAAAGACAGAGGCAGAGCATGGCACCTATGTAAAGCTCACGATATCAGAGCGCCACGTTATGTCTTCTTTGTTTGAGTGTTCAGAGACAAGTCCAGGGAGACCAGCCTCCTCTGGTTCAGACAGATCGGCTGCTGTCCCCCATCTGCCATTGTGACTTTAGAGCATCTCCAGACCAGCAGTTGTAGGACATCGAAAATTCCAGCCATTTTTCTCTTATGTAAGACAGTGCTTCTAATTGTAGTAGAATCTTTTAGGCATCTGATCTGCTGTGTGTTTATTTATTCCGTGATCTGCTCCGATTTTCCCGTCTGTGCTTACTTACCAGTGTGGGTTTTCCATTGTCGAACTGTGGTTCGTAAAGCGAGGAAAATAAAAAGTAAGTGCCTTAACATCCCTTACACCAGCAGCAAGTATAAACTAGACCCACTCAGCATTTCAGAAAAATGATCAACACCACAGCAGATTTATGACACTTTTTTCTCTTTGACACCGCCTCGAGACAAGCAGCTGAAACCCGAAAAGTAGCGGTTCGGCAGAAAGTGGGGGGTGGCTGTAGGATATTTTTAGCACCCTCTGGTGGCGGTATTTTAGACTAGGGCAGTCCATCTTCAAACTTCGAGCTGAACATACACACGCGCGATTAGAAAAACTGGGAGCTGAGGATGGCAGAAATTAGGGCGGGGGAGGACAATTCACCAGCAGGATAACGCCACTAAAACACATTTCCCGCCGAAATAAATAAATACATGAAATGAACTCGCAAAGGCGTATGAGGACAACCAACAGCTGTAGAATGGAATAACGACAATGAAAATTTGTGCTAAACTGGGATTCGAACCCGAATTCCCGCTTATCGCGAGCCGTCACCTTACCATTTGGCTATCAGTGTATGGCTCATGCCCAGACCCAAACTTCCGTATGTCGCCAACCATGTATCTACGGCCTGTCCTTGTACATCCATTATGTATATTCACGTACAGGTCAGATGCCGTACTTGAAAGTTGCTTCCCGGTATCAGTAGATAAATATGTGCGTGTCCTACGGAACTTTGCCTTTCAATTAGATTGACGCAGGCACTGCAACATCGTAAAATAAATAAAGTACACTAACCTAACCTTCGCCTCTGGCAGCTGGACCATTTGCCGCCATTTCCAGGGGTGGGGTGTTGGAGGGGGGTGGACGATGTCATGGGAGTGGGGGCGGGGGGGGTGGTGAGGGTAGTTAGATTACTCGAACACCCTATTTGTCCTACATCCCGCCAAAATTTGGATTTCCCGTCAGTGTGACGATGGCATATCGATGCCTGCCACATTGGATCTGCCGTCTCGAATAAATCTGGCAACAATGCAAGCTGTTGCAGAAACAGCCTACCCGACTACTGAGACATAATTGGAAAAGGCTTTGAGCCAAGGGGAAGTCCAGCTGGACCACACTAATGGTCAAACAGATATTCCAATATCATATACTGCATTGCAAGGAGTATCTGGAACTGAAATACAGCGAAATTCTTATTTGTGTTTACAAACCACCGAAGCGACATAATTTAATATAAGACACATAGGGCCGCAAATTTCGTGAGGTACCCCAAAAGTGGATGACTAATGTTGAACATGTGACGTCACCAGATGACGTACCTTGCTGCACGCTTAGTGGCTGGGCTTGTCGATACTGCTGTCGCTAGCAGAGGCCTGTGCTATACATTGCTACATTACACTACGACGTTTCGTTAATGTACACCGAGTCATTGTAGTCTTGCTTTACCTCTACGACAAGCACTGTTGTGTCACATCGGATAACGCAAGAACGAAAACACAGTGGCCTAGCGGAGCGGTGTGTAGCACTGCACCCAACCAGCGAGGGTACCATCGACAAGCTCAGTCGGTGTACATATGTCGAGGTACGTCATCTATTCAAATGTTCAACATCTGTCGTCCACTTTTAGGGTACTTCCCGACATTTGCGGCGGCTTGTGTCTTAAGTTACTTGTCTCAGTGTCATCGACAGCGCTTCGGGGGTTTTTAAACGTTAATAAAAATCATTCTGTAGACCCAGATCATAATTTAGTAATGATCAACCGTAGACTGCAGTTTAAGAGACTAGTCTAGAAAAATCAACGTCCAGTGTACTGAGATACTGAGGTGTTGAGGAACGATGACGTGTGTTCGAAGTTTCCTAAGGCTGTATATATCGTGATAACGAATATCAGTGGGCAATTTAGCTGAAGAGGAAAGGAGATCTCTGAAGAGCGTGTGATCTCATTCTCTGTTTGCTCTCATACTGCTGCAGCCGATCGTTAGGGTGAGGTTGCCATCGACAGCCGTGTTAGAAAGCTGCTACAAACGCAAAGAGAGCTTCACTGTAAAATTTAATGTAACGTCAGTCTCACAGAGAAAAAAAAAAGCTGAAGAAAGCCACAGTTAGTGTGAGGACAGCTGCGCGTTAATTGCTCAACCACTTTACAGAAAATCATAAGAAGTTTTGGTCTTATGTCAAAATAGTAAACTGATCGAAGCCTTCTATCCAGAAACTGTGTGGCCATAATGCCATCGAAACAGAAGTAATAAGGAAAATTCGAAAATACTGAGGACGATCGCACTGCAGAATGACAGATACCGAAATAAGTGACCAAATTGCTCCTCCTCTAGCAGCAGCGCACCTTAGTTGGACAGAGAAATGAAGTGCTCCTAATATAAAAACAAAAAATATGTCTGAGGTCGGTCTGTTGTAGAATATTTTATGCTGGCGTATTATGACACTTCCGGAGACATCTCCTCTGTAGAAGTCAACATGGGTTTCGCAAAAAATGATCGCGTGAAACTAGCTCGCTGTGTTCGCCCACAAGACCCAGCGAGCAGTACATACAGTCTCCCAAGTAGATCATGTGTTTCTTGACTTCCGGAAGGCATTCGATACAATGCCGCAGAGCGTGCGGAATATCGACAGCAAACTGTGTGATAGGGTTTAAGACTTTTTAGAAAATTGCGAACATCACAGCGTGTCATTCTCCACAGAGAGAAATCTTCAGACGTATGAATAACTTCGGGTGTACCTAAGGGAGTGCTGCAGGACCATCACTTGGCGCAACACATACGAAACGTCGGAAGACCCACGAGGCTTTTCGTGGATGATGCTGTTGTACGCTGAAGGTCGAAACGCTGGAAAATTGAAGCGAAATGCAGGTAGACTCGCAGAGGTTAGAAGCGTGGAGCAATGACTGGCAACTGACTCTCAACATAACCAAATGTAGCATATCGCATGAGACCCATTATTGTATGATTACGCAATTGCAGAACAATCGATGGAAACAGGCACGTCCGTAAAATGTCTATGAGTAAGCGCACAGAACGATTTGAAATGGAACGACTACATACAATGATTGTAGGTAAGAGAGATGCCAGAGTGAGAATCACTGGAAAAATCATCAGGAATTGTGATCCATCCACAAAGGAGGTCGCTTTTAAAACTCTTGTTAGACTGCACTTAAATATTGCTCGTCAGTGTTGGATCCGTAACAAATAGGATTGATAGAGAAAACAGAGAACATCCGAAGAAGAGCAGCATGTCTAGCTATAGATTCATTTACTAAGTGTGAAAGTGTCACAAAGATCCTCAGCCAACTCC
Organism: Schistocerca americana; assembly: GCF_021461395.2. Taxonomy (NCBI): domain Eukaryota; kingdom Metazoa; phylum Arthropoda; class Insecta; order Orthoptera; family Acrididae; genus Schistocerca; species Schistocerca americana. The sequence continues at coordinate 27,688,636 of NC_060126.1, read as the reverse complement.
AATGGCAGACGCTAGTAAAATTCCGAGAGCGTATACGCATGTATTGGTCCCTCGCTAAAGGCTTATTACTCCTGGGTTCAGAGAATCTCTTCTGCCCTTAATCCTAAACAGCAGAGAAATCACGTCACCTTTTCTTCCTCTGCAAAGAATTTGGGGATAATCTTGGACCATCATCTAGACTTGACTGAACACAACTGCAGTTTATGAGAATGTGCCAACATCACTTCATTCATTATAGAAATATAAAAAAGTACTTCCTCTCTATCTTAAAAAGAAACTCATACAGTCAATCATACACTCCATCCGTGATTATGGTGATCCTGTTCTCCAAGGACTTCAACATGAAAGCTCATGTTGCCTGGAACTGACGATGAAGGCTTCTGTGCGCTAAATTTTTTATGTAAGCGGTTTCGATCATATCACTCTTGCCTATGACAATTGTAATGGCTACGGGCCAGTAGGCGTAGACATTACCATATCCAGTGATTTCTGTATTGTCTTCTCAATCATTGCTCTCCTTCCTATTTATCTTGAACTCTTGACTATTACTTGAACAACAGAGCAGAAATATTCGTTCTCAACAAATTAAAATCCTCTCTGTACTACTACATAACACTTTGATGCTCTCTAAATCATTTTCTGTATCTGGAACCCAGCTTTGGAGCAATCTTCCACAAAATATTAGAGAAATTAAAAGCTAATGGCCCACCTTTTGCCACAGTAGCTATCTCTTCTTGCAGCTCGCTCTCCTCAACCCTCCATCCCCTCCACCTCCCTCCACTTTTCCCTCCCTTTGTTTACAGAGTTTCTCTATTCAAAATCTCTTCTTTCCTAGCATCCACTGTCATTTTCATCCCATTCCAGTCCTCTTTCAGTATCCCTTCCACTTCTTCTAATACCAAACAAGGCTTCAAAAGTGCAAAACTAATAAATATCATTCTTAATGCCTCCTCCTCCTTATTAGTAATATTATTCCTATCATTATTGTTACTATTATAATTGTAAACTATTACTTTGGTTAATAATACAAATTATTATTACTGAGTTTGTTGTGTAATAACTAATTAAAATCGTCCTTACTTCCTCCATTATTTTGTCATCATTATTAGTGTTACTTTTATTATTTTTAGTTCCAGTTATTATTTTTATCGATAACACAAATTGTCATTATTGGGTAATACTTTTTGTATATGTTGTTCCTGGTCAGACGTAAGAGGGGGCTGTAAGGCCCTAATCTGGTCAGGCTAAATAAACAATAAATAAATATAGATCGTGAAGAAGTATGAAGGTAAAATTAAGGAGATTTGAACTTCAACATAGACTTACGAACGAATCATTCACGATTGCAACAGCAATATGGGGAAGTGATAGTGATACCGAAATTACCTCCGCCACACACTGCAAGATGGCTAATGGAATACAGATGTGGATGTAGATGTAGATGTAATGACTGAGTGAATATACATCTACATTACATAGATATTTTGCAAGCGAAGCCACCATAAGGTGGGTGGCAGAGCATACCATAACCGACTATTTGTCATTTTCCCTCCCGTTCGAAATTGCGAGAGAGTTAAAAACGACTGTCTGTACATCTCCCTATAAAACCTAATTTCTCATATCTTAAGTAGTATGAATAAGAGAGTTTTGGCGCAAAGAGGATTCTTGAGTAAAGTTTCCAAGATGCAAACAAACAATCTAATTTCGAAATATTCCACAGCTGGCATCGAAAAACCTAAATTCTACATAAGTACAATGAAAACAAAAATGTAAAGAATTTCAATAATTACTGAAAAAATTTAACATAATGATTATTCAACTTTTAGTGAATTAGAATAATCTGTTGTTGAACGATTAAATAGAACATTTAAAGAAAAGATGTGAAAAAAATTTTCGCTTCAAGGAAATTACAAATACATTGAAGTAGTTTCAGAATTAGCTGACAAATATAATAACACAAAATATTCAACTGTAAAAATATGTCCAAAAGATTTAAATAATGAAACTGCAAAACTCTAATTGAAAACTGTTTACATAAGAAATTTGTTAGATACTGAGCCTAAATACAAAATTGGTGCAAAGGTAAGAATAAGTAAATTCATAGCAATTTTTGAAAAAGGTTATATAGTATATTTTCGAAATTGAAAATGTTATTCATTAGAATCCAATCACAGACAAATACAAAGATTTAAATGGTGAACAGCTAAAACGAAATTTTCATGAACTACAACTATTGAAAACGAATTTTCCAGATGTTTCCCTTGCTGAATTTTTTTTTAAAATAAGAAAGGTAATAAAGCTTATGTGAAATGGCTAGGTTTTGATAATTCACACACACAACAGTTGGGTAAATAAAACGTATGTAATATTTTAAATTATTAATAAAATTTCGATATATAAATGGAGTTAGTTATCGAAAATTTAGACATGTTTCATATTGAACATAATTTTCATCATGGCTATTGTTTTATAAGAGAAGATAGAGTTTACTTTGTTATTCAAATAAAGGTTAACAAAAACGATTTAGTGCCAAAACCATTTTAAATTTAAGTTGCTGGAATTAAATGATGGATTTAGAGAGTTTTGCTTGTTAGAGGTATATAAAAATTCTTATGAACATTACTTAAAGTTTGATTATGAAAAAGTATTTGGAAACTAAGTTTTATATTCTAAGAAACGTTTGTTAGATTATTTATATCTTCATGCAGTTGTTCTCATAAATAATTAGCTAAAATACTGAAACAATTATGATGGTACATAATTTGTAAATTTTCTTTCAATATTCTTAAAAAGTCTTCACAATTTGCATGTCTGTTTCTGATAATATCTATTTGATTTTGTACATTTGTAATAGTGTTCAAACACCAAAATAAAAATAATTATTCTCATAATCTTAAAATGACAAAAGTAGGTCTTAAATTTTCATCTCATAATTGACAAACAACATGTGGTAATAATGCATTTATTTCTCCATTTCTTTCGTTTATTGTTCCAATTGCACCATAAATTACTGCTCTGAAATGTTCTGTATGTTCGTCATTGATTTTATGTAAATTATTAAATTATTTGTTCTTTATTCATTTTTTCAATTCTTTCTTAACAGTATATTGTCCATGTGTTAGACTTGATGTTAAAACATCATAAATAACCCATTTTTTGCTTCTTTTTTATTTTAATATTAAAGAATATAATCCAGCTTCATTAATAAATATGGCGGATATGTCATTTCTTTTTCAGGATGAGTGAAAGACACCTTAAAATTTTCGAATAGGATAGAATCATCTTTGCTAATATTTTTTAAGAACTTGCTTTCTATCTTTATATTCCAAATGTTTAGCCATATCTTTCACATTAAATCATGGACTATTATTTTCATCAATAATTATTAAAACATTTTGGTATTATAAATGAGATTATTATTTTTTAAATTCTACAAGTGGCTCCATTCATATATAAAAAAATTTAACATGCTTTTTATTCTTAATTCCAATGATTTTTCCTTATATATGGAAAGTAAAATAATATGATTGGCCCATTGTGAAATCAAGAAAAAGAAATTCAGAAAGAATTTTTACTCAGGATCCATTTATTTGTATGGCTAAATTCTTTTTCAATTATTCGATCTAATTTCTAACCCTCAAAATATTTTGCTGTTTCTCTAAATTTTTCTTTTCTATGATTAGAAGACAGTTTTCTAATACTGGAACCCATAAATTTAAGTGTATCTAAAATTTTTGTGTTAATCCGTCTTCAACATATTTACTAAAAGAAATATATTTTTGTTCATTATTTGGAATTGCATCAGTATCTTTACTATCAATTTCTAATTCTTTAATAAGGAAATGAACATTGTAATTTGTTAAATTATAAATATAAACTAGAATAAGAAATGAATTTCTATAATTAAGACTGCAATCTTGATGTGCAACCCCTTGATATTTCCCTGTTGAATGTCAATGATCTAGTAGTTCCTTTTGTTCTGAAGTAAATTCTTTTTCAAAAATATGACAAGTTTTTGACTCTTCATAATTGATTACATCTTCTTTAGTCAGTTTCATTGCAATATTCTGTTGATATATTCCAGTAATTTCTTGTGGTTCTTCTTTTCACATTTCAATGAATTTTTGAGCTGCATCTGTATAATTAACTGGATTTTTATCATCACCATTAAAATATTTAACATAATAATGCAATGAAATTGATAAATGTTTTTGATATTTGTTAATAAAAGATATTTCAGGATATGATTGACAAGTCTGACATTCGAAATTTGTATAATTACAAAAGGAAATCGAAATGAATTGTTATAATTTTGAAATTCAATTTTTTGAGGATCAAAAGACAGTTCTATTTTTACTTTTTTGTGTTCTTCAGAATTGTTTCCACGAATGTCTAATTGTACTTGTGAATCAAAATATCATAAACATCTACAACAAAGATAAATTTTTCTGATGTGTTTACTTGTCTGTGTACTAATTAACCTAGAAAGATTTTTTTAGCTAACAATAATGTGAATTATTTTCATTTCGAATTAAAAGAAAATTAAAATGTTTTCCTTGTTTATTTTGTATGGTAAAGAGGACATACAATAATTTTTTCTCCTTCAGTATTTTCATATATATAAACATTAATTGAAAGTTTTCATTTCTTTCAAAATTTTTGAGTATCTGTTAACTGAGTAGGAAAGTTAATTCCCTCTTTTTCAAAAATGTCATTTAGTTCTAATCCATTATTTCTATATTTAGAAACTGTTTCTGAATATTTATCCAAAGGATATAATTCATATTTTGTAACCCAAAAACACCAATGTTGATCTTACTTTTTCCATTAACTATAGTTTTTTTTATCCATTATTACTTTCGGTAAATCAATATATGAAGAATCAGAAATACGATAGTGTTCGTCAACATTTAATTCTAAACTATCTTTATAAAATAAACACTAACCAGATATTTCATATGCTTCTTTTCCATTTCACTTAATAGTCAATTCGTTGATTTTAGATAATAATCTTCTAAATCGGTTGCTCTTAATAAAATTTGGTTAGTTGTTTTTAAATTATTGTATTTCATCTTCTCTTTTAAAATTACAGTAAAATTTCATCTTCTTTTAAATACAATTTGGTGATTGTTTCTTCTTTAAACTGATTAAAAAATTCTTGTGTTTCCACAATATTATCATTATTATTAATTCCACAACTTATTTTTCTCGATGCAAAAGCAGAAGCTTTTCTATCTAGTTGATTTGATAAAATCTTCATCATCTAGAAAATTGAAATCTGGTAATTTTTTCTAATAATTTCTTGTTTAATTTCTTGATATTCACCTCCTAGAAGATTCTGAAAATAATGGTCATTGTCATTATTATTAATTTTTTCCCAGATCTATTGATAAGATGATTATTTGTTGTTTATTAAGGTTAGAATAATTTTTTAAATTTTTCGTTTTACGGATTTTATGGAGATCATTTAAAGATTTTTTGCTCAGATCATTATTGTTATTAATTTTACTTTCAGATTATTTAATAAGATCGATTAATTGGAATTTAGTCAGCTTAGAAAATTTTTCTATATTTTTTGCATTATAGATCTGATGAATTTCTTTTAAAGATTTATGATTCAATTCGTTACCATTACCATTGTTATTAATAATGTCAACAGGATTTATAATAAAATCAATTAATTTTTGTTTATTAAGTCTTGGATAATTCTTCAATTTTTCTGTTTTAGCAACTCATCAAAATTCTTTTAAAGTTTTATATTTTAGTTCTTTCTCTGGTATTTCTTTATTCACTTCCTTCCTATTAAAATAATCAGTAAATTCAAACAGATCTTCTCTAGTTACATTTGTGTAACTATTTTCTTTACAGTAATGCTCTAAATATTTATAACTCTATATGTACTTTCTATCACTATGATTTTCTAATTTCTTAAATAGCTGAACTTTGTTTATCATTTTAGTTTCCATTGATTTTTTTATTTTTTATTTAAAACCTTTAGTGTTACAGTGTACCTGTTAGATTTCTGATTTGATGGATTTTATTTCTGAAGAATAAACTTTATTAAATTTTGGAATTTGTAATATGAGAAAATAAGAATTTGGTTGTTTAAATATGGGCAAATGAGATTTCTTGATTGGCAGATATTGCGAAATTAGGTACTTGGTTTGCATCCTGGAAATTCTACTCGAAAATTCGCTTTGTGCAGAATCCTCTTATTCATACTAGTACCTTATCTTCATGGTCCTTATGCATGCCGCATGTTAGCGGGAGCAGAATCATGTGGCAGCCAGCTTTAAATAACAGTTCTGTAAATTTTCACAATAGTGTTTCCAGAAAAGAACGCCACCTCCCCTCCAGGGATATCCATTAGAATTCCCAAAGCATCTCCGTAACACCTACATTTTATTTCACCCTGCTGGTAACAAATCTAGCATCCCTCCTGTGAATTTCTTTATGAATCGGACCTGGTACAGATCCCAAACACTCGAGCACTGCTCAAGAATAGGTTGCACCAGCATCCTATATGTGGCCTCCTTTGCAGGTGAACCACTCCTTCCTAAAATTTTCCCAATGAACCAAAGTCGACCATTTGCCTTCCCCACTACAGTTTTCACATGCTCGTTCCACCTCATATCACTTTGCAACGTTACACACAGATATTTAAAGAAGTTGACTGTGTCAAGCAGGACATTAGTAATACTGTATCCGAACAACACAGGTTTGTTCTTGCTACTCATCCGCATTAACTTACATTTTTCCTCATTTATGCCATTTAGCTGCTATTCATCACACCCATTGGAAATTTCGTCTAATTCGCCTTGTATCTGCCTACAGTCACTCGACTTCGACACCTTACTGTAGACAATGGCATCATCAGCAAACAACTGCAGACTGCTGCCTAATGTGTCCACCAACTCATTTATGTGTGTAGAGAACAACAGTGGTTCTATCACACTTCCTTAGAGCACTCCTGACGATGCCCTTGTCTCTGATGAACACTCGCCGTTGAGTATTATTATTTAAGAAGTCTTCGAGCCACTCACGTATCTGTGAACTTATTTGAAAAGCTTGTATCTTCATTAACAGCCTGCACTAGGGCTGGAAATCTAAATCTACCTGTTGCCCTTCATCGATACTTCTCGGTACTTACGCGAGAAAAGGGCAATCTGAATTTCACACGGGTGATGCTTTCTAAAACCAGGCTTCTGCTGTCGAGGGGTTCTTATATCGCACGGATGGGCTCGTAATTGGTCGGCGTACTTCACATTGCCGCACGTTGGTTCAGTGTCTGCGCTGGTGGCACTCCCATAGGAGAGTCAAAAATAGTGGGTTTTTCTCGGCTGAGAGTATCAGCTTTGCGACGTCGCTTGCACGAACTACTGTCCGTTGTCCCGCTTATAGTTCTTCTCGCAAATACTCATTTTATACTTCCTCTTTCATAACATAATCGTAGAATGCGATGGAGAGTGCTTTGAAGAGGTATGAATCGTTAAGGCATACACACACACACATGCCCGCGCACTTTTGAACCAAAGTAGTATGACAACTGTCACCGCCAGATGGAATGCGGTCTCGTGGCGCTTTGGCCACACCACTCAATATGGAAATTATTCAATGAGGTGACGGCGGTCATGGAATACCTCGTAATATGGTGTCGGACGTCGTTTTTCCCGGTGCAACAACTTGACGTGGCACGGACTCAACAAGTCCTTGGAAGTTTCCGGCAGAAATATTGAGCCATGCTGCCTCTATAACCATCCACAACAGGGAAAGTGTTACTGATGCAGAACATTGTGCATGAAATTACCTCTCGATTACGTCCCATAAATGTTCCATAAGATTCATGTTGGACTGTCTGGGTAGTCACATCATTAGCTCGAACTGTCGAGAATGCTCTACATATCAATGACGAACACCTTTAGCCCGGTGATATAGCACACAGTCATCCACGAAGATTCTGTCGTTGTTTGGCTGCAAATAGTCTCCAACTAGCCGAACATAACCATTTACAATCAATGATCGGTTCAGATGGAGCAGAGGACCCAGGACCCAGTCTATTCTATACAAACATAGCCCACACCATCATGGAGCCACTACCATCTTGCACAATTGACAACTTCGGTCCGTGACTTCGTGGGTCTGCATCATACTCGAATTCTACCATTAGCTACTAACAACTGAAATCAGGACCCACCTGATCAGATCACGGTTCTCCAGTGGTCTAGGATCCAACCGATATTCTCAGAAGCCCTGGAGAGGCGCTGCAGGCGATGTCGTGCTTTTCGCAAAGCATTCGCGTCGGTCGTCTGCTGCCCTAACGAACACGTTAGTCGTACGTCCCACGTTAATTTCTTCGGTTATTTCACGGAGCCTTCAGTGTTGCTTGTTGATTGTCTGTTAGTGCTGACAACGCTACGCAATCGCCGGTGCTCTCGGACGTTACGTCAAGAACGTTGGCCCCTGCGTTGTCAGTAGTGAGAAGTAATGCTGGTAATTTGATATTCTCGATACACTCCTGTCAGTGTGGATCTCGGAATACTGATTTCCCTAAGAGTTTCCAAAATGGGATGTGCCCTGCGTCTAGCTGTAACTACCGTTCCACTTTCAGTCTGTTAGTTCTCGTCGTGCGGCCATAATCACGTCGGAATCCTTTTCACATGAGTCACCAGAGTACGTATGAGAGCTCCGCCAATGTACCGCCCTGGTATGCCTTGTGTACGCGATACGACCGCCTTCTGTATTTGTGCATATTGCTGTCCCATGACTTCAGAATCGTTCAAGCAACGATCTGTGACAAGAGTGGCGAATACACACTGACAAACGGTGGACAGCCATGGCTGTCGCCTGGCAACGAGCGTGTCGTAAACGGCAAAGCTGGCGGATTCTTGGGCTGCTACTGTCGTGGGCTCCTCTGGAGAGCGGCTGAAGGGCGGTGTAGTCGTGTGCAGGCGGCACGGCGCTGCGCGTCACGCAACGTGGAGAGCGGCGGCTCCCCGCTCACAAACAGCGGGCTGTGGCGGATCTGACAACAGAGTGCAGCACCGGTGCTGGCGAAAGTGTCTCGGAGCACACTGCTGAAGACGGGGCTTTGCAGAAGACGAGCGCCACGTGCTCCTGCACTGACCTATCGAAATCGTCAGTTACCACTATAGCACACATAGTCGAGTTGAGAGATTCGGGTAATTTATTTACATATAAGGTACTTCTCATTTAATGTTCTGTCTGAGTTGCACATTTTCAATTAAATTACATGGTTCGCTCACTCGGAACAACCTGTCATCGGAACCATGTAACTTTATAAAATGTCCAACTGAGATGGAACAATAACTGAGAATTGTCTAAAAGTGTCAATTACGATTACAGTGGCCACGGAATCATCGACAGTGGACCGTTAGACAGTAGAAATACGTCCCCTGGTCGCAAAAATCACGTTTATTGTTGCGCGAGGCCGACAATTGCACTTGGACAGACTTTCATCCAGACGACCGGCTGTTGGAAAGATGTACTGCAACACGGATGCCAGCTGGTGAAGGCAGTATTATCCTGTGCAGGACATTCTTCTGGGCTTCTGCCGAAGCTTTGGATCTGTGGTAGTAATTCAAGGCATCCTAGCTGCTATGGGTTACGTGAACACCTGCATCGCTTCATCCTTTACGTCTTCCCCAGCGACACTGGCATCTTGCAGCAGTATAACGGTCCACCTCGCAAGGCGAGAATCGTCAGCATGATCTCTTGGCCGCCAAATTCGAATGATCTGAACCTGACGGAACACATTTCTAACGGCCACAAACCACCGACCCGTAATATACGGGAGTCGCGTGACCTATGGGTGCATCTACATCTACATTTATACTCCACAAGCCACCCAACGGTGTGTGGCGGAGGGCGCTTTACTTGCCACTGTTATTACCTCCCTTTCCTGTTCCAGTCGCGTATGGTTCGCGGGAAGAACGACTGCCGGAAAGCCTCCGTGCGCGCTCGAATCTCTCTAATTTTACATTCGTGATCTCCTCGGGAGGTATACGTGGGGGGAAGTAATATATTCGATACCTCATCCAGAAACGCACCCTCTCGAAACCTGGACAGCAAGCTACACCGCAATGCCGAGCGCCTCTCTTGCAGAGTCTGCCACTTGAGCTTGCTAAACATCTCCGTAACGCTATTACGCTTACCAGATAACCCTGTGACGAAACGCGCCGCTCTTCTATGTATCTTCTCTATCTCCTCTGTCAACTCGACCTGGTACAGATCCAACACTCATGAGAAATACTCAAGTATAGGTCGAACGAGTGTTTTGTAATCCACCTCCTTTGTTGATGGACTGCATTTTCTAAGGACTCTCCCAATGAATCTCGACCTGACACCCGCCTTACCAACAATTAATTTTATACAATCATTCCACTTCAAATTGTTCCGTACGCATACTTCCAGATATTTTACAGAATTAACTGCTACTAGATTTTGTTCCGCTATCAGATACTAAAAGGTATCAGATAGATTATATAATGGTAAGACAGAGATTTAGGAACCAGGTTTTAAATTGTAAGATATTTCCAGGGGCAGATGTGGACTCTGACCACAATCTATGGGCTATGAACATTAGATTAAAACTGAAGAAACTGCAAAAAGGTGGGAATTTAAGGAGATGGGACCTGGATGAACTGACTAAACCAGAGGTTGTACAGAGTTTCAGGGAGAGCGTAAGGGAACGAATGGCAGCAATGAGGGAAAGAAATACAGTAGAAGAAGAATGGGTAGCTTTGAGGGATGAAGTAGTGAAGGCATCAGAGGACCAAGTAGGTAAAAAGACGAGGGCTGGTAGAAATCCTTGCGTAACAGAAGAAACATTGAATTTAATTTATGAAAGGAGAAAATATAAAAATGCAGTAAATGAAGCAGGCGAAAAGGAATACAAACGTCTCAAAAATGATATCGACAGGAAGTGCAAAATGGCTAAGCAAGGATGGCGAGAAGATAAATGTAAGGACGTAGAGGCTTATCTCACTAGGGGTAAGATAGATACTGCCTACAGGAAAATTAAAGAGACCTTTGGAGAAAAGAGAACCACTTGTATGAATATCAAGAGCTCAGATTGAAACCCAGTTCTAAGCAAAGAAGGGAAAGCAGAAAGGTGGAAGGAGTATATAGAGGGTCTATACAAGGGCGATGTACTTGAGGACAATATTATGGAAATGGAAGATGATGTAGATGAAGATGAAATGGGAGATATGATAGTGCGTGAAGAGTTTGACAGAGAACTAAAAGACCTGAGTCGAAACATGGCCCAGGGAGTAGACAACATTCCACTAGAACTACTGACAGCCTTGGGAGAGCCAGTCCTGACAAAACTCTACGATCTGGTGAGCAAGATGTATGAGACAGGCGAAATGCCCTCAGACTTCAAGAAGAATATAATAATTCCAATCCCAAAGAAAGCAGGTGTTGACAGATGTGAAAATTACCGAACTATCAGTTTAATAAGTCACGGCTGCAAAATACTAACGCGAATTCTTTACAGACGAATGGAAAAACTAGTAGAAGCCGATCTCGGGGAAGATCAGTTTGGACTCCGTACAAATATTGGAACACGTGAGGTAATACTGACCCTGCGGCTTATCCTAGAAGCTAGATTAAGGAAAGGCAAACCTACGTTTCTAACATTTGTAGACTTAGAGAAAGCTTTTGACAATGTTGACTGGAATACTCTCTTTCAAATTTTGAAGGTGGCAGGGGTAAAATACAGGGAGCGAAAGGCTATTTACAATTTGTATAGAAACCAAATGGCAGTTATAAGAGTTGAGGGGCATGAAAGGGAAGCAGTGGTTGGGAAGGGAGTGAGACAGGGTTGTAGCCTCTCCCCGATGTTATTCAGTCTGTATATTGAGCAAGCAGTGAAGGAAACAAAATAAAAATTCGGAGTCGGTATTAAAATCCATGGAGAAGAAATAAAAACTTTGCGGTTCACCGATGACATTGTAAATCTGTCAGAGACAGCAAAGGACTTGGAAGAGCAGTTGAACGGAATGGACATTGTCTTGAAAGGAGGATATAAGATGAACACCAACAAAAGCAAAACGAGGATAATGGAATGTAGTCGAATTAACTCGGGTGATGTTGAGGGTATTAGATTAGGAAATGAGACACTTAAAGTAGTAAAGGAGTTTTGCTATCTGGGGAGCAAAATAACTGATGATGGTCGAAGTAGAGAGGATATAAAATGTAGACTGGCCGTGGCATGGAAAGAGTTTCTGAAGAAGAGAAATTTGTTAACATCGAGTATAAATTTAAGTGTCAGGAAGTCGTTTCTGAAAGTATTTGTATGGAGTGTAGCCATGTATGGAAGTGAAACATGGACGATAAATAGTTTAGATAAGAAGAGAATAGAAGCTTTCGAAATGTGGTGCAACAGAAGAATGCTGAAGATTAGATGGGTGGATCACATAACTAATGAGGAGGTGTTGAATAGGATTGGGGAGAAGAGAAGTTTGTGGCACAACGTGACTAGAAGAAGGGATCGGTTGGTAGGACATGTTCTGAGGCATTAAGGGATCACCAATTTAGTATTGGAGGGGAGCGTGGAGGGTAAAAATCGTAGAGGGAGACCAAGAGCTGAATACACCAAGCAGATTCAGAAGGATGTAGGTTGCAGTAGGTACTGGGAGATGAAGAAGCTTGCACAGGATAGAGTAGCATGGAGAGCTGCATCAAACCAGTCTCAGGACTGAAGACCACAACAACAAGAACATCAGATAATCATACAATAAAGGATCCTTCTTTCTATGTATTCGCAATACATTTCTCTATGTTAAGGGTCATTTGCCACTCGCTGCAACAAGTGCCTATCGGCTGCAGATCTTCCTGCATTTCGCTGCAATTTTCTAATGCTCTGTATACCAGAGCATCATCCGCGAAAAGCAGCATGGAACTTCCGACACTATCTACTAGGTCATTTATATATATTGTGAAAAGCAATGGTCCCATAAGACTCCCCTGTGGCACGCCAGAGGTTACCCTAAAGTCTGTAGACGTCACTCCATTGAGAACAACATGCTGTGTTCTGTTTGCTGTGTTTGCTGTGTTTGGTACCACACACTGCGAAGCGCCAGCCGAGCCTTACACGTGCTATACGGATCTGTATCGACTGGGCTACCGAGAAGCGGACAACTCCCTAATGAAAGCAGGCACTGAATTAAGAACTGTGCTCAATAGATTTAACGATATTAAATGGGTGGCCCTAGTGTAATGGAACTGCCCAGCATGTCTCGTTTCTCGCCAAGTATCGTACATTACGAATACCGGTACACCTAATGTATTTAATTTCGCGATGTATTAACAGAACACTTATTGTTTCCTATAATCATTCCTTTATAAAATGTTAAATACATTTGTATCTTTGTTGAAATAATGCCATCACATTGATAGTGTACACATATCTTTCGATGCAAAGATAGATGTATTCAAATATCTGTGAGGTGTCAGCTATAGTGTGTTTGTTCTTGACTTTTGTGTGTCAGTATACTACAGTCTGTTGTGGAGCAACGAGCAGTAGTAGTTGTGCATTAGCTAGTAGTAGTGTTTCACTGAGTTATCGAGGAATTTTGTGAAGCATTTGTCATGAAATTGTGGTATCAAAGCGTGCAAATGGGAACTGTGAAATTGTAACAGAATGACACGAAGAAAATGAAATCGACAAAAATTCATTATGCAGAAGAGTCCTTATTCGTCAAGAAATGAACCTATCATGAGTACTAGGTGAAAACGATTATTGAACGACGAAGATCTACAAGAACCAGATGAGTATATTTTTTAGTTTTAAGAGTATTACGGACTTCCTTCTCGCTTAAAAGGGATGCACACAGTTACTACTAGATTTCCTAGAACTGTGAACAAGGACAACTGATGATTGTTATTAGTAACAGAGGGGGAGGTGGTTCGTGATACAAGTGTATGGGTACAGGGTGTTGGTCCTCACAAAATCGTTAATAGAACACCGCATGAAAGAGGAATACATTAATTACGGTATTACAATTGTGGCTCATATGAATGTAAAGTTTTACAGTCTTTCTCAGCAATGATATAATGACATTAATATGGATCTTAATTAAGCACACAACAAAAGTAACATATAATTAGAACAAATAAATGAGATATAACTTGCAATGATTAACTTAGCGAAGTTTTCAGGAAAGGAGTTTGGTTCAGAAATAATTATCATGCTGAAAAATTATTCACGTGAAGCATAGACTGGAGGATCGGACCAATCAGCTAAGATAAAATAACATGCTTCACTGCTCATGGGTGAGCTGGCATAAATGTAATCAAGTGTTGCAAAACGCCTACTTTCTCTCCACCCTAACAAGCTGACGCCGCCAAATAATCTCACCACAATGACTGTGAAGAAATGCAAGCTGCATTTGGTGGAGGTGACTGCCACAAACAATCCTCCAGTTGAAACTCGTGAGCCAAACTCTGGCTAGTGAGGGAAGTGGTAAGACTCTGCCTGTTCTCCCACCAAAGAATCCGTGTCAGACGGTATCCAGTTAGTCAGCTTCCCGCCGACGCCGTTTTAAGAGCATTTTATGTCGGTTTCCACGTTAGAGATTTCTTTTTCGTTCCACCAATCCGTGGTTTTCCCGTGTGCAGAATTTTCAGACTGTCAGCACCTTGTCTCGTACTTCTAGCATTTTTTAAGAACTCCCAGCGAGAACACACATAAGATACTGTCAGATAACATACTGTCAAAGTCGCAGTTCGGATTTCTAAAGGGTTCTGGTATTGAGAAGTGTATCTACACTTACAGTGAAAATGTACTTAAATCATTAGACAAAAAATTGCAGCCATCTGGTATATTTTGTGTTCTGTCAAAGGCATTAGACTATGTAAATCACAATATCCTTTTAAGTAAATTAGAATATTATGGTGTAACAGGAAATGCTGCAAAATGGTTCAAATCTTATATCTCTGGCAGGAAACAAAAGGTGTTATTAGGAAAGGGACTATCCGGCATCATCCAAATAGGAACTAATTACATATGGGATCCCACAAGGTTCCATCTTAGAGGGTCCTTATTTTTTCTTGTGTATATCAATGACCTTCCATCAGTAACATTACCACATGCCAAGTTTGTTTTGTTTGCCAGTGATACAAACATTGCAATAAATAGCAAATCAAGTGTAGTCTTGGAAAGATCGGCTAATAAAGTATTTGTGGACATTAATCACTGGTTCCTAGCCAATTCTTTGTCACTAAACTTGGAAAAAAAATCACTACATGCAGTTCAGAACTTGTAAGGCTTGTCCCACGAGTACATGCCTAACATACGATGACAAGCAATTCAACTGGGAGGAGCACACCACAGAACTGCTGAATCGTCTTGACAAATCTCTATTTGCAATGCGAATTGTATCAGACATAGGGGATATAAAAATGGAAAAGCTGGCATACTATGCTTACTTTCATTCAATAGTGTCATATGGAGTTAATTTTTGGGGTAATTCATCAAGCCAAGCTAAAGTTTTCCAGGCACAAAAACGTGCAATATGTGGTGTGAACTCAATAACATCCTGCAGATTCCTGTTTAGGGAACTAGGGATACTAACTACTGCTTTCCAATATTTGTTTCTTAATGAAATTTGTCATTAAAAATATATCACTTTTTCAAACCAACACTTCAATTCACGGAATCAACACTAGAAATAAGAATAATCTTCACTAGGATTCAAAGTCACTTACTCTTGTACAAAAAGGTGTGAATTATTCAGGAACACAAATTTTCAATAACTTACCAGCACAGTTATAAAAAGCTTAACAACCAATGAAATTCAGTTTAAGAGAAGCCTAAAAGATTTATTGGTGGCCAACTCCTACTCCATTGATGAATTTCTCAGAAGAACGAACTGGTTGTATGTACATAAAGTACAATATAACTTCTGCACCATTTCAGTGCAGTAATGTGTTCATTGTAAATAAGTGTTGTAGTAGTTCTGTTACATGTTTATTACCTTATAAATAAATAAAACTTTTTTTTAAATTTTAAATTCAGTGCATTAATGTGATCTTAGTAAATGAGTGTTGTAAAAATGATGCTTTCATACAGTGTTCATTAGAAAAATGACGATCATTCCACTTGGGACCTGTGGAAGGTACATTAGCCTATTTGTTTAAGTTGTAAATACTTGTCATGGATTATTGTTTTTCTGACATGTTCTACATCCTGGAGCAACTCCTCACTACGGATCAATTGGAATGAAAGGAAATCTAATGTAATGTAAATGGTGAGTCTTTGGTCGAGGCATCTGTCATCATCGCAACGAGGTAGCGCAGTGCTATCCGACTCCCCGCGCGCCGGCCGGCTGCACACAGCTGTGGCATTCGCTATGTCGGTACGTGCGGACACTCTCACTCGAGGCGATCTGCGAATCACACTCAGACACCTCGCTGCTCAGCCGGACGCCTCCACTGGTAGTGCTAACATATTCGTCCACCAGTTTGAGTACTCACACGTGTGTGCCCACTGCCGTCCTCGCCGCCTAACAATAGGCCAAAAACAGCAACGAAGGACCATCTGTGCGGAACTGCTTCAGCGTTACGAGGCTGGTCGTGACAATTTTTCGTCGAACGTCGTCACAGGCGATGAAACATGGTTTCGTCACCTTAAGGCTGAAACAAAACGGCAATCCATGGGATGGCGCCACGCCACCTGTCCTCCGAAGAAAAAGTTCAGAGCCGTACACTCAGCCGGTAAAGTCATGGCGACGGCCGTCCTCATGGCGCTAGTCTTACGATCTTGAAGAAACGACTTCGGTGTGTTCGTCGCCGCAAAACTGCAAACAAACTTCTTCTACAGGACAACGCAAGGCCTCACACAATTCTGCGCACCCGACAGGAGCTCACAAAACTTCGTTGGACTGTTCTCCCTCATCCACCCAACAGGCCAGATCTCTCACCTTTCGTCTTTCATTTGTTTGGCCCAATGAAGGATGCACTCCGCGGGAAGCAGTACGTGGATGACAGGGAGGTTATTAACGGAACAACACGTTGTCCCCGGCGTCGACCAGTGGAGTGGTACCGTGCGGGCACACAGGACCACCCAGCGAGGTGGCGCGAGGCCGTCGCATTGAACCCACATTCCGGGCTCCCGGGTTCGATTCCCGGCGGGGTCAGGGATTTTCTCTGCCTAGTGATGACTGGGTGTTGTGTGATGTCCTTACGTTACTTAGGTTTAAGTAGTTCTAAGTTCTAGGGGACTGATGACCATAGATGTTAAATCCCATAGTGCTCATAGCCATTTGAACCATTTGAACCGAGATTATATCGAAAAATAGGGTTTGTAGCCAAAAGAGTGGGGAATAATATGGTTATTGGAATCCTGAATAAAACCAACTTGCATTCAGAAAAGAAACGTGTCGCATTAGTTGTTGAAGACCCTCGTACAATGATCTCTGAGTTGGGCTGTAAGACGGCCTTATATTTGCTACCGACCGGTGTCACCCTGACTCATTACTCTTAGCGTTTTAGCCATATTCGTGCTGCCCGCACTGGCAGCCTACGTCTCCTAGAAGAGATCTGTAGGGCCACTGAAACGGCGCCCGTCAGAACAACGTCTGTGCCCCGACTGCCCCGAGGCACCTACTGTCCTCCCGTGTGCAGCGTCCTCAGAAGTCAGCGCCACTCCTTTAGATTAGATTAGAGTAGATTAGTATTTGCTCCATAGATCATGAGTACGACACTTCGTAATGATGTGGAACGTGTCAGGTTAATAAAAGGTGTCTACACAATATATTACACTACACAAAATATTACATGACAATATTTTTAGTTTTTTTTTGTGGGGGTTGGGGAAAGTCATCTAATGAGTAGAAGGAGTTGCCATTAAGAAATTCTTTTAACTTCGTTTTAAATGCTATATGGCTATCTGTCAAACGTTTGATGCTATTAGGTAAGTGACCAAAGACTTTTGTGGCAGCATAATTTACCCCCTTCTGAGCCAAAGAGATTTAACCTTGAGTAGTGAAGATCATCCTTTCTCCTAGAATTGTAGCCATTTACACTGATATTACTTTGGAATTCGTTCGTATAGTTGACAAGAAATTTCATAAGTCAATATATGTATTGAGAGGCTACAGTGAAGATCTCTAGCTGTTTAAATAAGTGTGTGCAGGATGATCTTGGGTGAGCCCCAGCAGTTATTCTGATCACACGCTTTTGAGCAATGAACACTCTTTTACTCAATGATGAGTTACCCCAGAATATGATGCCATACGAAAGCAGAGAATGAATATAGGCGTGGTAAGCTAATTTACTGAGATGTGTATCGCCAAAATTTGCAATGACCCTAATAGCATAAGTAGCTGAACTCAAACGGTTCAGCAGATCTTCTGTGTGTTTTTTCCAATTATACCCCTCATCGATGCATACACCTAGAAATTTTGAATATTCTACCTTAGCTACCGATTTCTGATCAAAGTCTATATTTATTAATGGTGTCATTCCATTTACTGTGTGGAACTGTATGTACTGTGTTTTGTCAAAGGTTAATGAGAGCCCATTTGCAGACAACCACTTAATGATTTACTGAAAGACACCGTTTAAAATTTCACCAGTTAATTCTTGTCTGTTGGTTGTGATAGCTATACTTGTACCATCGGCAAAAAGTACCAGCTTTGCATCTTCGTGAATATAGAATGGCAAGTCATTAATATATATTAAGAACAGCAGAGGACCCAAGACCTAACCTTGCGGTACCCCATTCTTGATTGTTCCCCAGTTTGAGAAATCACCAGTTTTTTTTAATATTACGTGAACTGCTTATTTCAACTTCTTGCACTCTTCCAGTGAGGTATGATTTAAACCATTTGAGCGCTGTCCCACTCATACCACAGTACTTGAGCTTATCTAGAAGTATTCCATGATTTACACAGTCAAAAGCCTTTGAGAAATCACAAAAAATCGTAACGGGTGACTTCTGGTTACTCAGAGCATTTAATATTTCTTTAGTGAAAGTATATATAGCATTTTCCGTTGAAAAACCTTTCTGGAAACCAAACTAGCATTTTGTTAAAACTTATTTTTACAAAGGTGCTACTCTACAATACATTACTTTTTCAAGAATTTTGGATAAGGCAGCCAGAAGAGAGATTGGGCGTTAGTTGTTGACATCCCCTTTTTTATGCAGTGGTTTAACAATGGCATACTTCAGTCTATCTGGGAAAATACCCTGCTTCAGAGAGCTATTACATATGTGGCTAAGAATTCAACTTATCTCTTGGAAAAAAGCTTTTATTATCTTGCTGGATATGCCATCAATTCCATGTGAGGTTTTATTCTTGAGAGACTTTATTATCTTCCTATTTTCAGAAGGAGAGGTGGGTGGAATTTCAATTGTATCAAATGGTGTGGGTAAGGCGTCTTCCATTAACTGCCTTGCTTCTTCTAATGAACATTTAGATACTATTTTCTCTACAACATTTAAAAAATGATTATTCAAAGTTTTTGTTGTTTGTCGAGTTTCCATTCGCTTTGATGGTAATGCCGTCCTCCTGTACTCTTGGTTGCCCTGTCTCCCTTGCAATAATATTCCAAAATTGATTTGATTTTGTTATTAGAGGTATTAATCTCAGACATGATGCACTTGTTTCGGGACTTTTTAATAACCTTTCTTAATGTAGCACAGTAGTTTTTATAATATTTGGCTGTTTCTGGTCATTACTCTTTCTTAGATACAGTTCCCTTTTGTGATTACAAGATAGTTTTATTCCTTTAGTAAGCCAAGGTTTTTTGCATATAGGTCATTTGCATATAGATTAGATGCTATGTGTGCAGGGATGTTAGTGCGAAGTCCCAACTGTGGCATCCGCTGACTACCAGACGAAGGGTCACAAGCGAAGTCAATTAGGCTCATGTAAGAATTCCTAATTAGAATGGGGGAGGTTAATACGAATGATGTGATATAATTGACGAAAATCATTTTACAAAATACCTTTTTCAGCAGTTCAGTATAATCTCCATTCTTGCTTATGACAGCTTCTTAATGTTTTGTCAGCTTCTGTATTCTCGGCAGGGCACCTTCTTTGATGAGCTGTCTGATTACTCGAATCACCTCACTGGAAGCTTAATGAGTTGTATCAAAACGTTTTTACGGAGTTGTTACTTCAATCTCGGAAACACTGCAAAGTGTCTGATGCGCTTATATCAGAATGTTATGGTGGATGGGGAAGTATTTCGAATCCATATTTGTGGAGCGTTTCTTTCAGTGATAAGGCAGTATGCGGTCTTGCACCATCTTGCAAAAATAAGGAATTCAGCTGCTCATGCCTGCCCTTCGTTGACGAATTTTCAGGCACAAAACGTTTTGCGGAAACAGCTTGCAGTACTCGTCTGTTACACATCGGCCCCTGGGGCACTCTACTTCTAGCTATAAGTCTGTTCATATCATACGCAAAGGTCATCTTCAGTTTCATCTCGATTGTTCACGGTGGAATTTCGCGGGCGTGGCGAGTCGGACCTTTTCCATTGTGACGACTGAGACTTCAGTTCTGGCTCAAAATCTCGTAAACTTCTTCACGTACAGCAATCCTTTTTGAGAAACTTTTCTCCTTCTGTTCGATAACGTTGAAGCAGTTCTTCTCTAATTCTTTTGCGACCTGCTTCCTGCCATTCATTCAGATTATGCTGGGCCCATCCGGCAGCACCTTCTCTCATCTTTAACAATTATGGTTCTGTGAACTGAAGTAACAGACATTCTGACCTCATACGCAATTTCCTCGCATGTTTTTCGCCCACCTTCTCTCCAAATGTCATCAACAATAACATGAGTCGTGTTGTCTGTTGCAGCTTATAGCCTTTCACTTCTTGGCAGCGCTTACCCGACCATCGAAACAAGCAGACCATCGCGATACCTTGCTACGATCCCCTACACTATTACCACACACCTCCCTCGAGACATTGTAAATATCCGGCCGATTTCTTCCACGTAGCGACTCGATTTTGATGCAGGAACGGTGGTCACTACGTGTAATCCGACCTGACTCGGTTTCAGCTTAGAGTTTAAAACTAGATCACTCACAACACAGACACGCGAACCAGCAAACACATTTACGACCGTCAGTCGTCAAGTCTCACTCAAAACTGACTGAACTTCAACTTGATGACGACGTCATAACGGTCGCACATACGCAGAGTTTTAAAATGACCGTCATAGATAGGAAAGGTGACTTGACTCTTACTATAACTGACGACATAACTGTAATTAGCAAAAAGCATGAATCGATCGGTAGAAACATCACTGTAAGTGTGGTTAATGGAATTCACGGAAAAAAAGTAGATGTGGCAGGTTGGGAGTGACTGTCGTCTTTCAGTACCTGTAGAAACCTGCCAAGGACTTGTCGACTACGTGCCACGCGGGATCACAGCTCTTTTGCGCTCCAGAGGTGGACCACATAACTGTTAAGTAGGTGTTCACAATCTTTTGGCTCATTAGTGTGTGCAAAAAAACGTCGATAGAGTCACTGATTTTATACCGATCATTATGTGTGTCGTTTCTCATACAAAACCAGGAGCCAGGCCAGAAATAGTAGATTAAAATGGGTGATGTATCCTAGAATGTCATGCAAGTCAACTTCTGGCAGTTTTCAGCAGTTTACCCCTACTGCTTTAAATGAAACAGTAATGGCCGAAACGTAAGGATGGAAACAGAATGCAAGTCTAATTTTCTGGAAAATAAGGAACATGGACACTGTAACGTTAAAAAAAGGAAGAATGGCGATAGTGGTTAGTTATTATAATGTTCGCCTACCTATCCGTTACAAGCTTTCATAAAATATCTTACCCACTTTGCAGAAATACCAGGTTCTATCAGCACTACAGTACTACATTTTCCTAGCACCACTAACTTTGGTTTGCTTAGCTCGCGTCTTATGAAGCTATCTCGTAGATGTCGTCCCGATTCGTTTCTTCCTCATATAGGCGCAGTATTCGACGACCAAACAGCAAACTGTGCTTAGCTGAAGTGTCAGTGAGGGACAAAACCCAGTGCTACGGTATAAAGTTATGAAAGCTTTGGATGCCACATGATTTTTATTCGTTAACGTTTAGCGGTAATCAACAAACTCAGATAAGAGAAATGTATTCGGAGTTGCGAATGTGGACAACCATTAACTGTAGAATTGAATAACGACTGTGAAAATCTATGCCGGACCGGGACTCAACCCCGGATTTCCCGCTTATCGCGAGCGGTCGCCTTACCGTTAAGCTGTCCGAGCACGATTTACGCCTAGACCCAAACTTCGATATGTCGTCACCCACGTGTCCACAACCTGTACTCGTGCATCCATTACGTGTGTTCCCATACAGGGGAGGCATTTTACTTGGAAGTCGCTTGCCGGGTGTCGGCGGAAAAATACGATATTGCAGTGCCTGTAATATTCCGAATTATGATGCAAAGTTTCTTTGCACCGTAGTTCGGAATAACACAGGCACCGCATTATTGTACGTAACGCAAATAAGATCCTGATAATATTCATACATTCATTAAATGAAATTCTGCGGAGGCTGATTATGTTCAGAGCACCGCGACAGGACGCAATCTAATGATTCACGGGAGTACAATATGTTCAAAACTTCCCACGATCGCTCACCAAGGCACTGTTCAACAGGGCAAACTATTTTCGGTAATACATTACACTACACAGTCCAAAGCTAGTGTTGCACTTATTCATACCTGATGTAAAACTTCTAGTGAGTTGTTACATTCAAACATTTTTCGAGGCACTGTTAACTGCGACGAATAATTTACCAGCATCGTGTTCCAGTTAACCGATCCGAAGCGCTTTGACTCGTTCGTTCGCAGTAGAACACTCATAGTGGGGGAACAGTTTGGCGCCTGCTGGTTTAGTGCGCGCGTCTGACTGGTCCATCGTCTTTCACCAACAGCGCCTATTTATTTATTTATTTATTTATTGTTCCGTGGGACCACATTTAGGAGAAGTCTCCCTGGTCATGGAACGAGTCAATACATGAAATTATAACACGATTGTAGAAATAGATAAAATGAAATATAAGAAACATATTCAGGCGACAAATCGTTAGTTTAAATAAAGAAAATCAAGAATGTAACACTGGAATTTGCTTAATTTTTTAGCTCTTCCAGGAGCTCCTCGACAGAATAGAAGGAGTGAGCCATGAGGAAACTCTTCAGTTTAGACTTAAAAGTGTTTGGGCTACTGCTAAGATTTTTGAGTTCTTGTGGTAGCTTATTGAAAATGGATGCAGCAGAATACTGCACTCCTTTCTGCACAAGAGTCAAGGAAGTGCATTCCACATGCAGATTTGATTTCTGCCTAGTATTAACTGAGTGAAAGCTGCTAACTCTTGGGAATAAGCTAATATTGCTAACAACAAACGACATTAAAGAAAATACATACTGTGAGGGCAATGTCAAAATTCCCAGACTATTGAATAGGGGTCGACAAGAGGTTTTCGAACTTACACCATACATAGCTCGAACAGCCTGTTTTTGAGCCAAAAATACCCTGTTTGAATCAGAAGAATTACCCCAAAAAATAATACCATATGACATAAGCGTATGAAAATATGCAAAGTATACTACTTTTCGTGTTGAAAAGTCACTTATTTCAGATACTGTTCTAATGGTAAATAAAGCGGCATTTAGTTTCTGAACAAGATCCTGAACATGGGCTTTCCACAACAGCTTACTATCTATCCGTACGCCTAGGAACTTGAACTGTTCCGTCTCGCTTATAACATGCCCATTCTGTCTTATTAAAATGTCAGTTCTTGTTGAATTGTGGGTTAGAAACTGTAAAAACTGAGTCTTACTGTGATTTAGCATCAAATTATTTTCCACAAGCCACGAACTTATATCATGAACTACATTATTTGATAATGTTTCAATATTACACACAAGATCCTTCACTACCAAGGTGGTGTCATCAGCAAACAGAAATATTTTTGAATCACCTGTAATACTAGAAGGCATATCATTTACATAAATAAGAAACAGCAGTAGCCCCAGCACCGACCCTTGAGGAACGCCCCATTTAACAGTGCCCCATTGGGACTGAACATCATTACCACTCTCAATATTGCGGAGGATTACCTTCTGCTTTCTGTTCTTAAAGTAGGAGGCGAACCAATTGTAAGCTACTCCCCTTACTCCATAATGTTCCAACTTCTGCAGTAATATTTTGTGGTCAACACAGTCAAAAGCCTTCGTTAAATCAAAAAAACACCTAACGTTCGCAACCTTTTATTTAATCCGTCCAAAACCTCACAGAGAAAAGAGACTATAGCATTTTCAGTTGTTAAGCCATTTCTAAAACCAAACTGTACATTTGACAGCAAATTATGTGAATTTAAATGCTGCAGTAACCTTGTATATACAACCCTCTCGATAACTTTAGCAAACACCGATGGCATAGAAATAGGTCTATAATTGTCAACATTATTCCTGTCTCCCTTTTTATAAAGTGGCTTCACTACCGAGTACTTTAATCGGTCAGGAAACCGACCACTCCTAAAGGAAAAGTTACAGATATGGCTAAGTACTGAGCTAACATACGTGGAACAATACTTCAGTATTCTGCTAGATACCCCGTCATATCCATGAGAGTTCTTGGTCTTTAGTGATTTAATTATTAACTCAATCTCTCTCTTGTCAGTATCATGGAGGAGCATTTCAGGTAACAGTCTCGGAACACTTTTTTCTAAGAGCGCTATATGATTCCCTGTTGGGACTAGGTTTCTATTTAGTTCACCTGCTATATTCAGAAAGTGATTATTAAGTACTGTACATATATGCGACTTATCAGTAACACGGACATCCCCACTACGCACTGATTCTATATTCTCGACCTGTCTCTGCAGACCAGCCACTTCCTTTAAGACTGACCATATGGTTTTAATTTTATCCTGAGACTTAGCTATTCTATCCGCATACCACATACTTTTTGCCTTCCTAATAACTTTTTTAAGCACCTTACAATATTGTTTGTAATGGGCTGCTGCATTTAGATTTTGACTGTTTCTAACGTTTTGATATAATTGCCATTTTGTTCTACAAGATATTCTTATCCCTTTAGTCAGCCACCCAGGCTGCCTGTTTGTGCTAGTACCTTGTTTTGACGTTCTAACGGAAAACAACTTTCAAAGAGCACGAGGAAAGTCTTGAGGAAAGCATTATATTTATCGTCTACTGTATCAGCACTATAAACATCTTGCCACTCTTGTTCCTTGATAAGGTTTACAAAAGTCTGTACAGCAACTGGATCAGCTTTCCTAAAAAGTTGGTAACTATATTTAACATGTGTTGCAGCACAAAAATCTTTTAGACTTAAAATTTGTGCATCATGATCTGAAAGGCCATTCACCTTTTTGCTAACAGAATGCCCTTCTAATAATGACGAATGAACAAAAATATTGTCTATGGTTGTTCTACTGTTCCCTTGCACTCTCGTTGGAAAGAATACGGTTTGCATAAGATTATATGAATTAAGGAGGTCTACCAGCATCCTCTTCCTTGCACAATCACTTATACAATTAATATTGAAGTCACCACATACAACTAACTTTTTGTATTTCCTATAAAGTGAACGAAGAACCTCCTCTAGCTTTAGCAAAAATGTTGTGAAATCGGAGTCTGGGGATCTATAAATAACAACAGTAAGAAGTTTAGCTCCACTAAATTTAACCACACCTGCACAACATTCAAACACCTTTTCAGTGCAGTACTTTGAAACATCAATTGACTCAAATGGGATACCGTTTTTCACATACATGGCTACTCCCCCACACCGCAAAGAGCTCCTAGAAAAGCTGTCAGCCAACCTGTATCCTGGTAAAGGAAGCCTCTGAATTATCTCCTTATTTAAGAAGTGTTCAGATATACCAATAATTTCAGAGTCAACATCTATAAGCAGTTCACTAACTTTATCTCTAATACCTTGTATATTTTGATGAAATATACTAATTCCCTCATTAATCGGATACCCAAGCTTTGTAGAAAGTGGCTTCTTTGTTAGAGAGACTTCCCTTAAGCAGGCATACCTATCAGCTGACTTCAATCTAAAAAAGGTACAGCTCCAACACCCACAACTACCGGAATTTTCCCATGAGTGATCCCACCACCCCCACCTATGCTGTCACCTATAAGTTTTGCCAACCTCCCCTTCCCTGTTCATATGGTAGTCCAGCACGACGCAGTCGCCGCTAGCAGGCGCGTTCCCACTCTCTGTCCACCTGCCGCACAACACAATCAGTGCACGGGACTCTCTCCCTACTTTGCTGCTACTGAATGTTCTTGCCGGACAGATGCACTGTGTGGCAGAAACGCCACAACTTGTCACCATCCCAACCCTCGCAGATGCTGACGACGCGTCGACACTTCGCAGACACCGCGCGTTATAAGCAACACACTGGCACTCCGATCCATATGGATAGTGACTTACGGCAATGACGATCATTGTAATGCGAATTGACAAAACTCATAATACTGACAATGTACTTTCATTTTTAACCAAAAGTTCCTTTTGTGAATACAAGACTTTGCTGAACACTGCCTTAATAAAAACCACAAATACTTAATAGATGTAGAAGCCTTGAACACAGAGAAAAAGGGGGTAAAACTCGGCCAGTTAGAAAATCCAGAAATTAAAAAAGAGATGTGTATATCCCGACACCTATTATTAAATGAGCAAACCCAATTCAACTATTGACCTCTTTTAGATGATATCACAGCTCCTAGATTGAAGTTAAACTTTGGGCCTCAGTTCATGAGTAGATAAAAAGTTCTAGGCCCATGCATACCTATTCCTAGGTATATTTAGTCACGTTAGTGTAATTGCTGAATTCTGAAATCCGATATGTAATTTGTTAAAAATGGTAATTGAAGTAAGTTTACTTTAAGCTAAGGATCGATAAATTAAGAAGTTGAGATGTTTATCTTTGCCTTATCATCATGTTTACTTTTGCTTTATCTTTGGAATCACTAATGTACTTGGAAATGGACTTATCACCTGAAACGTAGGTTATGCAGTAAACATAATAAAATTTGTGAAACGAGGCAAAACAAATGGGTCAAATGGCTCTGAGCACTATGGCACTCAACTTCTGAGGTCATCAGTCCCCTAGAACTTAGAACTACTTAAACTTAAGTAGCCTAAGGACATCACACACATCCATGCCCAAGGCAGGATTCGAACCTGCGACCGTAGCGCTAGCTCGGTTCCAGACTGTAGCGCCTAGAACCGCTCGGCCACCCCGTCCGGAGCAAAACAAATGTTTGTTTAGTTAATTTACCATGTTTCACCAAGACCCCACATTAAAATAATGTGAACAGATAACTTCATGGATATCTGCGACTGCTCAGACCTCTACGGCCTCATCAAATAATGAACCACGCCTTATCACAAATCCCGCGTCCGGCCATCCTGATTTAGGTTTTCCCTGATTTCCCTAAATCGCTCCAAGCAAATGCCGGGATGGTCACTTTGAAAGGGCACGGCCGACTTCCTTCCCCGTCCTTCCCTAATCCGATGAGACCGATGACCTCGCTGTCTGGTCTCCTTCCCCAAAGAACCCAACCCTTATTACAACATCATTAATCACCAAGATGCATTTATCAAAATCGTTTTTCAGACTGAACTGCGAGGTTTTTCGGTTTGTGTTTTCTCCATAAGTTTCTGCACAGTCACGAAATTCTTGATTGAATAAATGATACTGGAGATAAAAAAGTGTCTTGAAAAAGTAAAACAAGGCTAACAGAATGGAACTGAACTACATCAGGGGGTCCTGAAATCCTAAAATAGAATAGGAGTTTTGTTATATTTTCGGCAGTAAAATAACTAATAATAGTGAAAGCAGAGATGATATAAAATGAGTCTGGCAATGACGGAAGAAGCTTTTGTGAATAAGAGGACTTAGTCGACATCATGTGGAAATTTAAGTGTCAGAAAACGATTTCTGAAGGTACGTGTCTGGAGTCTGGCGTTGCTCGGAAGTGAAACATGGACAAAACGTAGTACGGGAGGTAAGAGAATACAACAGCGGTTTCCAACATGGGAGCAGTTACCGCCTCAAGAATAAAATAAGATTTTTCTGGGGGGGGGGGGAGGGGGGGGGGGAGTAAAAGCAGGAAACATTCGATTCCGCCTATGTCGCGAAATTTAATTTTAAATAGTGATAGCTAACAGATGCTAAAAACGCCAGACACGATCATTACCACACGACGCAACGCGGTGGAACTTACGACGCATGTACGAGGCCGTGCTGACAAATAATGCCTGACAATTTTTTACTGAACACTGTTGAAGTTTTTAAAATAAAAAACCGTTATTAACACACTACAATATTATTCTTTATGTCTTCATATTTGTAGCCGCTTTCCGCCAGAAGGCTCACAATTGTAGCGTGTACATCTGCAGTGTGAAACGTAACGATGTAAGTCAGTGCGCGAGAAACAGCGTGCCGTAATCGTGTTGCGAATTCGAAGGATTCCTCCTCACCTGGAACACCCTCTTCTTCACCGTGACAAAGCCAGAACGCACACGAGCGCTGAGACATCTGAAATTACCCTACACTTTGTGTGTAAATCGGAGTATAACTTCCATGGTACTAGAGGAAGCTGTAGAGTGCAAAACCTGTACGGGAAGATGGAGACTGGAATACATTCAGCAAATAATTGAAGGCGTTACGTACGAGAGCAACTCTGAGGTGGGGAAGTTAGGACAAGAGAGGAATTCGTGAGGGCCGCATCAAACCAGGCAGAAGTCTGATGACACCCCCCCCCCCCCCTCCCTGCCCAATGAAGATGGGAAAATTTGAATATTTTTACTGTATGTCGTCTGATGACTTCGAACACACGGTCAGTTTGATCATCCTCCATATGGCCTCACTTGGCCTCATGCAAATGTCACTGGCTTCCAAAACTTTAAGAACACCTTCGGGGACTTCACTTTGCTAGTAATGAAGTGGTGCAAGCGGATGTGATATTGTGGCTCCGTCAACAAAACCAAAGATCCTGCAGTGTCGGTATGAAAAACCTTGTCTCTCGTTAGGAGAAATGTGTTCATCGCCAGGACGACAATGCTGAGAAATAAATATGCAGACACGAAGAATAAAGATGCAGAATGTTATTTAAAAAGCCTTAATAGTTTTCACATAAAAGATCCGGAGGCATCACCTCGTGTTAACGTGATTATTTGATGTTCACGAGCAGTCAGACGAGACAACTGGCCTGAGCCACCGACATGCGCATGCACCGACACGGCTGTAGCAAAATTTGTGTGGAAGGTGAAACTGTGAACACTGCAAGTGCTCCTTTCTTAATTGTTTATCATCAGATGAAGTGGGTAACACGTAGTAAACGTCGTTAGTGGATGACACCAGTGCTGAAAAATTGACAGATGTATTGGGGATATTTTTTGTGAAGTGATTTAGGCATTGGTAGTGATCGGCATTTATCTGTGACAATATCTACTGATAACATGTCTGTCCTCATAATAACCGAAGAAAGACGAAAGTAACGAGGAGTAGCATAAATGAGGTTAATGAGAAACTTATCATTAAAGCTGCAGACCACGAAGAAGATTAAGTGAAGGAGTTTTGCTATATTGCAAGCAAAGTAATACATGACGAACAAAGAATGGCTAGCAGACTAACTCGCAAAGAAGATGTTAATGGCCGAAATAAGTCTACTAATATCGAACATCACGCTTAATTTCAGGAAGAAATTTCTGAGAATGTACGTTTGGAGCACAGCATTGTATGGTAATGAATCATGGACAGTGAGAAAACCGGAAAAGAAGAGAATCGAAGGGTTTGGGATACTGCACTACGGAAGGATGTTGAAAATTAAGTGGACTAATAACGCAGGAACTAGTGGAGTTTCCCTGCAGAATCGGTGACGAGAAACATCTGGAAAACACTGACAAGAAAGGGGGACAACATGATAGGACACGTGTTACGACATCAGAGTACACCTTGCACGGTTCTAGAGACACTTGCAGAAAGCAAAACCCGTAGGGGAAGACGGAGGCTGGAATACATCCAACGAATAACTGAGGTGGGGAGGTTGGAACAAGACAGGAATGCATGGTGGGCCGCATCAAACCAGCCAGAAGTCTGATAACCCCCTCCCCTTAAAAACGGAAAATTTGAACATTTGACGGATGGCTTCGAACACTTGGTCAGTTTGCTGAACCAATAGTTAACAGTGTACTAATTCTCTAAATGCAGTATTTCGTAGGGAGAATGTGGTAATATCACTGGCTCTTTTAGGATCTGTTGAAAAGTTCGATGTATCTCTTGGAAGTATACAAGCAAAGCATCTCAATGATTGTCCTTGGGTTGCACAGGATTCTTCATGATGCACTAAATAGCCTTTTTTTAATATCTAATTTACTACGGTATCAGTACAACTCAGGAGATAAAATTATTAACAAATTCTAACAAAGAGCCACAATACTGATAGGAAAGAGCCTGACGTTCAAAGAAGATTATTGTTAATGAAGATCCATGCGGTGGACAGCAAGTGAAAAAGCTACTCCTTATGTTTCAGATCTGGACTGCCATAAAAATATGAAAGGAACTGTTAATCAGAACTCAGGGAGAAGTAATAGTCTAATTCACAATCGATTTATTGATCTTAAACATGACAAGACAGCAAAATTTTTAAGGAAACATCATACAAAAAATATTTATTTCACAAAAGCCTTACTAAAATGGGATCTATGGTGGGCAAAGTGATCTGCTGGAGATCGACACACGACACTAACCAGAACACTACTCGCTTTATCTCGCTTCATACACGTGAATCCAGGTTATGGCACCAAACTACGCCACCACCAAACATCTATATTCCACCATACAAAAAAAAGGGAAAAATATGGTGCTGAGAAATATAAATTATAGTGCTACGTGACAGCAGCGAATACTTTACCGTCCTGCTGGTCAAGGCGGCCCACCACGATGGCCGGCCGGTGTGGCCGAGCGGTTCTAGGCGCTTCAGTCTGGAACCGCGTGGCCGCTACTGTCTCAGGTTCGAATCCTGCCTCGGGCATGGATGTGTGTGATGTCCTTAGGTTAGTTAGGTTTAATTAGTTCTAAGTTCTAGGCGACTGATGACCTCAGAAGTTAAGTCGCATAGTGCTCAGAGCCATTTTGAACCACTTCGATGCGTTCGGCGACTGAAGTCTTGGACGGCAGCAATCTGTTATTAAATGCGCGTTCCCGAAAAATGCAAGTACGCGTTCTCGCGTTCGGTTAATTCACAATGCAGGTACTTCCTTATGAGCCTCTGGAACCCCGATGGATTCCAGTGTGCAAGTGGACCTGTTTCCTGGTCTGCAAAACCAATTTGACTCGGTGTCACAACTGTGCGTGTCGGAATACGTCAAATGTTTAGATGGCCGACTCAGGACAAATAAGTACACACACGCATCATTCGTTGTGACCGTGATGACATAAGCAGTACCTCTGATGGTTCAGAAGGTGACTGGCACAGGCTCTAAGTCGCACACTAGGAAAGGACAAGTCTCACCGTTTTAGGTAGAGACCTGCAGTTCTTTACTAGCGAAGCGCCAATACAAGAGTACCTCTTCTTTCTTCCTCTGTGTTTCCTCCTCAGCTCGGTTCCAAAAGCACATTTCTCTTTTTTGACTTCCCCCACTTTCACACAAGCCAATCACGAGTTAGCGCCCGGCATTCTAAGCTCAGAGAATGGTCTTTGCACTGCGAACCGATTTGGCCAATCAGAGACTTTAAAATTAATTGGGAGAAAACGGAAAAAAATTCAATTTTGCTGCCTCTTTCCCATGCCATGTCTTTTGCTAACACAATACAGGGGTAAGCACAGCCTTCCATAAACAACTTGTTATCTTCCCAGTTGCATCCATTTCAAAGTTTGTAAAGGATGGCCATAAACCCGTAAAAAAGCTTCATGCTCTGACAAACATCTTTTGAAACAGAGCCTGGACGTCTGTTTCCCTGGCCCACGGACATTTGCAGAATGTTTACATTTCTTTTGGCGGCTTGCTCTCTTACAGGGGTCCATCCTGTGCTTTTATTCCCGGCCTACAATGCACTGTCGGCGACTTTTCGGCGCTAGGCCGTATACCTGGACGTCTGCCCCTTGTCTGGCGCCAAGGTAATGTGTTTTGCACAATGTGACCGCTGCAAGCGGCTGTCTGGAAATGTCTCCTTACCGTTCTCCAGTAAAAACGCGCTTTGTCACCCAACCAACGCCGTGCTTTTACTGCAGTCGTTTAAGTCGGCACCCTGTTCCTTTGAACACAGGTAAAGCTTACCGTATTTCTTTCCGTAAAGCACGCAAACAAGACCATAAACTGCTGCCCACCATTTCATCACAATGTATGAAGTCAAATCACACTATATCGTATTCCCTACACCGAATCAGAAGTGACAGTGCCCTGCAATCTCTCGATGTCGTTCTCGCCTGACGTGGAGACCACAGCGGTGAATGCGTCAGTGGCAGGTTAGTTGGCTTGTGCTTCAAAACTCTATTGAACAGGATTATTCTCAGGAGAGTGACCAGCAACATGTTTTTTTTAAGTATTTGTGTGGTAATCATTGTACTTCGAGTTCCATTATTTAATTTGTTCTTGGAGTAGATTTATTAAGTTTTCAGTTTTCTAATGATTCCACTGCAAACTCTTTTCGAGACAGAATATAGATCGGGAGAGGTGGCGTGGAGCCACTGCACGAATTGCCGTCTTGTTTCTGGTGTGAAGTGATTAATCCATTTTTCATCGTCTGCGACGATGTTCGACAAAAGCGCAAGCAAATCCGTACGGTTGGACCTTTGTTGCTCTTTATGGTCTTCTGTTAGGCAGGGAGGAAACCAGCAGGTACATACCTCTGACTATTCAAACTGGTGGACGAATGTTTCAGCACTACCAACGCGGACATCCAGTTGATCCATCAACCACCTCGAATGAGAGTGTCCGCACACTGCAACAATGCAGCAGTGACAGCTGAGTGTGGCTGGAGACCAGCTATTTTTGTGGGATGCTGGAATGATGGCAGGGGCCTCGGCCAGCGACTCGCTGTGGTTTTGTTCACTGCCAGGCCTCCGTAGACATTCTGCAGGCGCCCATGAATATCTGCCACGCTCTGGTTCCCCGCCAATGAGTGACAGCTCTCTGCTTCGAACGCACCTCCTTTACAGGCGCCATATTGAATGCTTCGTACAGCACCGCGATCTCTAGCAATTTCGTGAAACTATGGGAGCTGAAGCGGGAGTATGCCACCATGTTCCACAACTAATTCCGCCTGTTTTCAACCGGAGTTGGCTGAGAAGAAATGTGCTGCATTGTAACGCCGCGCGTATTTTCCAAACAGCCATCATTAGCTGTTTTATCAACTGCTTCGCCAGTTTGAATGCCCACGTGCCCCGTTACCCCGCGGGGAAACACCTCCTTTCCCTGTGTCTGTGAATACGTAAGGTCGTCGTGAACCAGACGAACAACTTTTCTGCTGATTACGCGTGACGGATAGCCTGAAGACCACTTAGCGAGTCGGTGCAGGTAAAGAATTTGGTAGCAAGGAAGACACCATATCTCTTTCAGCGCCATCAAGATAGCATGTAATTCAGTGTCACATACTGTGAATGTATACCAGGTAGGCGAATCTTGTGGATGCATTCTGGAAACAGCACAGCGCAGGCGACGGAATTACCCTACTTAGAGCCACCAGTTTAAGCGACCATACAGTCACAGTGTCGGATAAAAATGTGTAAAGCGTCGATTTAAAAATGTATCCTGGAGTGAAAGTTTTTAGGAGTAACATTGAGCAGCAATGTGAAATGTGTCGATTATGTTAAGTCAGTACTGGGGAATGCGAAAGTTAGATTTAATAGAATGATTCCGCTAAACTGCGATGCATTTGCGAAGGAAATCGCACACAAGACATATTTAGAGAGCCTGTATCCGACGACATGTGTGTGGTCATTATGCTCCCACCATGGTTTACCTCGCGAGGGATCACTAGAGTAGGGTAATGGAGATTGAGGAGCTTACAGAGGAATGTGGACAGTAATTTAGCGTCGTTTGACACGCATACATAATAGGTGAGAAAATCTAAGATACTGGTACGATTTACCCTCCACCGCGCACTGTACACGGACTTGTGTGGTGTACATGTAGGTGCAGAGATACGCCTGTAGAATGGAGCGAGGCCTAGCTCCAGTACGAAATCTAAGATGCTTGAGGTGTGAGAAGTGTGGGAAAGCTGCGGGCTGAAGCACAACTACTCCAGATGATTGACGTTTTCAAGGACACCAGTTTGTAGATAAAGCGTCGAATCCATCAAAACAAACAGAGCACTCTAGTGATAGGGAATACCTGCTGGCAGACGCGCGGCCGCTCCAGAGGGGGGCAGGGAAGGGGAGCAGTCGTTGTCCGCTAGCCGCAGCAGAAGGCAGCCGCTCCACTTCGCCTGTCACGTGTCGCTCCCGAGCTTTACCGAAATGTGTTGGCCTCACTTTCAGAGTGCTGGTGCACCGCCAGTTCAACTTTTAAATGTGCCGCGCCGTCGTAATCACTGTCAGAAAAATCAGAAGTAAAACAAAACCACGATATTTGTGATGTATTCTAGACACTCATTTCCGTAACCTTGCGCTCAGATTACATCCTTTAATTTATTTAGTCTTACGAAAATGGGAAGCGTTAAACCAAGAACGGCTTAACGGATGTTGCCAAACCGACGCTTGCCTGTCAGATATGCTGATTAAAATTTCGGGTCGAAAGGAATTTGCGAAACTAACCGCCAGCTCTGACCAGTGACTGCAGTTGTGACTATAAGTCAGCGTAGACTCGGCAGTTTTGCTGGTAGCTTTGGTTACTTAACGTCGTACCCGCCTTAGCTATACGTTAGGTATGTTGCAAACTTTTCCGGAGTTACCTCAAAATGATCGTTTTCTTTACGTATGTGCTCTGTCCTACAACGTTCCCCCAAAAACCAGAAGCGGTAAACAGTCTAAAAGTGAGTGAGAGGACTTACAAAGTGTCGTGTAACATGCGGAACAACTGGTGTTCTACACAGTTATCCTCCTATCTGTTATTCAAAAATAAACAGTATTTATTGCAAAATTAAACATGTCAATGTTTAATTTAGTCTTTTTTCGAAAATGGTTGATATTTAATGTGGAGAATACAGCGGCGAAGGCGTGAGAGGTAAATCAATTGGCCTGTGCTTCAGAATTGTATTGAACAGGATTGTACTCAGGAAGACGATCAGCAACATGTCTTTTTAAATTGTTTATGTATTAATCATTGTACTTCGATACCCACAATTTAATTTGTTCTCACTTACAAATTCATTAAGTTTTCAGTTTTCTGATGATTCCACTCCAAACACTTTTCGAGACAGAACGTAAATGAATTCACACGTCTGCTGGTTTCGCGCAGTGCGGCGCGTACGGTGCGTGCGCGGCTGCCTGTCTTTCAGTCGTCCGCTCGCCCACCAATTTAACGGACACGTGAAGGGAATGCGTTCTTGGTGCCTCCGATTCTCAACATATTTCGATTTCTAAGCAAGAAACAGATGCAGTTCAGTGAAATTTTTCCTATTAAACTACCAACTACTGAGTAAGAAACATCTAATTTACAGGACTGCCTTTCATTTGCTATTGGACATAATCATCTAAGTTGATAAGGTGTAAGTGGGTGTGTTAATTTCTTTCTTATCTATAGTTGTGGTGACACTGAGCAGTAGTCATAAAAATATCACCATAAATAAAACTTTTATCCATAATGGATGAGTTCACTGCGACTGTGTCCATAAAGATTTCCTGAAATTGCTGCGACCGCTAGCCTTTCGTGGTTCTTTAGTTTTTATTTACCATGACTGGTTTCGAATAGCCTAGCAATACGTCATCAGATAGCCCACATACGTTGCTTGCCTGGAGCATTGCGGTGTCGTATAGTTCTGGCAAGATATAAAAAAAGAAACATGTAACACAAAATATGACTAGAGCTGTTTACACCTTCACATCAACTTATCATTAGTATCCGTTGGCTTACTGCTGTTGCATTGGTCTGGAACACATTACGTAGCTTTCCCAGTAACGTTAATTTTACAGCACTTCACACACTTTGCTACAGGTCTTCGCCGGCCATCGGAGCTCAGTTCGAAGCGGATCTTCACTGAAGACAGTTGTTCTCCAGTCAGTGAGATCCAGGCCGAAGACGTGTCTGGAGGCGGCCTGAACAGCGTGGCGTTCCAGCCTGGCGGTCGACCGCCATTCGGCCCGGCGAGCAGGGCTGACGGTCGGTGGTGCCACTTCGTTTCATAGCAGGACCGCTTTGGTTGTCATCCGTATCCGTCGACGATATTCTATTAGTTGCTCCTCAGGCAAGTCATCCTGGGCTCACACTTTAGCAAGTAGATTCTTTATAGATACGGCGAGAATTTCTATTGCTCGTGATCGTGCTTGCCAAACCAAACCTTTGCCAAAAAGGTCGCCGGATGTCACCCAAATTGAGAACGTCTGGAGCATTATGGGCAGGGATCTCCAATTATCTCCGGATTTTGACGATTTAATCCGCCAGTTTTACAAAATTTTGGCACGGTATCCCTCAGAAGGACATCTAACAACCCTGTCAATCAGTGCCAACCCGAATAACTGCCTGCACAAGGGCCAGAGGTGAACCAACACGTTATTCACTTGCTCAATTTGTGAAGCTCCTTCTCTTGAACAAATCACCAAATTTTTCTGAAGTTCATAGGCTGTTGCACGCAGCGACCGTTATTTTGATTTGTAAATAATAGATTTCAGCTATCAGTCGTCCTTTGGAATATTTATTGGCAGATCTAGATTTCGGCTAGCAACTAGCCATTCTCAATGCACTATCGTTTTTTGGTCAATGCATGTAATTCCTGTTGGTCTGGCTTTGTACACAGTTCTGAAATTGTAATGATTTGTTTGTCTGCACAAGTGTATCACACTTATCGATGTCCATCCCTATCGGATAATCCCGTCGTAGGCTTATCACAAATCTGATGTGTTAACTTGTGACAAGTGCTCCTGCTAATATATTGGGCAAACAGGTGGGTACATTCAAATTCGATAGAAAGGGCACAGATACGCACTCCACTTAAGATAATTCACTATGTGTAGTTTTGTAGCCACCTAACACAAAATAGTCATTCAACAGTACTCATGAAAATAAAAGACTATGTTCTACACGCTAGAGAGAAAGGAATGAAACATTTAGAGATTTCCACCCATAAGAATAAGTCACCCCCACCAACGTAAAGAAACAAATTAACTTAGCAAAAATCTCTTTTTTCAAAATTTTAAAGAATATTTAAAGTTGAAAAACTAACAACCATGACAAATTACATCTTCCCTCGCACACCACCCACTGCAGATGCCGCTATTATTTAACATTCCATTAATAGATCCCACGTGCTAAGCTGTAATGTTTAATTCACAAACAGTAATCAACGTTTATTAAACAAAACGAAACATGTCAAACGTAATTTCAATACTAAAATTGTAGATGAAGTGTTCTGAACTCTTAATTTGAAAGACTTTGTAAATAGTACATCTCAATTTTGAAACATGAATACATGTTACTATCGTAATAAGGAATGTAACATAACTCGATATATAGATATAGTGACACCAATGTGAAATGCGAAGGTTGAGCAAAGGAAGATCGCCCCCCCCCCCCTCCTCCCAACACAAATGCTTTGAACACAACGTCAGTCATGCTATTTGGTTTATTTACATTCTGTTAAGGAAGTGGAAGCAGCTAGCTGTGGCAAAGTTTGTTAAGTGCTATGGAGTTAACGTTAATAGGAAACATATATTATGTTTTCCAGAAAAGTGCACCAGGAGTAAACCAACGGATACTAATGACTGTAAATATTTCTTGTCACATTGGGTGCTTACATGTATCATTTTTGCATCTTACCGGAGCTATAGGACTCCCGAATTCTAGAGACAAGTAATAAATGTGTACCATTTGATGACGATTCGCTAGGCGATTCGCAACTGGACATGACACATAAAAATAAAGAATCCAAAAAGCCGATTGATTACAATAATTTATTGAAATCATTATCAAATTAAATGTATGCAGTTACCATCTAAAAAAATATAGTAAGCCAGAAGGGAATTCCGTAAATATTTCAAGCTGACTTTTTCACTGCCTGAAAAAAGTTACATACGCACATGTGTCTCATTTCAAACAAAGCCGTAATCGCGGTTGCAAGCTTGTTAAGTCGACGAAATCAAGGGTGAGGAAAATACTTGTAGGAATCTTTGAGGCATATTTGTTACGATGGGTGTTCAATAAGTAATGCAACACATTTTTTCTCGTTCTGTTTCAATTGAAAAAAATACGGAATTTGTTGCGGGACATCGTGAAATATCCCTGCTACAAACCCAACAGCGCGTGACGTTTCGGTAGGTGACGGCACTATAATAGCCTTCAAAATGGCGTCTGTAACGGAGGTGGGTTCCTAGCAGACAGCTGTCGT
Organism: Schistocerca americana; assembly: GCF_021461395.2. Taxonomy (NCBI): domain Eukaryota; kingdom Metazoa; phylum Arthropoda; class Insecta; order Orthoptera; family Acrididae; genus Schistocerca; species Schistocerca americana. Next base: position 27,650,116 of record NC_060126.1, on the reverse strand, counting down.
TGAGTTTCTTTCGACGGAAAACCGGAAAACCGCAGAAATTCATCGACGCTTGCAAAATGTCTACGGAGACCTGGCAGTGAACAAAAGCACGGTGAGTCGTTGTGCGGGGCGTCCGTCACAATCGCCTCAAGGTCGCGCAGACCTGTCCGATCCCCCGCATGCCAGCCCGCCGCTCACAGTTATGACTCCTACAGTGTTGGAGCGTGCGGACACTCTCATTCGAGGTGGTCGATGATTCACGGTCAAACCCTCGCTGTTCAGCTGGATGACACACTTGTACACCAGTTGGGACACTCAACCGCCTAACGGAAGACCACAAAGCTGGAGGGGGATCGTCTGCACGGAATTGCTTGCGCGTTGTGAGGGCGATCGCGACAGTTTCTTGTCAAACATCGTGAAACATGGACTGATCACTTCGAACCGGAAACAAAACGGCAAATCACCTCTCCTCCGACGAAAAAGTTCGAAGCACTTCGCAGCCAGTGAAGTCATGGCGACGGTGTTCTAGCACTATGAAGGTGTGACTGTTTGATGTCCTTCCTCATGGTGCAACGATCAACTGTAAAGAGTGTTGTGATGCCCTCAGGAAATTGGAGAAACAACTTCAGCGTGTTGGTCGCCACAAAAGTGCAAACGAACTTCTCCACGACAACGCAAGGCCCACTCAAGTCTGCGTACCCGAGAGGAGCTCGCAGACCTTCATTGTTCTTCATCCAACCTGCAGCCCGGATCTCGCACCTCCTGTCTTGCATCAGTCTGAACCAATGAAGGACGCACTCCGCGGGAAGCAGTACGTGGATGACGGGGAGGTTACTGATGGAGCGAGGCGTTCGCTCCAACGTCGACCAGTGGACTGTGGTACCGTGTGGGCATACGCTTCCTCCCAGTGATGTGGCGTAAGGCCGTCGCAATGAACGGAGGTTATTTTGAAGAACAGGGTTCTGTAGCCAAAAGAGTGGGGAATAATATGGTGTATTTGAATCAAAACAAACCTTGTTTCAGAAAAAAACGTTTTGCGTTACTTACTGAAAGCCTCTCGTATAATATCGTCATTAACATAAAAAGAGAAAATGTTCCCTTTGATCAGGTGAGGTGACTGGATCTGCTAGCGATCAAGGATACAAGAAATTTAACATGTGCATAGGTTTCGAAAGACTACGCTCAGATTTGGCTATGTGCCGCTGTCTGCCCGCCACGTTTTACCAGGACGCTCTTGCTGGTGCTCGCCAAACCGCCTCCTGAACACGTATGATGCAGACGGGTAGCCGGTGACGGCACTGCTCCCGTGAATCTTAGAACTCATTACAGAATGAAATTTTCACTTTGCAGTGGAGTGTGCGCTGATATGAAACTTCCTGGCAGATTAAAACGGTGTGGCGGACCGAGACTCGAACTCGGGGCAATTCCCCCAGCTGTGAGGACGGGTCGTAGCTCAAATTCCAGAGCACTTGCCCGCTAAAAGTTCGAGTCTGGGTGCGGCACACAGATTTAAATCGGCAGGAAGTTTTAGAACGCATTAATTTATTGCTTGGACTCAATGTAGCAATTATTCTATGTGGCACACACTTCCACACTGCCTCGCAAAGAAAAGCGCTCACACCTAGGTTTGATTCGTGGTGAACAGGAAGCTGAAAGGTGAGTCATCTGCTGCACTCTTGGAAAAAAAATTATGTAAGCAAAGCAAAGCTGCATCCTTGGCTGAAGTAGTGTTTTTTTGCATAATTAATAAATAATTATTAATAATAAATTATTATATGTGATCGTTTGGGATGTCAACAGTCTCACCTGTCTCTTCGTTATTGGTCACATTTCTTACGATTTTCGAAGCTAAGTAATCAGTACGTGTTGTTCGAGAAAACTACAGTTGATCATCGTTACAAAGTGAGATTAGTAATCTGTAAGCTGAGGGAATCAAAAACTGGTATTATGAAATTGTCGTCAATTTTTGAAATGTATCCCTAAACGAACTCTAGTCTTTCGAAATCTTCTGTAGTCGGCCACAAGGAATTCCTGAATCATATTCCATTTTGGAGATTTAAAGTGTCAAGAAGATCATGCTCTTGGCTATTTCCTCCTTTAAGAAACCTTAGAATCCACCAAAGTTTATGAGCAACACTGTTACTTTTTGGTTGGTGCACTTTAGGTTATACATTGCTGTGCAGGAAATGTAGCTAAGATATCAATAAAATTGTTCGCGATCGTAAATGATCTATATCTCTTTGTCGCCAGTGGAGAGTCGTCCACTGTCTTACGTATAATTTCAAAGTGCACAACTAAATAATATCTGAATATACTAAGGTCTGTCGACACTGTGGAACGCGCCGAATATATTCCACCTGTCGTCGGTGCATTGAAGAAAGTGGAGTGTTCGCTTGCGCTTTGTTTGAGCAGCCATTCCCCGAACCGTGCAAAGTGGTTCCAATTAGTGTGCATTCAGGCAACTGGAGCAAGTCGAAATTGCAAGTCGCGCATTTATTTTACTGTACTGTCATTTTAAAAAAGGAAGAAGCCGTCGTCATTGTGTAACCTGAGCATTCAAAGACAGGGCAATATATGGCGGATAAAATCTTTTCTGCGAACCACTTGCTGGAAAGAATGGCAGTTCCAAAATTTTCATGGAATGTCGTTCAAAGAGTTTGAACATCTGCTGAACCACGCATAGTGGACACAAATTCTACAACTGCAATATCTCGCAAATAGAGTCTGGCAACAACTGTACGCTCCGGGGCAACTGGAGATTCTTTAACGAGTTTGGTATGGCTCAAAATGGTTCAAATGGCTCTGAGCACTATGAGACTTAACATCTGAAGTCATCAGTCCCCTAGAACTTAGAACTACTTAAACCTAACTAACCTAAGGACATCACACACATTCCATGCCCGAGGCAGGATTCGAACCTGCGACCGAAGCGATCGCGCGCTTCCAGACTGAAGCGCCTAGAACCGCTCGGCCACAGTGGCCGGCAAAGAGTTTGGTATGTGTTATCTGATCCAAAGTATTGAGAGACTCCTATGTAATGTAGAATTGACTACTAGGTGTTTCGAAAGTATAAATAGAGGCGAGGAGTATTTTGTTACCAGTTGAGAAGTAGGAACAGCAGAAGCATCCACGAGGATATCTCTCTTACTTCGAACGTTAACTAGTCGCTGGACGTTATCTGAGTAACGGATCCATCACGGACATTTCGATGCTTCTAAAACTGCTCAAGTGGACTCTCTGTGATGCGATAGTGAAGTGGAAATTCGAAGGAACAACCACACTAAAACAAGACTAGGCAGATCACATGTACTGACGGACGGGGATCGCGTAGTATTGCGGAGCACGGTTGTAAAATACAGTAGGAAACCGGCGGAAGGAACCACGAAGGAACACTATTGAGTTCCAGAGCGCCACCAGCAGGCCAGCCGCAGAGAGTCAGAAGGGATTCGATACGACGGTCGAGCGGCGCCACGTAAGCCACGCACTTCTGTGGTCAGTTCTAAGCAACGCTCGAGGCGCTGTAGAGGGCGGCGCCACTGGACCGTGGATGGCTGGGAACGAGTGACTTGTGGATGACGCTACAGGCCGACGTAAGGGGATGAGTTTGGCGAGTGCCTGGGGAACGTCCCTCCCCTGCCACCGTGTCTAATGCCTGCGCTGAAGGACGGAGGAGGTGGCGTTACGCTAGTAGGGTGTTTCTCGTGGTTAGGTTGTGGCCCGCTTATTACACATAACAAAATGCCATATGCGGAAAAATAAGAACACATTTCCACCACTGTGTACTGCGTACAACACAGCAATAATCATACAATGTAGGCTTTCACGGTCGGCGTCTTCTTCGGTTAAAAATTCCGGGTTGCGAGACCGTGGTCTGTGTACTACTGGGTAACTGCTTCCTGACGTTTCGTCTGCACCTGCGGGAGACATCTTCCAAGGTAAAACGGCTACTAAGGCTCGAGGGGCTCTCGTATTTATAGAAAGCATATACGACATCACCGTACGTCACGTGATGCCGACAGTCTATCTCTGGATACGACATCAATCTCGATTAAAAATAATCGATTGGTATTCCGTTGGCGCAAAGTCGCAACCTATATTTTATCTAACTTCAAACTTTCTTTCTTTCTACAAAAATTACTATGGTGTTCATGAATCTCTATTGCATCTCCATTGCGTGATGATAATGCGATGACCTTGCTGAAACTTTCGTCTCACTGAATTTTGTATTGTGGTTTCAATATCGAAAAACATTTTCCGCTATGGTCGATTTTTCGGCATGTCCCAGACGACAGTTCGTTTTGTGTTGGAATGTGCGGGCGTTGACACTTCTTTCCGTGGTTCCAATATACACTTGTCCGCGACTGCACGGAATTTCATATACCTCAGTTGTTGCTAGCGGGTGCCGTGCATCTTTTGTCCTTCTTACATATTCATTTACCTTCTTCTTGTTTACACCCCATACTTAGCCACAACTTCCCGATACGTTCCGTAAATTTATTAATCAACGACAGAAAAACTTTTCCAGATGGCGACCATTGTTGTTCAGTACTTCCGGCTGCTTCTCTTTTTTGTTGGAGTGCTCGATCAATCTCCGTACTAGCATATTCATTTTTCTTGAAGGTCGACCGTAAGCGATTTAATTCATCATACAAATAAGCCGGCTCGCCGATTTTGTTGCCTCTCTCCACTAAGGTTCTAATGACACCTCTTGTTTGTGTAGAAGTAGATTGATGGTTTGATTCCTTGTGGAGGTGTCGATTGATGTGTGTGACTCTTCTGTATAGCTTATGGCCCAGAGTCCCGTCCACCCGTTTGATTACAGATGTACGCAGAAAATTAAGTTGACGATTGCTCGCATCCACCATCGTAAGCTGTATCTTTGGGTTAATACCATTCAGATGCACCAAGAAGACATCCAGCTCCTCTTCACCGTTAGGCCATACTACAACGGTGTCGTCCACATAGCGGTACCACTTAGGTGGCCTTTTTCTGGCCGTTCTAGAGCGCCCGCTGTTCGAAGAACTCCATAAATAAATTGGGATTTGTTCGCAAAATTCATTGTTGTTCTGGAAGTAAGTTGTGATAAAGCAGTGTCTAAATAAAGCCACTATTTCAGTCAGAAAAATATACCTTCTTTTACAGGAACTATAGTAAACAGGGACATTACATCAAAGCTAACAAGCCTATCACTTGTGCGTCCGAAGAGAAAGAAGGCCGTTTTGCCACTTCATTGGTGATTCTCAAAACTTTCGTTGTAGCATCCTTCAGAAGCTTTTTATAAACAATGGAATACAAAAGGCCACCAATCTCCTTGTGGTAGTCTTCGCTCTTCATAAGAACTTAAGCATTTCCTTTGTCAGCTGTCAAGTATAGTGATGCTCTTATAAGGAAGCAGTTTTCTACATCCACCCAGGCTCTCAGCCTGGAAGTTTTAACTGAAGGAACAGTTTGGAGACGATGACAACAGAGCCTATCACAGGCGACATCTGTGAAGCAATAGTCTGTGGTCAGTAACATTCTCTTTATGGAGTGGCCTGCATAGATTCCCGACTTCAGCCTAGTGGAACGCCTTTGGGATAAGTTACGACGTCTGCTCCAGGCCCCAGACATCGCTACCTTCTCTAGTTTGTGATCTTGAGAAACAATAGGCTACCATTCCTCCACAGACACTCAGACACCTCACTGAATGTGTTCCCAGCAGACCCCGTGTTAGTGTCCGCTAGTATGTGCCCGAATACCTTTGATTACATGGATGGCACCCAAAATATATTAATGATCCTCGTCGAAGTTTACATTATTTGTGAGCTGAGGCTTTCCTTGGTTATTTGCTGCTTCCAAGATTTTCTGATGTACTACCCGATCCGACTGTCGAAAGTTCGCGATATTTTGGCGGACAACCGTTCCGCCATCATCAGGCGATGCTGATGGATTGACATGTCTCGCTCGCTTCTCTGTGTTTTCATCCCACAGAAGCACTGAAGTACCTTGCCCGTCTGACTCGTAACATGGCTGAATGATGTTTGAAAATGACTTTTGTTTGTTTACCTAAATGGCTCTGAGCACTATGGGACTCAACTTCTAAGGTCAACAGTCCCCTAGAACTTAGAACTACTTAAACCTAACTAACCTAAGGACATCACACACACACCTATGCCCGAGGCAGGATTCGAACCTGCAACTGTAGCGGTCGCGTGGTTCCAGACTGTAGTGCCTAGAACCGCTCGGCGACCGAGGTCGGCTTATCTAAATGATCGTTTGTATGAATTAAGTCTGTAATCTTTTACGCCCTAAATTGTCCGGTTAAAATCTAAATCTAAAATCTAACTGATGAACAAGGTGGTGGGTCAAAGTGGACGCTCTCTCATAGAGAGTATCTGACTATGTAAGGATCGATGGCTCGCCTAAGAGGTCTTTAATGCATCTGTTAGGCGTGTAGCGGTCTGTGTCTGCAATGGTGCGCGGAATTCTATTTTGAAGCGTCTGAAGTTTGTGCAGATGTGTGTCTGCAACCCTTAACCAAAATTCAGATCCGTGTAAGATATCTAGAAGGATTACAGCCCTCTATAACATTAACTTTGTCCTACAATAAGCTTGCCACCCTTGAGTTTGGGACCTACTAACTTGCGTGGAGAAAGTTAAACCTCTATCGAGCGGAATGACAAGAGAGATCGGGGAGTCACTGTACTGTAGTTCCCTGCTGACCACAGGTTTCTGTCTATCAGATGAGATCAACTTGTTCATGAATAGAGGTTTCTGGATTTATCTTAATCTTCCAGACGTCCCACCACTTGACAATTTCGTCTAGGTACTCTTGTAACGTCCTAGAGATGAAGCTGAGGTTGCAGCTGCTTTTGTAGATCGCCATATCATCGGCAAATAGCGCTATTTCACCATCTATCAATTCTGACCTGCCGTTGGTGTATAGTGAGTATAATATGGGGCCTAGAACCGAGCCCTGCGGAACCCAGTCTCAGAATCCTTGATCGTTTCGACGTGTTTTTATCGTCTGACGGAATATTACTTCTCCACCAGGAACGGATTACTAGTGCTGATAACGTGTCTTGGAATGTCTAACTGGGATAATTTGTAAGTTAAGCCATTATGACAGATTTGTCAAAGCCTTCTTGATGTCGAGAAGGACCACTCCTGTACTCTGTTTCGTATCTCTCGCCCTGCACATGTTTTCCACCAGACGCAGGTCTTGATGGATGGTGCTATGTTCTGGAAGGAAGCCAAAGTGCTCAGGTTTGTTTATGACGTTGTCACATACGAATTTGGTGGGATCTCTGCGGATAAGACTTTCCAGTACATTCTCTACAAATAGGTCGATAGCTTTGGGGTAGGATGGGATTCTTATCGGATTTAGGTAATATTATGACCTGAACAGTGTTCCAGGGAAGTAGACTAGAGAGAGTCATTTGCTTATAAAGTGGTGAGGCAGGTGACTGCGGTAGGCGATAGGTGCTTTAGGTGTGGGACACAGACGTTATCAGGATTTATTTTTCCGCAGTCGTCCGGTGTAGGCACACACAAAGCGATTTAAAACGAGTGCAAAATATGTCTGTAATGTCTCCTGCCTCAATTGAGCTACTCGTCCGACTATTATTCTCTCATGCCTATCACTCTCGTCATAATAGGCGGCATGAATTCGGAATTGTGACTCTAGCGATGTCGCCAGTACCCTTAGTTTCTCCTCGTCTAATTATACCAGTCCCTGTTGACCTCAGAGTGGCCTGCCTATCCCGCGAATAGCCTTCTGCACTTTCATGATCTTCCAAACATTGTTCATGCATGTCCTTCTCGTCCTTCTCGGCGTTTCTGAGCCGCTCTTCCCACAAGAGCCTCTGTACTATGGGAGCCTCGGCTTCAAGCCACCTAAGCAAGCGACCGTCGGCGGAATCACGGTAATGTTGCCAATTTCTCCTCATGTGCCATTTAGAGGTCCCACCAAGTTCGGTGATCAGTCCAGTGCTTGTCCGGAGCGTCGTCGTAAATTACTGGACTGCTCTCATATCTGTTTCACTCCGCGTTTGCTGCATGTCCTCCAGGTGGTGTCGTACAACGGTAGTGTATTGTTCCCAGTATAACGTTACGCCTATGTAGGAGAGTTAATCGGCCGCCTAGAAGGGTGGGCACATAGAACATTTATAAACATTGTAAAATAACTTACTACTGTATGATTTGTTAAGTTGTTTGAGGCCATTTATCTGAAGAGATGTTTTAAAATTTTCCATGCACTTTATACACTCTAAGGGAATAAAAAGAACGACGCACCATGAAGGAATTATCCAGATGGACGGAAATCGGTAGCTGTGAGTATGTCCACAGAGGAATAAAAGAGAACAATTTCAGAAAAAAATGGATGATTCATTCAAGAGAAAGCGTGCTGGCGTAAGCTGTCGCCAGCACTGCAGTCGGCAAAGAGGCTGCGCGAAGATCGGTATCAGGGAAGAGGCCAAAGACAGACTGGCAAGTAAAACACTGCCAACACCCTCTGGGCCGACAGTATTCACATAGCAACCAGAGTAGTGTTCATAGCGGGCTTGTACTTCACAAGCAGTGAGGCTAACATGGACAATTATGGAAGAGCTTGTACCACAACACCTGGACTATCTTAAGGAGCTACCCGTTTAAGTTGATAAAGAACCCTGTTAATACGTGCATGCAGTTTGTGTTATAGTAGAGGATAACGGCCAGCAAAGAAAGAGATGACACAAAGTAAAGAACTTCACAAATTGAGTAGGTTAATAGAGAGGATATAAAATGTAGACTGGCAATGGCAAGGAAAGCGTTTCTGAAGAAGAAAAACTTGTTAACATCGAGTATAGATTTGTCAGGAAGTCGTTTCTGAAAGTATATGTATGGAGTGTAGCCACGTATGGAAGTGAAACATGGACGATAAATAGTTTGGACAAGAAGAGAACAGAAGCCTTTGAAATGTGGTGCTGCAGAAGAATGCTGAAGATTAGATGGGTAGATCACGGAACTAATGAGGAAGTATTGAATAGGATTGGGGAGAAGAGACGTTTGTGGCACAACTTGACTAGAAGAAGGGCTCGGTTGGTAGGACATGTTCTGAGGCATCAAGGGATCACCAATTTAGTATTGGAGGGCAGCGTGGAGGGTAAAAATCGTAGAGGGAGACCAAGACATGAATACACCAAGCAGATTCAGAAGGATGTAGGTTGCAGTAGGTAGTGGGAGATGAAGAAGCTTGCACAGGATAGAGTAGCATGGAGAGCTACATCAAACCAGTCTCAGGACTGAAGACCACAACAACAAACAAATAACTCGCTGGTCCACCTCTGGCCCTTATGCAAGCAGTTATTCGGCTTCACGCTGATTGAGAGAGTTGTTGGATGTCCTCTTGGGCATACCGTGCCAAATTCCCCACAATTGGCGTGTTCGATCGTCAAAATCCGAAGCTGGTTGGACGACCCTGCCCTTACTGCCCCAAACGTTCTCAATTGGCGACAGGTCCGGTGACTTTGCTGGCCAAGATATGGTTTGGCAAGCAAAAAGACAAGCAGCAGACACTCTCGCCGTGTGCAGGTGGGCATTATCTTGCTCACATGTGAGCTCAGGATAGCTTGCCACGAAGGGCAACAAAACAGGGCGTAGAATATCGTCGAATTACGTCTGTACTGTAAGAGTGACACAGATGACAAAATGGCTCTGAGCACTATGGGACCTAACATCTGAGGTCATCAGTCCTCTAGAACTTAGAACTACTTAAACCTAACTAACCTAAGGACATCACACACATCCATGCCCGAGGCAGGATTCGAACCTGCGACCGTAGCAGTCGCGCGGTTCCGGACTACAGCGCCTAGAACCGCAAGCAGATGACAACCAAAGGGGGGTCCTACTGTGAAATTATCACTCCTGGTTGTTGGCGTGTGATATTCAGGCTGGAATCCCACTGCCGTCCAGAGCGTCTCCAGAAACTTCTTCGCCACGCATCACGGCTCAGCTCGAAGCGGGACTCTTCACTGAAGACATGTCTACTCTGGCCAATTAGATTCCATGCCGGATAACCCCGACACCACTGCAACTAGGCTTGTTGGTGTACAGAGAGGTCAACGGCAGTCGGCGCAAGGGGTGCCGTGATCTCAGCCTCCTTTCTATGAGCACCTCGTTAATGGTCCTTGTGGTCACTAAAGCACCAGCTGCACGCCGGATCGATGATGTGATGATGATTATGATGAATCTGGGGCTCTGAGTGTCTCTCTGACGATTCCATTGCTCTCTAGGTCGACTGCCTCCTTGTAGATGCTGCGTTCAGCCATGGTTCACCCATTCCTGGCAATGGGGTCCAATAGTGGCATCGCTCCTGTTCAGACGACGAGCGATTCGTCGAGCATTCCAACTGGAATCTTTGAGGCCAACTACAGGTCCTCCCTAACTGCTGACAGCTGTGTGTATTGTTCACGGATCTGTCTGCATAGCTACTGTCCAGCTGAGTCTACCGAATAAAAGACACAAAGATTTTATACAGTGATATCGACATGTTTTCCGTTTACTATTCTTGCCAGCTGCGCGGTGGTGGTGGTGGTTAGTGTTTAACGTCCCGTCAACAACGAGGTCATTAGAGACGGAGCGCAAGCTCGGGTTAGGGAAGGATTGGGAAGGAAATCGGCCGTGCCCTTTCAAAGAAACCATCCCGGCATTTGCCTGAAACGATTTAGGAAAATCACGGAAAACTTAAATCAGGATGGCTGGAGATGGGATTGAACCGTCGTCCTCCCGAATGAGAGTCCAGTGTGCTAACCACTGCGCCACCTCGCTCGGTCCAGCTGCGCGGTGAAATTGCTCTACAGGTTCACGCATTCATTCATCGGCCGCCAAAGTCTACAATTTTGCATTTCCCGCCGATACCTGTATCAATATGAAGTTGTGACCAATTTTCATAACTGCTTCATAGTGCATCTTTTTTGTCTTATTTTTCTTTGACAGCATTTTTCTGACTTGGAGAATCACAAGTGAATGGGTTTTAAGACCTTTCAGCGAATGAAGGAGTATTTTCAGATAGCGAAGGTCAAGGCAAAGCAAAGAACTAACGATATTTTGGGGAAAGATTGGTGACGAGTATCTATTACTACCAGAAAAGTCTTTAAGAATACTTATTCCTTTCGCTAAAATATGGTGGTGTTAAAGTAGATTTGTGACTATGGTCGCAATGAAAACAAGAGCATGGAACCTGCTGACGGTGAGACACAATTTACGATGTGCATTACCCGAGATCAAACAGAATATAAAATAGGCTATTAGAAATGAGTAGTCCCAACCATCTCACTGATTTTATTATTTATTGGTTTAATGAAACACAAAAACAGGTGACTTTTATTTGTTGAACGTTGATGAAAAATTATGTACTTTCCAAACAATTTTTGTTCCAATCGGAACTGTAGTTAGAGATTGAGATTGAACTCTGTTAGTTTCTATACGATGCCGTTTAGGGATAATGTTCCCCGAAAATTTGTAAACCACTGGAACAGAAACTTTTGAAAAAATGTTGAAATGTGTGTGAATTCCTAAGGGACGGAACTACTAAGATCGTCGGTCCCTAGACTTACAGACTATTGAAACTAACTTATGCTAAGAACAACACACACATACCCGTGCTCGAGGGAGGACTCGAACCTCCGGCGGGAGGAGCCGTGCAATCCGTGACATGACGCCTGAAACCGGGCGGCCATTCTGCGAGGCGAAACTTTTAAAATGCTGAAGGTCAGTGAATCAGATAATTGATGAAAAGGTGATGACTCAGACTGAGAAAAAAGAGGTTCATGGGATAACTAAAAAGAGATCTTTTTGTAGGACACATACCGAGGCATCAATGCATCGTCAATTTGGTTGGTTGGTTAGCTGGGGGAGGGGGCCAAACAGCGAGGTCATCGGTCCCTTCGCATTAGGGAAGGAAGCCGTCTCTGCTCTTTTAAAGGAAGCATCCCGGCATTTACCTGAAGCAATTTCGTTAAATCACGGAAAACCTAAATCAGGATCGGTGGACGCGGGTTTGAACCGTCGTCCTCCCGAATGCGAGTCCAGTTTGCTAACCAGTGCGCCACCTCGTTCGGTGTTAATTTTGTAAAGGAGAGAAGTGTAAAGGGTAAAACTGTAGTGGGAGATCAAGATTGGAATACAATAAGAAGTTAACATGTTCGTGGCCTGCAGCAGTTATGCAGGGCGAGTAGGTCTGCGTGAAAGTCTTCGGATCACGCACTAACAGCAGCTTAATGTACTATCTTTGACCAAACATATTATGAGGAAACTTCAAAAAGTAAGTTAGGCATTATGATGGTAGGCCAAGTAACTTTTATGGAATGATGCACAAAATTTCAAAGTGACTCGCGTCAATTACGTGACACTATTTTTGGTCAAATGTGAAGCAAAAATCCTAGAAATAACGTAATGGATTTTTGCCAGAATTTTCATAACCAAGTGAAGAACGAGAAATGGACAAATGTTGTATCAAACTGACCAGCGTGGAATCCCTTAACCCAAGACGCGGTAGGCGCAGGAAAGCGAGGAAGGGCGAACCCGGAATAGCAGCGTCATTTGTCGATTGAATGATTATATGTCTTTTACCACCACATAATAGCCTGAAAAAATATAATAATCTCAAATAATTATGAGTGACAGGGTAAGGTTAAAGAGCTGCTTACAGCAGTAATATATTCTAGCAAACGATTTTACCTCAACAAGCCACGAAACACAGCGCCAGAATTAATATAAAAAAGTAAAAAAAGTTGTTGATCACAAAATGGAAAGTGCAAGTGATATATGCGATGTGATAAATGTGGATGAAAGAACGCCAGAAATCGGCCAGCTGGAGTATGGAAACTAACGAATACATCTCCAGGACCACACACATGAGTTAACAGCGCTGAAAATCACCATGATGTGGCTTCCCAAATAAAAGAAGCGAAAGGCGCATGGCTTTACGAGATTAGTTGCATGGACGGTAAATACCTCCAAGAAGTAAAAAAAAAATTGAAAAACTTCTTTCCTTATAAAACAGAAGCTGCTCAAATGGCAACAGCCAAGATGTCGTTAAGACAATTTAAAAAAAGGTCAGTTAAGGGCTTCAAAGGATTTTCGGAAAACTAATTAAATTTCCTCTTCTGTTTTAATCAACAGGCCCTTAACACGCAAATACACGGCTAAAATCAGCATTAAATCTACTGAAAATTTTAGCAAGTACGAAAACAGCAAAACGGGTTGCGGTTATGCATACATGAGCCAAGTATAGTTCCAGCTTAGGCTCAAACCAGTAATTACGTATAAATGATTTGGAAATATTCGTATAACACAATAATAAAGACAGTAGCTTGTGCTTAAGCAAGTTAAAAAAAAATTACCTACCCAAAATTCATAACATGGGGAATACAAGCATATTCCAAAGGTAATGTACAAGTTTAAGTAAAACTTGGTTACTCTTCAATTCACACTTAAGTGCCTGGCAAAGGGTTCATCGAACCATTTTATACTACTTACCTTTTTCATACTACTTATCTACCATTCCACTTTCGAATGGCGCTTGGGAAAAAGAAACACCTAAATCTTTCCGTTCGAGCTCTGATTTCTCTTATTTTATTATGATGAACATTTCTCGCTACGTAGGTGTGTGTCAACAACATATTTTCGCATTCGAAAGAGAAAGTTGGTGATTGAGATTTCGCAAATATATCTCGCCTTTGTTTCAGTGACTGCCACCCCAACTCGCGTATCGTATCAGTGACACTCTCACCCCTATTGCTCGATATCACGAAACGAGCTGCCCTTCTTTGCACTTTATCGATGTCCTCCGTCAATCCTACCTGATAAGAATCCCACACCGCACAGCAATATTCCAGCAGAGGACGGACAAGTGTAATGTAGGCTGTCTCTTTAGTGGGTTTGTCGCATGTTCTAAGTGTTCTGCCAACAAAGCGCAGTCTTTGTTTCGCCTTCCCCACAGTATTATCTATGTGGTCTTTCCAATTTAAGTTGCTCTTAATTGTAATTCCTAGGTATTTAGTCGAACTAACAACCCTTAGGTTTGTGCGATTTATCGTATACCCAAAATTAATCGGATTTCTTTTGTACCCATTTGGATGAACTAGCACTTTTCTTTGTTTAGTGCCAATTGCCACTTTTCACACCATACAGAAATTCTCTCTAGATCATTTTGTAATTGGAATTGATCTTCTGATAATTTTACTAGACGGTAAATTACAGTGTCATCTGCAAACAATCTAAGGGGACATCTCAGATTATCACCTAGATCATTTATGTAAATCAGGAACAGCAGAGGGCCTATGACACTACCTTGCGGAACGCCAGATATCGCTTCTGTTCTGCTCGATGATTTATCGTCTATCACTACGAACTGTGACCTCTCAGAGAGAAAATCCAGTCACACGAATAAGACGATATTCCACACGCACGCAATTTGATTAACAGTCGCTTGTGATGAACGGTATCAAAAGCTTTCTGGAAATCAAGGAATAATGAATCGGTCTGAGATCCCTTGTCGACAGCACTCATTACTTCGTGGGAATAAAGAGCTGGCTGAGTTGCAGAAGAACGATGTTCTCTTAGTCCGTGTCGGTTATGTATCAATAAGTCATTTTCTTCAAGGTGATTTCATAATATTCGAGTACAGTATATGCTCCAAAATCCTGCTGCAAATTGAGGTCAGTGATATGGGTCTGTCATTCAATGGGTTACTCCTATTTCCTTTCTTGAATATTGATGTGACCTGTGCTACTTTCCACTCTTTAGGAACAGACCTTTCGTCAAGTGAGCGGTTGTATATGATTGCTAAGAAAGGCGCTATTGTGTCTGCATACTCTGAACGGATCCTGATTGGTATACCAGCTGAATCGGAAGACTGCCTTTCTTATGTGATTTGGGTTGTTTCGCAACACCTAAGATATCTACTTTTATGGCACTCGTACTAACAGCTGTTCTGGTTTCGAATTCTGGAACATTTACTTCGTCTGCTTTCGTGAAGGAATTACGGAAGACTGTATTTAGTAACTCCACTTTAGTGGCACCATCATCGGTAACATTTCCATCGCAATCGCGCAGTGATGGTTTTGACTGTTTTTTGCCACTGGTGTACCTTACATACGACCAGAATCTCTTTAGGTTTTCTACGATATTTTGACACAATGTTTCATTGTGGAAACTACACTATTGGCCATTTAAGTTGCTACATCATGAACAAATGCAGATGATAAACGGGTATTCACTGGACAAATATATTATACTAGAACTGATATGTGATTACATTTTCATGCAATTTGGGTGCATAGAGCCTGAGAAATCAGTACCCAGAAAAACCACCTCTGGCCGTAATAACGGCCTTGGTACGCCTGGGCATTGAGTCAAACAGAGCTTGGATGGCGTGTACAAGTACAGCTGCCCATGCAGCTTCAACACGATACCACAGTTCATCAAGAGTAGTGACTGGCGTATTGTGACGAGCCAGTTGCTCGCCCACCATTGACCAGACGTTATCAGTTGGTGAGAGATCTGGAGAAAGTGCTGGCCAGGGCAGCAGTGGAACATTTTCTGTATCCAGGAAGGCCCGTACAGGACCTGAAACATGCGGTCGTGCATTATCCTGCTGGAATGTAGGGTTTCGCAGGGACCGAATGAAGGGTGGAGCCACGGGTCGTAACACATCTGAAATGTAACGTCCACTGTTCAAAGGGCCGTGAATGCGAACAAGAGGTGACCGAGACGTGTAACCAATGGCACACCATACCATCACGCCGGGTGATACGCCAGTATGGCGATGACGAATACACGCTTCCAATGTGCGTTCACCGCGATGTCGACAAACACGGATGCGATCATCATGATGCTGCAAACAGAACCTGGATTCTTCCGAAAAAATGACGTTTTGCCATTCGTGCACCCAGGTTCGTTGTTGAGTACACCATCGCAGGAGCTCCTGTCTGTGACGCACCGTCAAGGGTAACCGTAGCCATGATCTGCGAGCTGATAGTCCATGCTGCTGCAAACGTCGTAGAACTGTTCGTGCAGATGGTTGTTGTCTTGCAAACGTCCCCATCTGTTGACTTAGGGATCGAGACGTGGCTGCACGATCCGTTACAGCCATGCAGATAAGATGCCTGTCATCTCGACTGCTAGTAATACGAGGCCGTTGGGATCCAGCACGGCGTTCCGTATTACCCTCGTGAACCCACCGATTCCATATTCTGCCAACAGTCATTGGATCTCGACCAACGCGAGCAACTATGTCGCGATCCGATAAACAGCAATCGCGATAGGCTACAATCCGTCCTTTATCAAAGTCGGAAATGTGATGGTACGCATTTCTCCTCCTTACACGAGGCATCACAACAACGTTTCAGCAGGCAACGCCGGTCAACTGCTGTTTGTGTATGAGAAATCGGTGGAAACTTTCCTCATGTCAGCACGTTGTAGGTGTCGCCACCGGCGCCAACCTAGTGCGAATGCTCTGAAAAGCTAATCATTTGCATAGCACAGCATCTTCTTCCTGTCGGTTAAATTTCGCGTCTGTAGCACGTCATCTTCGTTGTGTAGCAATTTTAATGGCCAGTAGTGTATTAAAAGCATCTCGCATTGACGTGCGCACTAAATTTCGAGCATTCGTAAATCTTAGCCAGTCTTCTGAATTTGGAATGCTTTTTTCGTTGCTTCTGCAACAGTGTTCTGACGTGTTCTGTGTACCATGGTGGATCAGTCCCGTCTCTTATTAACTTATGCGGTATGAATCTGTCTATTGCTGACGATACTGTATCTTTGAATTTGAGCCATATCTGGTCTACACTTACATAATTAGCTTAGGATGAATGGAGACTCTCTCTTAGGAAGGCATCTAGCGAATATTTATCTACTGATTTGAATAGATATATTTTGCGTTTACTTTTAGCGGTTTTGGTTGATATGATTTTGAGCCTCGCTACAATGACCTTGTGTTCACTAATCCCTGTATCCGTCATGACGGTCTCTACTAGATCAGGATTATTTGTGGCTAAGAGGCAAGTGTGTTTTCGCAACCATTTACAATTCGTGTGGGCTCATGAACTAATTGTTCAAAGTAATTCTCAGAGAAAGCATTTAGTAGAATTTCGGAAGATGTTTCCTGTCTACCACTGGCTTTGAACATGTATTTTCGCTGACAGATCGAGGGTAGATTGAAGTCTCCATCAATTTCAACTGTACGAGTGGGGTACTTATTTGTAATGAGATTCAAGTTTTCTTTGAACCATTTAGCTATTATAGCACCTGAGTTGGGAGGTCGGTGGAAGGAGCCAATTGTTATTTTGGTACTGTTGTTCAGTATAACCTCTACCCATAGTAACTTGCAGAAACTATCTATTTCAACTTCACTACAAGATAAACTACTGCCAACAGAAACAAACACACCACCACCTACTTTATTTAATCCATCCTTTCTAAACACGATATGCGCCTCTGTAAAAATTTTGGCAGAATTTAATTCCGGCTTTAGCCAGCTTTCTGTTCCTATAACGATTTCAGCTTCAGTGCTTTCTATCAGCGCTTGAAGCTCTGGTACTTTCCCAACACAGCTACGACAATTTACAACTACCATACCTACTGTTGCTTGGCCGATTCTCGTCTTTTCTTTGCCCTGTACCCTTTGAGACTGGAACCCTTTTCGATCTTTCCCGAGACTAACTTAAAAAATCGCTCACTCCACGCCACACAGCCCCTGCTACCCGTGTATCCGCCTCCTTTGTGTAGTGGACATCTGACCAGTTTAATGGAACCCGAAACCCACCATCCTATGGCGCAAGTCGAGAAATCTGCAGCCTACACGGTCGCAGAACCGTCTGAGCCTCTGATTCAGACCCTCCACTCGGTTCTGTAGCAAAGGTCCGCAATCGGTCCTGTCGACGATGCTGCAGATGGTGAGCTCTGCCTTCTCCTCGCTAGCAAGACTGACAGTCTTCACCAACTCAGATAGCAGCCGGAAACCAGAGAGAATCTCCTCCGATCTATAGCGACACACCTCATTAGTGCCGACATGAGCCACCACCTACAGTTGGCTGCACCCTGTACTCTTCATGGGATCCGGAAGGACCCTTTCTAGGATGACTTCCCCTTCCCCCCCCCCCCCCGGTTCGCACACGGAGTGCACATTGGCTTTCTTCCCGTCCTTAGCTGCCATATCCCTAAGGGGCTCCATCACCCGCCTAACATTGGAGCTCCCAGTGACAAGTGGTCCCACCCTACGTGGTTGTCCAGACCTTTCAGAAAGACCGGCCACTGCCGCAACAGGCGAGGCCGCCCTTGCTGGCTCAGAAGTACTTTCAGCAGTAGGCAGTGCCTCAGACCTGTTACGGAGGCGTAAGTGTACAGCCTTGGGGCCAGCACCAACTTCCGTCTTCCGCCCAGGGATTCGCGACCCCGCCACGGTTCCCCAATTACCGCCAGGCAAGTGTGGACCGGCAGTCATGTCCGAATCCGAGGGCGCAGTGGCATCAAATATCCCAGGCGATGCTACAGGTTCCAGAGGCGCCAAAGCGTTCGCCTCGGGTGTCCCAGTGTCACCGCGGCCCAGGGCAACAGCCCGGAGCCTGTCGACCACGGCCGACACAGCTTCCATGTGTTTACAGACGGTGCCTAATTCCCCCTGAATCCGTACACAACAGGCACAGTCCCTATCCATCCCTAACATTTTTGTTCCTCTCTTTTATCTCACAAGCCGTTCAAAACGAACAGATGACTGATGACTACGCGCTTTTACACTATCTGGGTACGACAACTCTCAGATACGAGGGTCACTCCAAAAGAAATGCACACTATTTTTGTAAAAATACAGTTTTCATTCCCCATTTGTGAAAGTAGATACATCCTTCCCGCTTCTTATCAAACTTAGTTCAACCTGTACCCGTGAGTGGCGCCGTCACAGCATGTCTTCAAGATGGCTGATACACTTGAAGTTCGTCAAAAGCAATGTGCTGTCATAGAATTCCGGTGCTGTGAAAACGAGACAGTGGGAAACATCCACAAGACGTTGAAAAACTTGTATGGAGATGCTGCTGTGGATCGCAGTACAGTTGGTCGGTGTGCAAGCAGATTACGTGATAAAAACTGGCATGGCAGTATTGGGGATTGTCCTCGCGGCGGCAGGCCTCGTACTGCACACACTCCAGACAATGTGCAGAGAGTTAACGAATTGGTGACTGCTGACAGACGCATCACAGTGAACGAATTGTCACGCTACGTTGGGATAGGGGAAGGAAGTGTTTGCAGAATACTGAAAGTGTTGGCGTTAAAAAAGTTTTGTGCCAGGTGGGTTCCCAAGATGTTGATAGTGGCTCACAAAGAAACATGAAAAACGGTATGCAGCGAAGTTTTGGAACAGTTCGAGAATGGTGGAGATAAATTTCTTGGAAGAATGGTGACAGGGGATGAAACATGGCTCCATCATTTTTCACCAGAGACGAATAGGAGTGGCATCATGCAAATTCACCCAAGGGAAAAAAATTCAAAACCACACCTTCTTCTGGAAAAGTTATGGCTACGGTGTTTTACGATTCCGAAGGACTATTGCTTGTGGACATCATGCCAAGTGGAACCACCATAAATTCTGATGCATATGTGACGACACTGAAGAAACTTCAAGCTCAATTGAGTCGTGTTCGACCGTATCGGCAAAAGCAGGATGTTTTGCTGTTGCACGACAGTGCACGGCCAAATGTCAGTCAAAAAACCGTGGAAGCGATCACAAAATTCGGATGGACAACACTGAAACACCCGCCTTACGGTGCTGACCTGGCTCCATGTGACTATCATCTCTTTGGGAAACTGAAAGACTCTCTTCGTGGAACAAGGTTTGAAGATGTTGACTCCCTTGTGCACGCTGCCAAATAGTGGCTCCAACAGGTTGGTCCACAATTTTACCGTGCGGGTATACAGGCGCTGGTTCCAAGATGGCGTAAGGCACTTGAGAGTGATGGAAATTATGTGGAGAAATGAAAATATTGTTCCTAAAGAATGTATCTACACACTGTAAAACTTTCAAACATGTAGAATAAAAGACGGATTTAAAAAAAAATAGTGTGCATTTCTTTTGGAGTGACCCTCGTACCATAGTACGCCCGAAACTTGTGAATTAACTCTGCAAGTACCCAAAAACAAGCAAAGAACTTAAGAATTAAACTATGAAACAAATAAGTGAGCTAAGAGTGCGACTTGCTGCTAGCTGCTGCTTACCCAACGGCGGCAGGGAGCTCAGAATATTAAGTAATATAGCCACTATTTAACATAAAATTTAGTAGCACGTAACGACCGGCTGGAGTGGCCGAGCGGTTCTAGGCTCTTCAGTCTGGAACCGCACGATCGCTACGGTCGCAGGTTCGAATCCTGCCTCGGGCATGGATGTGTGTGATGTCCTTAGGTTAGTTAGGTTTAAGTAGTTCTAAGTTCTAGGGGACTGATGACCTCAGCAGTTAAGTCCCATCGTGCTCAGAGCCATTTAGCACGTAACGCGAACTAGCGCGGTAAGGCAATCAGAGACTCGCCTCAGCCAGTAAAGCACCGAGGTGGTGCACAGCAACGGCGACAACAACAATCTCCCGCCGCCACCAGCCACTGAAAAACCGGCCGTGAACGTCAGATGACTGAGCAGGGCCGTTAAGAAACACCACTTAAGTGAAACAAAGGCCAAAAAAACAAGTTAAACAAATATTAATGGCCAACTTCTCTAGAAATGATCAGCATTAGGCCCATTATTGTGACACCAAATTTCAAAATTTATCTTTAACGAAATGTACAAAATGTCAAGAATGCGTAATAATGGCTTCTGTAAAGCCTCTTAAACCATTTAGCTGCATAAAATTTGATACAGGCAAACTTACCAAATGCCCATAGAATAAGATCTGACTGCAATTTAGCCAAACCACATAGCAAGGGACCTCGCGTGGACCAATCGCTTGAGCAAGGTTAATGACAAGCTTACCTCTACGACGCAAGCTCAACCTAATCCGAGGCGAAGTATCTTACAGTTTCCAGAATTAAATTTTCACTGTACAGCGGAGTGTGCGCTCAAATGAAACTTCGTGGCAGATTAAAACTGTGTTCAGGACCGAAATTCGAACTTGGAAACTTTGCCTTTCGCGACAAGTGCTCTACTGACTGAGCTACCCAAACACGACTCACATGCCCTCCTCACTGTTCTATTTCCACCGATACCTCATCTCCGACCTCCAAACTTCACAGAAGCTCTGTTGCGAAACTTTCAGGACTAGTGTCCTTGGAAGAAAGGATATTGCGGATTGAAAAATTCTTTCTCGTCCTCCAGGCTGTGTCTGAGCTATGTCTCTGCAGTACCCTATCTTGAAGGATTGCTAGTCCTGCAGTAACGCAGGAGAACTTTTGTGAAGTTTGGAATGCAGGAAGCAAATGCGTGATGACGGTCCACGAGTCGCGCTTGGCCAGCACTGGGTTTGGCCGCGCCGCGGTGCGGGCCGGGCACAGCCGTCCTCACATTGGGTGCGTGTGTGGTGTATGATTGCTTCCGCGTCACTGCACGTCTGAGCCGAACAAAATATCGTTGCCAACGCTGACAGGAAGAACACACTTCATCTCTTCGATTGAATACGCAGGCCTCAGAGCACTGACCGTCGCCGAGCGAGGTGGCGCAGTGGCTAGCACACTGGACTCCTATTCGGGAGGACGACGGTTCAATCCCAATTGTTCCTTTGAAAGGGGACGGCCGACTTCCCTCCCTAGTCCGAAGAAACCGATGACCTCGTTGTGCGATCTCCCCCCCACAAGCAACCCAATCCACTGGCCGTCGAGCACTTCTTACGTGATGATGTCAAGATCCCCCGCGACGGTCTCATCGGCCTTCACCTACTGATCGTCAGCAGCTCCTTTTATGTTAAGACGACTTCCGACGATGCCTCCAACGAGATTATCCAACGGACGCTACACGGACAGACTCATGGCAACGTTGGGCCAGAGAACGTGGACCACGCCCGACTTGGCCTACGAACCATCCGTGTTTTCGAGCTGCCTTTCAAGGTACAGAAAGACGACGTCATTGTGCCGCTAAGCCCGTCCGGAAAAAGTCCCCACTCACGTAGCCGACACATGCGCACAATTTGTGAGGCACTCGGCGCTCAGAGGTGTGAGACACAGGTACGAATAGGCGTCAGACGCCGTGACCCACCATACAGTATTTTTGGTGGACGTCGAGCACTGGTGATTTACAATGGACAACTTTGAACACGTTCCAGTTGTGGCGAAGGAGACCAAATCTTCAACGAACGCTTGCAGCGCCACAACTAGAGCCTGACGACATGAACGCCGGCCAAACCACAACTGCCTTTCCACTCACCTCAAACGCTCACGAGAAGTAGCTCGTAACCTTCTCCCAGCATTGACACTATTGGAGGCGTTACAGCACCTTACCACCGGCAGTACCACCCATGAACCAGACGAATCCGACGGCATCGACAATGAATCATTATATGCTTCCACGGAGACGCATTCTCTGCAAGACTGTGAGTCGTCCACCAGACACTGTGAGCAACAACCACGCCAGAAAGACATGAATAACATCGCGCCTGACGGCACCGAAGCGGTTTAACCTACTCGGCGAGCACCGCCACCTCTCCACGATGTTGAAACTGACGGATCAATTTCGTGGGTGGATGACGGGGACTCGTCGCATCCACCCTCCGTTAGACCAACACTGAAACGAGTTATCTTCCCACGATGACCTTTTCGAACGATATGGACTTACACAATCCTCCACGACGATCTTCAGCAACTATGAGTGTAACCCGGTAGCACCGAACCCTCACCAGCCGTAGCAAATAGCTACTATCAACACCAATAACATCGGCTCCCACGTTAAACTTCAACTGCTCCATGACACGCAGTGGACGTCGACATCGCCCTGCTGCAGGAACTGAGGACAGCGAATTTGTTCAGGTCATGTGCGGAACGTACACCGTTATGGAACACACCAGCTCAGCATCCTCCGAGGAGGGATTGTAGTTTCAGATGTTGCATATCTACCAATGGCACGCTCGGTGCTCCTGACAGTTGACGGAACCTGAACCGTAAATTTCTATGTACCACTGTACACAGATATATGGAGCATTTAATTTTCGGCAGCTAAGATCATCTCATCGTGAGTGGAGATTTCACCTTCATTCTCGAGTGATACCCACACATCACCATATTCTAGGGACTCCGCTTCGTCGTCTGCCACCTTTCTCTCGCCGATAGTTGGGGAGCGGTGCAGAGCGACTGCTAGTGGCATACACTCGTTAGAAGCCACTCCACCAGCCGACTCGATAGGGTATATGTTGCCAACGCTTTAACACAATCTTCTCGACGCGGAAGGTCGGCCGTCTGCCTTTTCAGATCGTGACATTTACATCTGTACTATTATCCTTCATAGTCAATCTATCACCCTGGAAACTCAGCGCCACGCTGTTACGAGACACAGAATGTTGACAACTGATCACAGACACATGCTAGGCTTGTGTTAAACGCATCGTGTGATATGGGACCTAACTGCAGTGGTAGATACAGTGCACCAAACCGGCCATCAACAGCACCTTGACACAAGGAAGGCTTACTCATACCAGTCCTGAAACCTATGGGGGGATTATGGTTGATAGTTACTGGTCGATAAAGTTACTC